>NC_040289.1:24469047-24781547 GCF_004118075.2 Vigna unguiculata
TTCTTTCATACCATCAAAACAAAGTATTAATGATTAGTACATTCTTTCCCTTAAATCTTAATCAACATTTACTTCATATCTCATCAAAAACCATTTTCTCATAAAGAAACAAGTAATCTGCTACAAGTTCAAGAGAGTCTTGATAGACAAGACTTTAGCTCCTGCCCACTTCAAGGTCTCTCACAGTAGAGACTTAGAAGAGCACAAATTGCAATGCCACAAAAAAGGACCAACTCCCTTACCTTTGTGGTTTACACCACTACCACTCCAACACTGTAGGGCCACCACTTCGACACTACAACAACCCTTTTTTCTTCAATTGGCCTTCCACCACCTCGCCTTCAGTTGGGTAGATAAAAAAGCTACTAAACAAGGTACTCAATTGGGAAAATAGCTGCCAAACAACTCCCAAATAGTTGTTCAATCAGTTGGGAAACCAATTTCTTTAAATGATAAATATATTCAAAAATAAGGGATTGGAACTCACTAGCTCATTTCACAAAGAACGCGAGAAAAATATTGAAGACATCGTCTCCCTAACACCGAAGAGAACACGAACATGAACCCACCGAATCTTCAAGGCCCAACAATCGACAACTACACCATGTCTTCAGGGTTGATCCCATCCTTGTTCAATAACTACCATTCACTTTGATACTTTGGTAGCTCACGAGGGCCAAAGTGTGTTTGGGTTGAGTGCCTATCAAAGAAGAAAGAGATTGAAACTCTATGGGCGGAGGGATTCAAAATGAAAATGGAGATGAAGCAAAATAAAAATAGAAAGAGACTCTGAGCATGCGAGATTGAAAACATAAATGGACTTAAAATTGGTAAAGATAAAAAGAGACAATTGGGGAAGTTAAGATTTTTGCCAACTTCCCACCTACCTCTTTAAGCGTCGGCCAACCCACTTTATCTTTATATAATAATATTTTTTTAACTTAGGCTAAGCCATCTCCACAAACATAATTTTTTTTATTAACTTGCGTCGCCTAGCTGACACTATTGATTGTGTTCCCTAGCTCTCCCTACCATCTTAATATAGTTTTTTTTCATAATTTTTTAAAAATAAGTTAAAAGCGTTGATCAACCACTCTATCTTCTATAAAAAAAAAATTTAACTCATTCCAAACCATCTCCAAAAAATTAAATTTTCTTTTTTACTTTTACTAACTTGTGTTGGCTAATTAACACTATTAAATGCATCTATAGATTTTTCCATTCTTTTTAAAAAATAAGTAAAAGCATCCCTTAAGCGACGGTAGTCTAAAATACAATTATATCCCCTGGTCGTTGCTATTAAATTTATATTTTGTGTAATATGTTTTTCTTTTAATATTGAGCAGTTAGCATCCCTCAAGGGATGGTAAGGGTGATTATCTAAAGTTGCACAACCCATGCTAAGCTTGCCATTTTATTTTTTTTCTCTTGTTCGTCGCTTTTTTTACTCTGATAGCATGCAAGATAAAGCAGACGCTAATATTTTGACTCTAACTACTTGAACTCTTGTAGGGTTAAAATAATTTGGTAACTCTAATTTGAATAACTTTTATATAAGCATAAATATAAATATAAAAGAAGATACGAAAACACTGAAAAGTCAATAAATAATGAGCAAGTGATAGAGAATGATCATATGTGTGAAGAATTAACTAATCAAAATCTTGTATAGAAGATAAAAGGTTCTTATATAGTCTAAAACGCTTTAGACAGTTATGTTTTTATATACAATAGGACAAATAAGTAGACGACTAGTTTTTATATCTTGTGTGCTATGTTAAAATCATTTGATGAGATCGTCTAGTGTCTTTTTAGTTTTGTTATAAGAAGAAGTGATTTCCAAATGAGTTTGTTAATACTTTATTTTTATCCCTCTTTTTCTGTTTACCTTCTATTATTTCCAATGTAATCTTTAATTTTTATCACATTTGTGTGGTAAGACATTTTTGAGTTAATTTATGCATTATTCCAATACAAACTAGTGTGGTAAGCGTGGAATTCAATCATCATGACTTTCACAAAGTATAAGTTGAGAAATTCACTAGGCTGAATGGTTTTGGATTATGATGAAGATGTATGCTCTTTTGGTTCAACAAGGCCTCTTTGAAGATATACAAGGTCAATCTAGGTTTGATGCATCAATGGCAAAGAAGAACAAAAAATGTTGTTAGATAAGGCTAATTTCGTAATTGTTTAAAGACTTGGGAATAAGGTGTTAAGGAAAATCTTAAAGGAGAAGACTATAGCTGGACTATGGATGAAGCTCGATAGGGTATATATGACCAAGTTATCGCCTATATTTGAAGCAAACGTTATACTCATACAAGATGAGTAATGAAAAGGGAATTAATAAAAAGTTAAACGAGTTCAAGAAATTGATTCCTAGACCTGGAAAATATTGTATTCATATTGATGATGAGGATTAGGCGTGACCGTTGGTTTGTTAATTACTTGAGACACATGATCACTTTAAGGAGAGCTTGTTGTACAAAAGAGAAACCCTCTCTCTTGAGAAGGTTCAAGCTACTCCAAGTTTGAAGTAACTGAATGACAAGTTTGAACTTCTGTGAATTGCCTTGTAGCAATGGGTATATGGTCTACCAATGATAATAGAAGTGGTAAAAGGAGGTTTAAGTTGAGAAACAAAAATGGTAGAAATTCATTATCTACAATTTTTTTGTTGCAAGAAGACAAATTAAAAGGTTTTGTTTGGAAAGGTAGGTGAAGAATAACCAAATCACAATAATTACCAATGGATAACTATTGAAGAATTTTGGTTATTAGTCTAATTTTTCCAACCTGACGATAAAATTTACTAATGAATACTTTACCGACGAATTTTTGGATATCACTTTACAGTTGGTACTTTTGTTTTACTAACGAAATTTTTCTATTATCGATAATTCCATTTTCCTTTTTTCCTATCTTTAAAGAATTGGATGTGAATGTTTACTATAAGTGTAAAAGAGTAAATAACCATTTTAGTATAGTTAAGAAAAAAATGGCAATCTTAATAAAAACTTTAAATCCATTAATTTTGTTGGAACTTCATTACTGATTAGGGAAATGCAACATGTTTATATTCTTTAATAATAGTCAATTGTGTTTATTAAAGGAAAAATTAATGTTAATAAGCAATTGACCTTAAATTGAGCCTTTTATCATTTGTTTTTAGCTTTGTAAATTTAAAAACCTTAGTGGTTCCTTCAAAATTAATTGCATATTAACATTAACCTTCTCTTTAATAAACACAAGTGATCATTATTAAACATTAAAAATGTGCTAATTTACATTTTTACACGATGTGACGTGATGAAGGATTATCTTGTTTCCTTTTAGAGTTATGAATATGGTGAAGTTGTTTAAGAAAGCTTTTTGAAAATTCTCACTGGACATTAAGATAGCATGCTATCTAGATGTGAAGGTTCATTTCTCAAGCTCATGAAAGGAAGAAGAGAATTGGATTCAAGCTTAAACACACACAGCAATAACAACACTAAAGAGCAAAATTAAAGAAGAAACAATAAAAATGGAAAGCATAGAAGATGAAGAATGGAAAAAGCACGCCACTCATAGGGGGGGATCTAAGCCAACCAAGCCCTAGAGATGAGTGATGGTGCCGCCACTTGCAAGCAAGATAAGGCAAAGGTGAGTTCACTTCTAGGAAGGAAAGCTCACGAAAATTGGTGGTTGAATGCACAAAGTTTATAACAAAATGATCAACCCTTTTACAAGACAAGGAGCACCCTTTAAATAAGAGTTCATAGGGGTCCTTTAGCAAATACAAAAACATGAAAAAGGATTAACTAGCAAACCCTAAACCTAATGTGAGAGTGAGTCTTGGCCAAGTGAAGGGAGATGATTGGTGGAGGCATTCCCATGAGGATTCTAGGCCAAAAGAGGAAGGAGACCAAGTGACCTTCTAAGGAATAAACCACAAAGGCAAAAGGAGACAAGGTACATGTCTACTTTTGCTTTTGCTTTATGCTTTTTGCTTTCCTCTCTCTTCCACTTCATCCAAGTGCTCCAATCACCAAGTGCCACCTAGCCATGCTCTACTTTCTCTTAATTACCTACAAAACAAGACAAACAAGGATTAGCATGTTGGTTTAAGTTAATCTAATCTTGGTCAAAGGTCAACTTTGGATCAAAGTCAACAAGTCAACCAAAATAAATCAACTAGAAACCAACTTAGGGAATTCAAACTAAAGTAATGCAAAACAAAGATAAAGGTGATGGAATAGAAGACTCCTCTCTAGACATGCTTCTAGTGATCCTTCTTGAGGGAGCTTCTAAGGAGGTGGTCATGCCTTCATCATGACGTGTAGATATAAGCCTTAGAATGAAATAAACTTACTCGATTCATTATTACTCTATGGTTCACTTATTAATATAATTCTCATATTGGATCAAATTTTAGACTTTGCTAGAACACACTTAATATGAGTCTTTTTCAAAGGCAGATGTAAGTTATTGTTAAGATATGATTAAATATTGTTAGTTACAATATAATGTGTTACTTTTAAATATAACGGGCTTAAGCTCATCTCTTTATATTTTCTTATTTATAAATGCATAATCCTACGTTTTCAACACGCATTATAGATTCATCATATGCCTCATTCTTTTTTCTTTTAACATGGTACCCAGAGCTAGGGTTACTCTTTATCTCTTTAATGGATCCATAGTTTGTCGTTGTTATTTTTTTTAATTATTATTTTTAGCATAACGACACCATTTTTCCAAATCAATCATTTTTGTTATGATTAGGTGTCGTTGGAATATTTGTCACTATTTTGGTTGTTTCAATCCTAGTAATTATTTTCACTCTTTTTGAGTAGTTATGGCTTCTTTTATTGCTCTTGTGTCCTATAATCCTTTAGGACAACCTACTATCTTTAATGAATTTCACAAAATGGTATAAAAATCATTAAAACTATAGTTCCACTACTTTTATTGCACACATAGACACATACTTTGTGTGCCTCACTCATTGAAACTCTTATGACCTTTGGGTTCCAGATTTAGGTGTCATAGATCACATTACTGGTAATAAATTTTTTTTCTCTTTTATGTCTACTTTGAGTTATTCGCCTTCTATTATCATGGCTAATGGGTCTTAAGTCTCCTTACTTGGTGTTGTTAATGTTCATCTTCTTCCTTCCCTATCCATTAATAATGTTATTTATGTTCTAAGTCTCCATTTAACTTATTATCTTTTAGTTGTCTCATTTATTCCCTTGATTGTATTATCTCCTTTACAAAAAATTATGTATGTTTACGTGACTAGATTTTGGGTCATATAATTGACATTGGATGTGTCTCGTGGTCTTTAGTATCTCTAGACATATAAAACATGTTGGTTCGGTAATGGATTCTCTTTCTCATGCATGCAAAACTAGGTTATCCTAGCCTGCCAAGATGCAATAATTCGTCCTAAGTTTGTCTATGTTATCTAGTTTTATTACGAGTCGTGTCAATTAGGAGAACACAATCGTAGTTCTTTCCCTAGAATTCTTTCACAATATGTTTCATCTTCTTTTGTCTTAGATCATTCTGATGTTTAAGGACCAAGTCGTGTTAAGACAAACATAAGGTTTCAATATTTTGATACTTTTATTGATGATTATTCAAGATGTACTTGGTTGTTTTTAATGCAAAATCATTTTGATTTGTTTTCTATATTTCAAAGATTTTACAATGAAATTAAAAATCAATTTGGATTTTCTGTTCAAACTAAACAATGATAATGTTAGTAAGGTTCCTTAGCATTTTGCAGTGATGTTGTCCTTAATGCATGTTATCTCATAAATTGTATTCCATGTTTGATCTCAAATAACAAAATTCCACATTTTATTTTATTTCCACATTAACCACTACATTCTTTGCCTCTTAAAGTTTTTGGATCTACATGCTTTACTTATAATATTAGCTTTGGACTTGATAAACTATATCCTAGGTCACACAAATGTCTATTTTTGTGATTCATTAGATCATAGAAAGTATATAAATTCTTCTCTACTTCTCTTAACCCTTATTTTATTTTTGCATATGTCACCTTTAATGAGTTTTCCCTTACTTTAAGCCTTCTTCTTCTTGTGTGTCTACGTATTGTAATCCTTATCCCTATTTTATGTGATCCTCCTCTTGTGTCTAGTGCACTTTTGAACTCTCCACCTCTAGTACCAATTCCTTCATCCCCTTCGACTTTGATAAGTGAGTTTGAACTTCTAATTGCCTTCTATAAAGGTATAAGATCTACCCATAATCCTTCTGCCTTTAAACTACTTTGAGTTGCCATAGATTATGTCCACCTTGTTATACTTGCCTTTCATGTTTTTGTTTTTTGTCAATTCCAAAATTTGTAGGTGAAGCCTTAGCCTAGTTACCATTTAACCATGCTTGATGAAATAAATGCTTTTAAAAACAATGGAACTTTAGAGCTCATCATGTTACCATCTTGAAATTCTATTATTGGAGTTGGTGGATTTTTGCAATTAAAGTTGGTCATGATGGCCTTATTGATCGTCTCAAAACACATCTTGTTATGGCATACCCCCTAGCCATGGCCAAACACATTCAAGAAGAATTAGAGTCATCAATGGAACATGGGCCCAAGCTCTTATCTTCACGGGCCATCAATGAGTTTTTGTTTCTTTTGGGCCTTGTCTTATTGGCTTAATAAAGTATGGTTTGGGGCCGCAACTAGATAGGTCCTAACGAGACACCTGGATATAGGGTAAAACCCCTAGTTTGAATCACAAACCTTCTAGAAACTTGTGGGTCCTTGGCTAGAGTTGTTTCAAAGTTACTCTCCAAGTTTGTAGAATTAGGGTTTTGCTTCACCATTTTGTGAGACACCTTTAGGGTTACCAAAACATATAAATAGAGGTGTCTCCTCATGAAATTCACTCAAAATCTTTCACTGAATTTGGATTTCGAATCATTCTCTCTTCTTCCTCTGACAATTTTTTCTCTCTCGCCCATTCTTTTATTATCTTTGTTTGAGTTTTCTTTTCTCTCCATTATTTCTCATTTATTTTGGTGAGTTGTTGTGGCATTAAAGGAAGGAGAAAGGCCCAGTTATGTTTGACAATGATCTAGTATTTTGTTGCTTCGCCCTCCTCCCTTTTCACTTATTCTTTGGTGTTGTATTGTTGTGTAACTATAGTGATTGGTTTCGTTCACCTTTGTTGATCCTCATGCAAATAACATATAAGCTGCATAAATTTGTTCAAAAACTTTACCTTTGTTCACCACCTAATAGATTTATGTTTGGCATTTAGATCTTATATCAAATTTGTTTATATCTTGTTTAAAAAAAAATAAACCAATTGAACGAGCTAACCCAATATTTTGTGATTTTCATAGACATTTGAACTTCACCTCAAGATCTCCTCATTTGCGGTTCCTCGTGCACGTAAGTTATAATTTTTGCAAAACCTTTACCATTGTTTACCAGTTAATGGATTCATGTTTAACACTTAGTTCCTACATCATATTTGGTCATATGATGTTTTTGAAAAATGAACCAGTTCTCCACTAATTACATTGTTATTCAATCTAACATTCTTTTGAGTTTTCAAAAAGATACTTTAATAAAGTATTAAGACTCTCTCTTTTATGGCAGAGAAGAACCTTTGCGAGTGGCTCATGGTTCTTAACAGAGAACCCAATGGAGAAAAACGCAAGGCTGGGAGAAGCGCACGAAAGGCAGAGAGGAAATTTAAGGGAAGAGCAACGAAAAAAAGCAAGGTAAGAATCTGTGCATTTTAGTCAAAACTATTGTGTTTTGTTACAAGCTTATGGGATCTCAAATCTTGTTATATAAACAGATTTGAGAGGCGAAAAGGAAATGGGAAACCCTAGATAACCGACCAAGTTAGTGATCCTTAGATCTAGGAGGGGGAAAAGGAAACCCTAAAAGGGTTTAGGGTTTTAATACCCTCCCCTCAAATTGGGTGTTGAATGCTCAACATCCTGAGCTTGTTGATGTTCACCTTAAAATTGGTGCGGTGAAGGGCATTCGTAAAGACATCGACAAGTTATTCGTTGGAGGAAATCGGAAGCAGACGGTAGAGATTACTTTGGAGCCTATCACAGTGGTTAGTTTAGCAACAGGAGAAAAATTATCAAAATAATCTATTCCTTCGAATTAAGAATATCCCTTAGCAACTAATCTAGCCTTATGTCTTTCTATGGTGCCATCAGCATTATATTTCATTTTGAAAACCCATTTACTGTTTTTGCTAGCTTCAACATATAATTGAGGTTCATGGTTGGCAGTAATAGCAATAGTATAATTTAAGTGGTCTCTTGATAGGCTATTATAAGCAACAACAGAATCAATAGGATAAGAATTTTTATAACTAGACTTAGAATGATTAGCATTATCATACTTGTAGTAATTATTCATGGTAAAGGAACAATTAACCTAATAGTCCTTTAGGTAATCAGGAGCTCTTCTGTCTCTTCTAGATCATCTCAAATTTTGAATGTCATCATTGATGTTGTTCTGTTCATCAATTTCAGAGTCATGTTGTTCTTGCTTTAGGGTCAAGCTTGTTTCTGTACATCCCTAAGGAATATTACCTTTTAAAAAAAGTATAGTGAAATAAATAAAATAAATAAAACATAATAATAACTATCAAACCTCGTTTATAACCATACTTTCCCAAAAATGCGGGAAAATTAAAACCATGAAATAGTTTGCTTTACAAAAATTCGAGGTTAACATTTATTACAACCCATAAAATAAATCAAATAGAAACTGTTTGAAAACATGAAAATATCTAATTATTCAAAGTCTTCAAAGTCCCCATAATGTCTCGTTGTTTGAACTCAAGTATCTTCTGGCTCACCTGTCAAGTCATCTGCTCTCGGATATCAAGTTATCTGATCATCGCCACACACAAATAGATAGGGTGAGCTATGCACACACACACACACACACACACATATATATATATATATATATAAAATAAATATGACACCCATCCCAAAGATAATAAATCGTACATAATCATTTTATTCTTTCAAATTACCCAACCATGATCTCATAGTCCTTCATGAGTCATATGCATAAACCGAGCTCTTGGGACTTTACTGTGCTCCCACAAAACTAACATTTTCGTGGTCCAACCCTACGAGCCTATCTCGCTCATCCACATCACATCACACATTTAATCCCACAATTATTACTTAAATAACATAGATACTAAAATCCCAATCTATCCCATACCAAAACGCTAGTAATAATCATCCAAATAAACTTCCCCATGACAAGAACACCAGCCAATCACTTTCTGCTATGCTGATGAGTCACCTGGCGGCAACCTACAAAAATAAAGATTAATTTAGGTTCTCTAAGGCTTAAACCTGCAACCATGCCAATGCCAAATCAATTGCACAACCATTGAACCAATTCATGTTTCATGCTAACACATATAATTCAAGGATTATATCCTTTTACAACATGATCACATATATAAAGATATAAAAACAAATAAATACACATAATTGGCATACATAGGACTCGAACCTATGTCCTCTCACACAATAAAGTACTGTCAACCATTTGAGCTAGTACTTTTCCACATCATACAAGTTAGAATTAAATCCCATAAGGCTTCCACTACCCACATTTATTAATTATTTATTTATTTAATTAATTAAATTCTGCGGGTCTTACACTTTCTATTCAAATCAGAGGTAGAGGCAAAGCATAAACATTCAAAGGTTTTTAAGTCAAGATATATGGGAGGCTTTAGATTTAGCACTTCATTGGGGGATTTGTTTTTCAAAACAATAGAAGGCATTCTGTTTATCAAATGGGCAGCATGATTAATAACATAGGACCAATAACATTTAGGAAGTTTTGACTGGAAAAGTAAGCTCCTAGCCACATTTAGAATGTGTTGGTATTTCCTTTCAACAACAGAGTTCTGTTGTGGGGTTCCAAAAAAACTCTTTCGATGTGTGATGCCATAACAATCATACAAATCAACATATTCAAATTTTGGGCCATTATCAGATCTAATGTTCGTAATGAGTTTGTTGAATTGATTTTTAACATAAACCACGAAATTCAATAAAAGATTTCTAGTTTCCCCTTTGGAATGCATAAGAACACCCAAGTATGTCTAGAATAATGATCAACAATAGTTAGGAATTATTTATGACCATGTATAGAGAGAATAGAGATAAAACCTCATATGTCAAAATGAATAAGATCAAAACAAATATTTGGATCAATTTCAAAATCCATAATCTATTTTTTAGAAAAGAAATTTAAATTGATTTTTATAAAACTTGTGTCCTTAACGCTGACACGACTCAGCCTGTCTAGGTCGTTAGGCCAACTCAGTCTGTCCAGGTCGTTGAGCCCGCTTGACCCATCAGGTTTGTCGGGCTCGCTCGTCCCATCACGGTTGATGGGCCTGTCTAGTCTGTACAGGTCGTCGGGCACGACCCGTTCGAGTTGTCGGGTTGGCCTACCTTAACCCATCTGGGTCTTCGGGCCCGCTTGGCTCTTTCGGGTTATCGGGCCTACTCGGTTCGTACAGGGCGCCTAGCACGGCTTGTCCAAGTCGTCGGGCTGACTCAGCTTGTTCGACTTGTCAGGCCAACTCAGTCTATCCAAGTCGTCGAGCTCTCTAGGCCCATTAGGGTCGTCAGGCCTCCCCAATCCGTACAAGTAGTCGTGCACAAATTATTTGAGTCATCGGGTTGGCCCAGCCCAGCCCATTTGAGTCTTCAGGCTTGGTTGTCCTATTCGGGTCGTTGGACCAATTCGGGTCATCGGGCCCACCTGGACCATTCATGTCATCGGGCCCACCTGGCCCATTCATGTCATCGGGCCCACCTGGCCCATTCAGGTCATCGGGCTCGCCCGACTTTTTCTAGTCGTCAGACCCGATCAACTCGTCTAGTTTGTCGGGCCCGCCTAACCTGTTCATGTCGTTGGGTCCACCTAGCTTGTTTTGGTCGTCGGGCCCGTCTAATTCGTACAAGTCGAGCAGAGTCCCTCCGAGTCTGAATTTGGCGTAGCCCATCTAAACCTTTAGCCTAACCCAACTAAAAATTTAAATTGAAAGTTTCGATGGGATTTTTTGGATTATCCATATTAGAAAATCTTGATTTCGAGAATGGATATCCAATCCATAAAATATATAAAATGCAGATTTGATTGAAATCCAAATCCATTAAAATGGATTTTAAATGGATTGAATTTTTAATAATATGGATTTTAAATGGATTGGATCAGAGCAAAAATGGATCGGATCAAGAAAATTAGGTTTTTTGCCCAACCTTAGTTCTAGCAAACTCAACTGTGATAGTAGAGTTGTTTGGTAATTTTACAATGATAGGCTTAATCTTATAGAAACTGGAAAATGGTTTAGATCATAGGTTATATGATCGGTGGCCCTTGTGTCCAAAATCCAGAGTTTACCTTGTTAAGGCTTGTGAGTGGAATCGTTGTTGTTTGTGCCTGTGACATTGCTGACAACATGCTTCGAATCAATCTTCTCATCAAGAAGTTTTAACAATCTTTGAATCTAATCAACACTTAGAGAGGTTCCAACAGTAGTGTCTTCCTTCAAAGCTTGATTAGCATGTCCTTGAGTTTCAGAATTAATGTTGAGGTTGCATACTTTTTTAGAACCTCCATTTTTGCCATTGTAAGATCCTTTTTCCTTCTCACTTCTCTGTTTTTGTACCATGGAGGATATCCATGTCTCGAATAACATTCTTTTGTAGTGTGATTCATTTTGTGGCAGTAGGTACACTACTTTCGCTGGTGGGGATTTCTCCCTCTGCCTCTCCCTTGTGCATGAGAGCGAAGACCTATTACTTGGCCTCTCCAAGGAACTTATTCTTGGGTTTTGTACCCTTTGTCAGCCATGTTTAACAACACTTTGCTTTCATTATTCAAATTTCTGGAACCACCATTTTTCCTTTCTTGTTGCATTATTAAAGAAAAAACTTCTTTATGCTAGGCAAAGGATCCATCAATAAAATCTGAGTTATGACATTATTGTAGTTATCATTCAAGCCCTTTAGAAAAGAAATAGCATGCTCAGTTTCTCTTTGCCTTAAGAAAGACTTAGAAAGATCACACTCACAGGGTTTACCATAGGTGCAAATTGGTATTGGCCGTAGGAATTCTAATTCTTCCCAAAATTTCTTTAGTTCTATAAAGAATTGCGTTATACTCCTTTCACCTTGTTTGATGGAATGAATCTCTTGTAGAAGATCTAAAATTTGAAAATAATCTCCTTGAGAAATCTCTCCTTTAATTCATCCCTTAATTCTTTGGCAAAGTCAATATACAACACACTCTCTGCAATGTCTGGTGCAAAAGTCCTTATGATCCATGAAAGAATCATCACATTACACATTTCCCATGCTTCGCAAATAGAGTCACTAAGGAGAGGGGTTTTGATGCTACCATTGGTAAACTTCAGTTTGTTCTTAGATAACAGTGCCCTTTGCATGCTCCTGCTCTAAGATGCATAGTTAGTATCATTCAAAGTAGTAGGAATAAGAACCAAACCTGGGGTTTCTCCAAGATGTAGGTAATAAGGACTAGTAGGTATGAGAGATTGATCCAGATCAGAATTGTTAGTCTTCTAATTGTTGTTTTCTATCTTTGTTTCAAGTTTGTTGGCCATGATCTTCAGGAAAAGTTATCCAGAAGTCCTTTCTTGAGAGTCTTGGTAGTGGACAAAGTGTTGTGGAAGGGTGGCAGGTCTAGTAATAATTGATTATGTATCTTGCCTTTAATTGGTGGCCTATAGGAATAACTTTGAAAGTTCAAACATGTTAAATGGCTAGTCTCTCCCCTCTCATTTGCTAAAGGTTATCGTGGAGACGATACCTTATGTTGATGTTCCAACTCCTATATTGACATCAAAGGTTTGTATTGCATCGGAAGCTTTGCACCTTCATCGCTTGGGCCAAACATCTCGTGAGTATAACACCATGTTATACTTTCGTTTGTATCTACACTAATATTGTTACATATGCAGTATTTAATTTCTTATCTAATGTCATATTTGTTTTGTGTGTAACAACATGAAAAAGGGTTGGAAGTCACTAAAAAAATAAGTATTGTCTCTCGATGATCCACTGGCCACATTGAGGAAGGTTGTTACATCCATAGGTACAAACCCAACAGAGATTCCATAGGATACCACTGTTTTTTGCAGACAAATCAAGCTTCTATTATACATTTACCAATCTTATTTAGAGATGACCTTAGCTGGAAATCAAAAATTAACTAGTGCAAAAAACACATTTTATGACAGGTAAGAAGGACTTACTATGACGGGTATTCAAGCGTTATAGTTGTAGGAGTCATAAAAAATGTGTTCTTTCTATGACACCAAAAAAACCTATCATAGTAAGTTGGACTTACTATGACAGGTATACTTGGACCAGTCACAGTAATTTTAAAGGTTAAATATGTTTTTGGTCCCTTAACTTTCAGTAAATTTTGGAATTAGTCTATTTTGAAACTTTGGACCAATTTAGTCATTCATCTTTCGAAATGCGTGGATTTAGTCCTTTTAATCAAATTTTGTTAAGTTTATTTAACATTTCAAGCGCGTTTCATAATAGTATTTGACTTAGCATTAAAACAAAAATGTGTCAAACAACATAAACAACTTAAATACAATCCTGAAATGCGTACAAAACATCAAATAAACCTATCAAAATTTGATTAAAATGACTAAATCCACGTATTACGAAATATGAATGACTAAATTAGTCCAAAGTTTTGAAATTGACTAATTCCAAAATTCACTGAAAGTTAAGGGATCAAACATATTTAACCCTAATTTTAAAGTAACTATGACAATGCAAAAATTCGTCATAGTAAGTTAGATTTTATTTTTATAATTTATTTTGTTTCATAATTTTCCTCTCTATTCAATTCACCTGCAACTATGGATGATGTAAGTTAAATTTTAATCATTTTATTTTGTTATCTTATACACATACATGATGTTATTATGTATAAAATTTAGGTATTTGTATGGTTTGTGCTTGGAAGCGAGGAAGGATGACACATGAGTTTATAAACCCTCGATCTTGTAACCAATCGATAACTCCCTACAGAAAGACAAATCTACATCAACAAAGTCATATTGGATGGAAATAAACAAATTTACATTACTCCATATATACTTAAGTAAGTTTATCCTTATTTAATAAAATATATTTTAGCATTTTAAATATGTTTTCACTAATTTTCAATGTAGTCGTCATTAACATTAATAAATATAGATATATGTAAGTCTATTTTAAGAAAATCCTACTACTTCATTGACCTTGAACATACAATGTCATGTTTTCTATCATTAAATGTTATTATATTTAGTGTTTTTAGTGGTCAAAGCATAATGAGTAGTGGATCAAGTGCCACAACTCAACATGTCACATGAAGGTACCTAAAATACTATATTATTCATTTACTTTGTATTATCATATAATTTCCTAATGGGTTTAAATTTGGTGTAGTGCAATAAACAAATGGAAGAGCTTTGAGTGTGGCTACTACGTCATGTAATAGATGGAAACCATTGTGGAAGCCACTTATAGAAGCAATAATATGATATATCCCATTCAAACACATCCTAATTCATTTTCATATGCAATAATTCTAACTTCAATTTACTTTTGCAGAATTTGGTTGAGGAACAGCCAATGGATTCAAAAGCACTGTCCTATGTTCAGAAAACGTTGGCAAAGTATTTTCTTTCTAGATTTAAGAATTTAGAAGTTGTTTGTTAGATTTAGTTTAGTAGTTTTAAATGTTTAAGAACTTTGTTCAAATATTAGAAAGTTATAATAACTACTTGAACTAGCGGCATTTTTGGAAACTCTGGACAAGTTTTTAGTAAAATAAAATTGTAAATAGGTTATTAAAAAAATACCAATTTCCACTATGGTTATGGCAAAAACCGTTGTGATATATGCAACTTCCACGACATTTGCGGCACAAACCATCGTGATATTAGGTAGGCAAACCTCAATTATTTGAATTTAAGATCGAAATATCACGATGATTAAGAATCAGAACCTCGTGATAGACTAATTCTAAATTTTAATTATTTTTATGTAATTTATTTGTTTAACAACGGTGAATAACATTGTCGTGGTTTTATAACAATCACGATGGTGACCAACCTATCATGATTTTTGTTAAATTTTTCACGATGGCATCAACTTGACGGTACAGTTTCTGTAGTAGAAAAACTTTTTTGACCATCATGATACACCTTTTCTACAGTTAGAAATGGCAAATAAACCCGTCCCCGTGGGTATTGTCCGAACCCGTCTCCGTTTTGACGGGGAATCCCCGCATTGACTGGGTATGGGTATGGGTATGGGGAATCCCCGACTTTTTCAGTTGGGTATGGGGATGGGTATGGGGATGTACATATACCCGCCATAATACCCGTCCCCGCCATATCTTAATTCTCGTTTAAATTATTAAAATATTCACAATTAATCAAGTAACCCCTATATATATATATATATTTTTTTTCTATTTTTTTTTTAATTATTTCATTTGTCATTAAACTCATTTTCATCTCCAATATATTTTTTATCTTATCATAACCTTTATGTAATTATGTTAAAATGATGTATGTTAATAAAAAAAAAATTATGCCTCACATTTGAATATTTATATTATTTTTTAATATTTTTATTTATTATAAATTTTCCTTTCGCATGAGAATGTTTATACTCTCAATTTAAGGTAATATAAAAAAAATTCTTTACTTATTATTATTATTATTAATTTTTGTTTAATTTGAAGAACTCTTTTGTTTCATTAAAATAATTTTCGTTATTTTTCAACCATTAAGTATATATGTTGATATTTGAAAAGTTTTCTTAGTTCTCTAAGATATTTTTCATCTTATCATACCTTAATTATACATTTGATTTCCTTTGTGTGATTTTTTCGATAGTCTCTCAAATTATTTCTAAAACACACATTTGTTAGTTTTTTAATATTTTTATTTATTATTTTTATTTTCATCATGTAGAATAATATTTCGATATATTCTATCTAATTATTTTTTATTTTATAACTCATTATTAATCATAATGTAATTTTTTCACTTTAAATTCTGTTTGAAGTGGTTAAAATTATATATATATATATATATATATATATATATAATGATATTTAGGAATAGTATATGATAATTCAGTACAAGAAAAACATGAAATGGTGACTGATTTAGTCAGTAACCCATATCAGTCACTATTTTTCGTCATTGGTGGTAATAGTTGATTTATTGTCTAAATTAGTGACTGATTCAATGATCGAATCGGTACTTGATTTAGTGACCAATTTAATTACTAATTTATTTGTAATTTAATGACAAATTTTTTGGTCACTAATGATATTTCTATTTATTTTTAACCACTTCAAACATAATTTAATAATTAGTTCTCTAAGGTTTTTTTTCATTTTATCATACCTTAATTATACATTTGATTTCCTTTGTGCGATTTCTTTCGATAGTCTCTCAATTTATTTCTTAAACACACATTTGTTAGTTTTTTAATATTTTTATTTATTGTTTATTTTCATCATGTAGAATAATATTTCGATATATTCTATCTAATTATTTGTTATTTTATAACTCACTATTAATCATACTGTAATTTTTTCACTTTAATTGTATAAATAACTTTTATTTACTACAATATAAAAATTTAATGTAATTTCTATGAATATTTTTTTGTCACTATCCAACATATATTGAAGTTCAAAAGATACAAAATCTATGTCAAAATTTTATTATTATGTTTATTATTTGTTCTTTGTGTCATTTTGATAAAGTGATGTATTATAACTTTTTATTAGTGTATAAAAAAGAGATTCATTATAATTTAAAAAATTGAAGTAAACAAATATTTAAAATAGATTTTAATTTGAATATTTTTTTTCCTTTTATTATTTGTTCTTTGTGTCATTTTGATCAAGTGATATATTATAACTTTTATTAGTGTATAAAAAAGAGATTCATTAGAATTTAAAAAATTGAAGTAAACAAATATTTAAAATATATTTTAATTTGAATATTTGTTTTCCTTTTATATTTTTTTGAAATATTTTTTAATTTTATCAACTAAGTTCATCAATGTTGTAGTTTGCAAATTTAATAAATGTTTTGGTTCACATGAAATTTTATTTGGTATTCTAATATAAAATGTAAACAATTATAATTTATTTTAAGGTATTTGGCATCGAAGAAAATCCTCCTAATATTGAATATTTCATAATATTATGTTTTCTTTACCATAATTTCTTTTCTTTTATAAAAATTAATATTGAAGTAGTTAGAACACGGGTACGGGTATGGGTACGAGATTATACCCGTTACCCGGTCGGGATGGGGATGGGAAAAAAGTTTGATACCCATTGGGTTTGGGTATGGGGATGGGGATGAATTTTTTATGTGGGAATGGGTATGGGATAGCGAAACCCGTCCCCGCCCCGCCCCGTTGCCATCTCTATCTACAGTAGTGTTGTCTTTATAGAGACCTAGAATTAGATATTGTTAGTTATAATATTACGTGTTAATTTTAAATGTAACCGGATTAGACCCATCTTGTATTTTGTTATATATAAATGCATAATCATATATGCTCAAGACACATTAGGAATTCATCTTATGCCTCTTTTTCTTTAAGTTTTACAATGTCACTTGGTATTACATTTATTGAATATTTTTTTTATATAGATACATGTGTGGTGTGTGGTATATGTAGTTGTTGTGTGTTTGTAATTGATGGAATTGAATTGTCTTCATTTATATTTTATATCAATAATTTATTTTTGTGTACGATGCTTTGTATATGGGCAGATACAAATACATATGCAAGAATAACATTTAAAAAATATTAAAAGTTTATTTCAACTCTCTTTATATATAAAATATTGTACTTATGTAATTTTGATATGTAAAATTATATTAGGCTATACAAGTCCTCTTCTAAATTTATAGTAAAATATATAATTTTGCGAGAATGTTATGTTGGCCTGGATATTAAGATTAAATTGACTTACCAGACACAATTCATTGGATGCTGTTTTGATACAGGTACAAGCCTTTTGCTTTGTGCAACAATAATTATTTTCCCTCAAAGATAAACGAAGCATATAGTGATTAACAACATAATTATTGATTTATCATCTTATTTGCAATCAATAAAAAAAAAACTATCTTTTCATTAGAGATGGCAAATATATACTTTCTATTTTTTATTTCTTTTAATTATTTGGTTTGTCAAAAAACTCATTGCTATATTTTTTATCTTATCATAACCTTTATGTAATTATGTTAAAATGATGTATGTTAATTAAAAAAATTTATGCCTCACATTTGAATATTTCTATTATTTTTTAATATTTTTATTTATTATATATTTTCCTTTCACATGAGAATGTTTATACTCTCAATTTGAGGTAATTTAAAAAAATTCTTTACTTATTATTATTAATTTTTGTTTAATTTGTAGAACTCTTTTATTTCATTAAAACAATTTTTGTTATTTTTCACCTATTGAGTATATATGTTGATATTTGAAAAGTTTTCTTAGTTCTCTAAGCTATTTTTCTTCTTATCATACCTTAATTATACATTTGATTTCCTTTGTGCGATTTCTTTCGATAGTCTCTCAAATTATTTCTAAAACACGCATTTGTTAATTTTTTAATATTTTTATTTATTGTTTATTTTCATAACTCATTATTAATCATACTGTAATTTTTTCACCTTAAATTATGTTTGAAGTGGTTAAAATTATATATATATATATATATAATGATATTTAGGAATAGTATATGATAATTCACTACAAGAAAAATATGAAATAGTGACTGATTTAGTCATTAACCCATATCAATCACTATTTTTCGTCATTGGTGGTAGTAGTTGATTTATTGTCTGAATCAGTGATTAAATTAGTGACCGATTCAATGATCGAATCGGTACTTGATTTAGTGACCAATTTAATTACTAATTTATTTGTAATTTAGTGACAAATTTTTTGGTCACTAATAATATTTCTATTTAATTTTAACCACTTCAAACATAATTTAATAATTAGTTCTCTGAGGTATTTTTTATCTTATCATACCTTAATTATACATTTGATTTCCTTTGTGCGATTTCTTTCGATAGTCTCTCAAATTATTTCTAAAACATACATTTATTAGTTTTTTATTATTTTTATTTATTGTTTATTTTCATCATGTAGAATAATATTTCGATATATTTTATTTAATTATTTTTTATTTTATAACTCATTATTAATTATACTGTAATTTTTTTTCACTTTAATTGTATAAATAACTTTTATTTACTACAATATAAAAATTCAATGTAATTGCTATGAATATTTTTTTGTCACTATCCAACATATATTGAAGTTCAAAAAAAAGATACAAAATCTATGTCAAAATTTTATTATTATGTTTATTATTTATTTTTTGTATCATTTTGATCAAGTGATGTATTATAACTTTTATTAGTGTATAAAAAAGAGATTTATTAGAATTTAAAAAATTGAAGTAAACAAACATTTAAAATATATTTTAATTTGAATATTTGTTTTCCTTTTATATTTTTCTGAAATAATTTTTAATTTTATCAACTAAGTTTCATCAATGTTGTAGTTTACAAATTTAATAAATGTTTTCGTTCTCATGAAATTTTATTTGGTATTCTAATATAAAATGTAGACAATTATAATTTATTTCAAAGTATTTGATATGGAAGAAACAATCATCCTCCTAGTATTGAATATTTGATAATATCATGTTTTCTTTACCGTAATTTTTGTTCTCTTATAAAAATTAATATTGAAGTAATTAGAACACAGGTACGGGTATGGGTATGAGATTATACCATTATCTGGTAGGGATGGGGATGGGACAAAAGTTTGATACCCGTTGAATTTGGGTATAGAGATGAGGATGAATTTTTTCTGCGGGGATAGTGAAACCCGTCCCCGCCCCGTCCCGTTATCATCCCTACTTTTCATATCAAATCAGTGCTTTATTTAATATTTGGTTCCTTTTATCGTGGTTTCATTGATTTTCAAATTTATTGAAATTTCTGATTTTAATCGTACAAAACGTCCCTCTCAAAATTTGTCATATATATCCCATCATTATGTGTGATTTGCACATATACGGGTGATGTGAACTATTTAAAGAAATATATATATATATATATATAACTATATATATATAACAAAAAAATAAGTGTATGTCGTCATTTTGGTTGTATTTTTAAAAGGGTTAAATATGTTTTTGTCTCTCAAGTTTAAGTGAATTTTGGAATTAGTCTCTCTTTGAAACTTTATATCAATTTAGTCCTTTATTTTTAGAAATGTATGGATTTAGTTCTTCTTACCAAATTTTGTTAAGTCTATTTGACATTTTAAACGTATTTTATGATAATATTTGAGTTAACATTGAAGCGAAAATGTATCATATGGTATAAATAATTCAAATACTATTATGAAATGTGCTTGAAACGTCATATAAACTTAACAAAATTTGGTTAAAAGGACTAAATTCACACATTTTTAAAGATGAAGGACTAAATTGGTCAAAAATTTTGAAAATTGACTAATTCCAAATTTCACTGAAACTTGAGAGACAAAAAACACATTTAAATATTTTTAAAAATTATAACTCTTTGATTTGATTTGTACAATTTTATTGTATAACTTTCCATAAAATACATATATCTGATTAATTTATTTTTCTTAACATATTATAAATAATTTCATTATCTACCTGATTATAATTAAATATCTTTTTGACAATCAGGGGCGGACCTACAGGGGGAGCCGTGGCTCCCCCAATTTTATTTTATTTTAATTTTTTTATATATATTTATATATTTTTAAATTATATTTATATATTTTTAAATTATATTTATATATTATTTATATTATGAAAAATTATAATAAAAGATAAAATAAAAATATTTAATGGAGATATTGATTTATAAAAGAGATTAGAAATTATTTTTTTCGCTATAAGATCTTTCCACCATGTAAATTATGATGAAAGTGTGTGAAGAGAAATAAATACAAAGAGATAGATAGGGAGATAGAGGTTGAAAAACACATAAATTGAGATTGAAGTATACATTATTGCATGATCTCTCAGATCAAGGTTAATATTTTATTATGATTTATGTATGTTAAATTTATGATTCTTTTTAGAATGTTTATTCCAAATTAAGTTTATCCCAAATTAATAAAACCTTAATTATGATTTTAGGGATTCTTTTATGAAATTGGTATGAACCCTAATTATAATTTTCCCCATAGTATTATAATCCTTAATTGTGAAATTTAGGGATTTTGTGTTTTTTGTTGCCTATGGTAATTTTTTTTTTAAGTTTTGAATTCATACGGTGTTGCTTATTTAATTAAAGTGGTATGAGTTTTGTTATGTTTTGCATTGTGATAATTGTAATTTGTGAATATAAATTTTATTTTTTTCAGATAGGCGAGAGATGATAAATTTACATTAGAAAGATTATGATAAAAAGTAAAAAAAATTGATTCTTTTTTTTAAAGAGATAGGTTTGTAATAAAAATGAAAAAAAATGCATTTACGTTAGCTAAACTTGAGAAATTTCATGAGAACCAAGAATTCAAGACAATAAAAAACAAATATCTAAAGTTCTTATAGTTATAATATAATGAATTTAAAAATTCATTACAACGCGAGAAAAACGACCTCAAGTTTGACAATACCACAAAATCAAATTGATAAGGTAAGAAGGGCTTATCTAAAATGATATTCATGGTTTGGTATCATAAAATAATAGCATGATATAATAGTGAATGATAGTAATATTTTTTTTGAATTCTACTATTATGTGTGCTTATTTTAAGTAGAAGAAATGAAGAGAAAAGATGAAGAGCTTTTTTTTCTAACTAAAAAAAATTATATATAACAAATCTATTTGGCTCCCCTACATTTTTGGTCCAAGTTCCGCCACTATTAACAATTTACTTAAAGATATTACCAATTGCTGGACAAAGTCCTACATATTATATATATTTATGGATTTTTTTTCTTTTTTCTTTTTAGTTTTTAACTGTGTTCTAAATCGATTTATTATCAACACGTTGTTCACATCAATGAAAACATACTTTTTCCGACAACCACCTTAAATTAATACATTTTCTTGTACATATAATTGGAAGGGCCTCCAAGGATATGGAAAGATATCTATTTTTGCATGCACATAATAATTAGATAATAGTTAACAATTACTAACCACATAGTGCTGCTTCCTCCAAGAGCCACATACTAATAGTTTAGTTGGTATATTTCATTCTCCTGTTAATATAAAAAATATCAACATGTTTGAAAAATCAATTCTATAAAAGAATATTTAATATGTTTTTCATAAATTAAAATTAACTAGTACTAGATTTAAAATTTAATATTTAGAGAAGTCATATTAGCTTATTTATAATTATATTTTTAATTTTTTGAGAAGTTTATTTTATTTTATTTAAAGTCTTTATGGGGAGCATTTCCGAAGGCCATTACGCCATATATGTGTTTAACTTAAAATAGTTATTTATACAATTGAAGTGTATATGTTATAAATGCAAACAATTCTAATGTATGTTGGCACTACTCTAGGTTGTTTGATTAAAGTGAATACTATATGGATACAATTATAAAATTTCAAACACTTAGCTTCCCCTAATAGGGATATAAAACTTGTGAAACTAGAAAAATAATTTCAAATCTGAATCAGTTTGATTAACAATGTGTGCCATTGATCACAAGTTAAATTAGTGAAATTATTATTTTCATTATCATTTATTTTGCAGACTAATTGGTATATTATTTTATCAAACACACGTATACACAAACAATTAATTTATCACTAGAAATAATAATAAAAAAGATTAATAAATAATTTATATCAACAAATAACATAGTATATAAGAGACTATATATATATATATATGTATATATATGTATATATATATATATATATATATATATATATGTATGTATCTATATATATATATATATACACACACATGTGAACCATCACCACACACATCTCACAAAAAGGAGAAACAGCATTATGGATATCAATATGTGCACCATATTAGTTCCACTTACGTCAACAAAATGCAAGGCAAAAGGAGTGGCTTGTGGTTCCCAATCATTTATTTCATCATCTTTACATAAAAAAAAGAAATCATTTTTCTTAATAAAATGGTAATAGTTTTATTTACTTTTTATAAAGGACTTCTATAATTAAATTCTGTAATCATAATTTTAAAAGATTAATAAATATAAAATCAGAAAATTTGAAACAATTTTAGAGATATACAAAAAATTTAAATATTTTATATATTTTTAAAAAGTTGTGTCTTTATTATTGGTGAAATAAATAATAAATAAATTAGGTATGATGCCTATTCATGCCAATTTCGTAATTGTCGCAACACTTAACAAAATGAGAGATAAATTAGGTACAGATAAATTAGGTATAATTCATATGCCAATTTAGCAATTGCCGCAACATTGAACTTTCCAATCAAAACATAACTTCTTTGCCAGATGATTATTTATGTTTAAATAAATTATTCCTTTAACCTTTTTTAATAATATTAATAACTGATGTAGTTATTGGTGGAATCCCTAAAACAAACATTAATTTAATTTTTAAATATTAGCATTGCTCAAATTGCGATGCCACTGTATGTTGGCTTTGTCAATTATTATACGAAGCCAACCATTATTTTTCTTGAAAAATTAAAGCGAAAAATTATTTTTGACTTTTTAAATAATTCATTTCAAAATTTTAGATTAATTTAGTTGTTCATCTCTAAAAATGCATGAATTTAGTCTTTTTAACTAAATTTTATTAAGTTTATTTAACGTTTCAAATGTATTTCATGATTGTATTTGAATTGTTTATATCATTCGACACATTTTTGCTTCAATGTTAACTCAACAACTATCATAAAACACATTAGAAACGTCAAATAAACTTAACAAACTAAATTTTGATTAAAATGACTAAATTCACACATTTATAAAGTCATGAGACTAAATTGAGTCAAAGTTTTGAATAAAAAGATTAATTTCAATTTTCATTAAAAGTTAAAGGATTAAAAACATACTTAACCAAAAAAGAAAACTATGCTAAGTCGTGTATATTACGAATTTGTTTGTGTTCTTCATATTGAATATGGACCATTGAAATATTTTAATTATAAAGATCTAAATTTAAAGATAACATATTTTTTTAGTAATTTTCTTCTCTTAATTTTTATATAAATTTCATCATATCCATCTTCTTCATTTATGTTTATAAATTTTCTCACACTCATAATTTTCATTCACATTCATTTTTTTCATCCACATATGTAAACTCGAAATTAGTTATTTTATGCAAATTGTTTATTTTATTGTAAATAATATTTAAATTATTAAATGTGAATAATTATAAAAGGGTAGCGTGCTATAGTTGGTTGGAAGTTGCTAACATGGTTTAAATGGGCTTGAGGTCAATTCTTATAGTTGACAGTTGTACATTTTTTATGATTTTTTTAATATTATTGTTAAAGGTTATTATGAATATAATGTAGGATTTTAATAAAACAATTTATTATTCCATTTGGTTTGGAAAGTGGACGTTGAAATGTGGTGCAGGGTTTTTTTTGCCGCATGTTTTGTGAGATTGAAAATTGGGGGTATAAAGGTAATTGTGGTGGGGCCAACTTTATTTTGGAGGAGAAAAGGTGGGTCCCGCAGATGTTAAATGGGAAAGAGAATGAGAAAGGAAAAGTGAGAGAATGTGGTGCAGGTGGTTATAAGAGCGTTTTGAATGGAATTATGTGAATTTAATAAATTTAATATCTTGATTATGTGAATTTAATAGCCTGATGTAGAGAATAAAGGAGACTGTTATTTAGAAAGGGTTTTCTGGTATAGTTAAAAGATTTTTTTTTAATTTTAAAATTCGTGTAATTTGTTTTCGAAATAATTTAGTAGTATTCTCACGTTGTGTTACAACACACATATCCTTCATTTACGTTCTTTCCTCATTTTCTTAATCCATGCATCTCCTCGACTCCTTTATTCATACTTTGTGTATTTCATCCATATTTATCTTTTTCATTTACACTCATTCCCTTAATTCAATGTATTTATTTATTTCATTTATATTATTTGAAGGTGGAAGGGATGTATGATTAAAATTAAAAGTGTTTATCTCCTTGATCGAGGACTAAGGAAACAAGTGTTTATCTTTGGAACCTCTTTTCCAATCCCATAAATGGGACCAAAGTTAACCTCAAGTTCGTTGAGATAACATTGTTTAGGGTAAATCATCACAACATATGTATTGTATCTTATTGGAGCTCTATATTATTTTGTCAAAATGTAACTTTCCAATTATTTAAGATTAATGCTTTGCAATCATATGGGTCATAACTTGTCTAATCAAAATGACATGTCTTTTTACGGTGTGATTCCCAATTTGCATTAATGAGGGGTTTTAAACATTAATGGTAGGATTTTACTTCTTTAAAATGTTATGACTTTTTGACAGTTTTAACATTTCAAATTTCATGCCACGTTATTTTAGGATGTGGATGTTTGAATATTCATTGTTTCATGTCTGGATGTGTAGTGTTTTAAACCCTTCTTTCACCTTCCATTTTCTCAGTTTATAAACCCTTCGATTTCGTTCCTTGTGAGCTTATTTCGCATTGTGTTTTCTTCTAAGTATGTTAAAATGGCTTCGTCTTCTTTTTATGATTCCTCCAATGAGAATAACCCTCTAGTAAAATTGGAGGTTATTCTCATTGAAGAAGAACTATCCATGAGTCATACTGACTTGCTTTCAATGGAGGGGGATTCCATGGAGGAACGTTTTTCTTCACCCTCTAACACCGCTAATGTGGTTTCTATTGTAATAATGACTAAAAGGATCATCATCCTTAAAGGTAAGCATAAGGCTCCCTCTTAGGAGGTGTTAGAAATAAAGTTGAATGTAACCAAGAGGAAGAGGAAAGATAAATTTCCTCAAATTGTCAAACATTGAGTACTTTTAGATACTTGAGGAAGTTGTTGTAGCACAAATAACTTTGATGCATAGATATTTGATAAAGATAGTAATTGACATAGAATAGGTGTCTTATGTCTGGTTGCAATTTTCAATTTGTTAAAGGGTTTTTAATAGGTTAATTAGCTTGGTGTTATAGTTCTGGTATTAACATATTCAATCAGCTGAGTTATTATTCAATCAATTGAGGAGAGCCATTACCAAGGTTTGGTATTTCTTGGGTATTTTGGTTTTGTCTAGTTTCATTCCAGATCTACAAGTGGGAGTTTTTGCTGTATTTAATTAGATTCTTATGGGATTCAAGAGTCTTGGTTTTCCAAAATAGTAATCTTGTGAGGACTATGTAAAACTTTTGATATAGTGAAAAGTCAAGCTAAGGTTGCCTTGACTACTTAGATGTAGCTATGTTATGAGTGAACTAGTGTAAAAATACTTGCGCATTGGTTTGATTGTTCTTCTCTTAATTGATCTTTGATAAAAGTATTCAAGAAAACCATTTTAATCAATATTTTTGTATGATTATGATGCTTTAATGTAAATTTTTGTTAAAACGTTGCTTATATTGTGAATTGGAATTATCTTGATTAATAGTTTGATCAGATTTCGTGTTCTGTGTTAATTATGTTTTCTGCATAACTTTTCTAGTTTTTCAACTTGTTGATCCTTGTTGAGACCCAATTCAGGGTTTGTAAATTTGTCCAGCAAGTTCACTAGGTCAATTGTAACACAACAAGATCATATGCACAAGGATTTCATTTGATAAAATAGTAATCTATAATCCATTCAATTTTGCAATAAAGTAATAAAGGTTTAATAGTTTCAAATATAAGTTTTAATAATAATAATAATATAAGTGATGTTGGTTAAGGTCTTAGGATTGAACTTGACTTCTTTCACTCAATTGCACTACCCTTGATTCACTATAAGTTATGTTTTTTATCTTAGTGTTCCTAGAAGTATGCTTACTTGTAGATTTAACCTCATGTCCGAGAGTTAGAACCTAAGGGTGTCAGACACAAGATATCCCTATCTAGATGGAGGAATCCTTGCATTGTGAACAACACTCTTTAAACCAACTAAATCGGATATTTATGTCTGGTATATGCCAAGGATTAAGAGATTTGATTGGATCTAAGTACTAGACCAGATGTCTCAACATTTAGTGTTGATGAGGTATGATGATTGATCTAGTCATCAAAACAATGAAAGAAAATCAAATAACCAACACGTAAGACAAGAAGATAGTATATATCAAACCAAGTGCAGTATAGAGAGTTTAGAAGTTACATCCAATCTCAACTAGGAAGAAATCAACTGCTCATACTGATGTTTACAAAAAGTGCAAGGAACCGCTTCCTTCCTCCCACAGTTCTCTTCTAAGGATATTACAATAAGTACCTAAGAACTTAGAATTGAACTACTATCAGTTCCCAAAACTAGCATACAAATGATATAGGTATGTGTTGTATTTATAGAAAAATAGTGTGCAACTTCAGCTCCAACTTTGGCCCTTGAACCGTAGAGGTTTCATTCTAGATCTTTCCACATCGCCTTTATTAGGGCTTAACTTGCATATTTTAGGCTTGGGCAGTAAAACTATATTCTATATCTTCTCTCCTCATGAGGGTTTCCTTAACCACCTTTGTGGTGCTCAGCCCCATTTCCATCGCTCAGCTACATCAGTCGCAATTTCCTTCATTTTACATGCAAAAACATAACAAATACATTAGATTATGCTTTTTACTACTTCTTCTCTCCTCATTCTATATTTAAAGGTAAAAAGGGTTGTTTTACTAAGATTTATGTTAAAATCATGCAAGATAAGTGTCTAAATAATATACAATTTTACTAAAACTAGACACTTATGAATCCTGTTTCTGAATCGATTGAATTATATTAATATCCTTATGCGATTCTTTGTTAAGTGATTTTTAATCTACAAATTCTTTTTTAATCGGTTAAAAAGCATGTTCCAAGTGTGTAAATTGTTAGGGATTTGGTCAATTGAATTCAACTAAGAGATTTTTAAGATTCTAAAATTGAACCTAATTTTTATAAAGAGCTTCAACCCCATTCCCCTTCTTTGCTAAGAACATCTTTTACATCTTACAGTTGTGCTTTATCCTTCTAAGTTTATCTTAAGGGAAAATGAAGAGAGAAAGAGGAGCAAGAAGGAAAAGAGAAAGAGAGCAAGAAAGAAGAGATAATAAAGAAAAAGAGAAGAGAAAGGGAGGAGAGAGAGAAGAGAGAAAAAGAAGATGTTGAAAGAAAAGAAAGACAAATGAAATCTTGCTTAAGGAGAAAATGTTATTGCAACCACCTTTCATCCCCTCAATAATAATTGAAACCAATATGATAAAGAGAGTTTTCCAATATTTGAACTTTTCTCAATTGATCATTAATTCATTTTTCCTAACTCCAACTTTTAATCATGAGAATTTTTAAAATTCACCTCCTTCTTCCATTGTTTTAAACTCCTCATTGGATTCTTCAAAGTCACACTTTGAGTTGATATTACCTTCTAGGTTACAATTAACTCAAAATAGACAAAGCACTTTTGTGAAGTGGGCCTTGAAAGTTCTCAAGGAAATTATTTCAAAATTAACATAAGGCCATCTTCCAATTTTTCATTTTAGATATATTTTGACTTTAATACATAGGTTTATTGAATTTTTGTTTTATGACTACTATAGATGGATCTTTGATCCTGGAGGAATGATGCATAACTTTCAAAGTATAAGTTATGTTTCATTTCAAAGTAAAGATAACTTTCAACAATTCTCGTAAAGCATTTCATAAGACATAATACTACGTTCAAATATAGTCATATGAAAGAAGAACCACTACAAGAAATTTGCTGATTTACGAGGAAAATTAGCGAGGGAAAATTTTACTCGCTAATTAGTGACAAATTAGAGACATATGAATATTGTAGCAAAGTTGTAACTAATTAGTGAGGGGCTAGACACAACATAATATGGAAGCTAAGTTGTAGCTAATTAGTTGGGGATTAAACACAACATAAATATAGTAGCTAAGTTGTAGCTAATTAGTTAGGGATTAGACATAACATAGATATGGTAACTAAGTTGTAGCTCACTAGTGCATAATTGCATTTTTACCTCGCCTTATAGGCCTCAGTTGGCAAGGAACCAAAGCATATAACGACGCGGTGGCATTTTTGCAATTTCAGGCAACTTTTATTCCTCGGTTCAAGAAAAACCCGAGGCCAAAAGGGGTTATAGGCTTCGGTTAAAAAAAAAACGGTGCCAAAAGGTGCTTATATGCTTCTATTGAACAGACCCGAAGCCAAAAGGTTACGTCTTTGACCTCGGGTGGCACTGAACCGGGGCCAAATAGTTTAATTAGGGCACAAAAACACGAACCCCTCTACTTCTTCCTCGCGCACCGCTGCATCTTCTCCATCTTCTTCCTCGCGCGCACAGAACCATATGGGAACCCTAAACCCTAGCCACCGTGAAACTCCACTGCGAATGCGAACCACCACTGCGACACGAAAACAGGGCACCAGATCTGCAACGCGACGACGCGATCCACCATGGCAGCACCTTTCGCGAGATCACCATCGCGCTCCACTAGAGGAACCACCATCGAGATCTCCGCCGCTGCAGAAAGCCATCGTCACCGTAATAGAGGTCGTGAATCTACACCGTCACCGGACCTATCTTCTCGTCGTTCGTCGCAGCGGCGCCGATGATGGCTTGCAGTGGTGGTTCGCGTTCATCGCTGCAACAATGGTGGTTCGTCGATGGGGGATTCTGGTTCACGTTCATTGCTGGGATGGGGGTTCTAATCTGGTTCGCGTTCTGGTTCGCGTTCGCGTTCTGATTCTGGTGTTGCAGGGATGAAAGCATTCTGGTTCTGGTCCGACGTTAGCTGGCTTTCAGATTTGTGTCGTGAAGCTAATTTGAAGCTAATTAATTAGGGATTAGATACAACATAACATGGTAACTAAGTTGAAGCTAATTAATTAGGGATTAGATACAACATAATATGATAACTAAGTTGAAGCTAATTAGTTATGATTTTAATTATAAAATGATTTTGTTGCTAATCCAAAGTTAATAAATAGAACTTATAATTAAAAAATAATATACATATTATTCTATAAAAAATGAATTTATTAAAGAAATTCTTAAAAACTATCAATGTATTAACAAATTATAAAAAATATATTTTATTATTATATAAATTTATCCCTTATTTGAAAATTATGTTTATTATATATATATTTTAAAAACATAATAACTAACATTTAACTAATGCAATATTTTTTCCATTTAAATATCATTATAAAAGGTATTAAAAAAATTCTTATTCATTATATTGAAAATGAAACGATTTGTTATTATTTTGATAATTATTTACTATCTTTCACGCTATTTTTTTATATTTTATATTAACTTATGCGAATAAAAGAATTACTAAATTATTATTTAATTTATATTGTTACATATTATTATATATTATTATATTTATGCTACAATTTTTTTAATTTTTAATTTTTTTTTAAATATGAAATAAATTATTTATGATCCATTATAAATAAAAACAAATTGTATGTATGTATTTTATTTATAAAATATAAATATTTAACTTAATTTAATTGAACACTAAAAATTCATTTAATATTTAAACATTGATATTAAAAGAATTAATTTTTAAAAAAATAATCATTAATATCACTATATAATTATATATATATATATATATATATATATATATATATATATATATATATATATATATATATATATATATATATATATATATATATATATATATAAATGATACAAAATATAAAATGAAAGTCAACAAATTGAAAACATAAAACTTCATCCTAATCTTATGAAATAAATGGTTGTCGGAGACAACGACATTCATGTTATTCTAACACCTCCTAAGTTTGAACAAAACCCTTTGCCTTCGAATCACTACGCCTTTTGGTTGAACTGTTGGAGACTGTCAGAGGTCGTACAATGAAGAAGTGTGAACATTAAGGTTTTGACTTCAGTACGAAGACAGTGTCGAGAAGCTTGGAAGAGAACTTGAAAAGGTTGCAGCGACATTGAGTTTTGTTCCTAAATTAGGTTATTTATCTCAGCTTCTATCATTTCTTGTTCAGCATCTTCAAAGTTAGTTTGGAGAACAAAGTTTTCTAATGTATTAACTATTTTGAAGAGAACCAGGTTTGAGAGGTTGTAGTGATAATTTCAGTTCAAGTTTAGTTTCATCGAAAGTTCAGGTTGCAGCGATAGTAGGTTAATATAGTTCAGATTTTTACTTATCCTGCCTGCTTTACTTACTAATGTTGGTCTAGGTAGTGAAATTTTGTTTTAAGGTTCAATTTTGAGAAGTAAATAGATTTTTAGAGTCCTTATATGTAACATCCCATCATGAATTTTAATAAAATAAAGAACGTAACCAATTATAGTGCATTTAATAATACCTCATTTCTCAAAAACGCGAGAAATTTAAAATATTTTTATTAATTCCAAATATAACCAAAGTTCATAAATCATAAAATCTGAACATAATAATAAAGTCTCTCATCAGAGTTTACAAAATATTTCAAAACAAAATCATGTAAAACTCCCAGGCTATCCCCTCTCCGCAGCTAGGCCTCACCAGCTCCACCTGCAATATCATCTGCTCACGTGTACCGCGTACACGATCATCGCCAAACACAAGTAGATAGGGTAAGCTAAAATAATAACACATAAATATACACCAAACACACATACACACACACACACACACACACACATATATATATATATATATATATATATATATATATATATATATATATATATATATATATATATATATATATACATCAAAATCAAATCTCTTCTTTTATTCCGCATCGCCACCACCATGTATGATATCATTTCATCGTCAAGGAACCTCCTCCTTCTTTATCACATGGCCACAACCATGTAACATCAACACACATCAAGGAAGACTCGTTACCTTCCACATGGCCGCAACCATGTAGTATTAGTGCACATCAAGGAGACTCATTCCAGCTCTTCCACATGGCCACAACCATGCTAGCAATTTTCTACATCTTCTAGTGAGTATCTCAAGACGCCTTGCTGCCACACCTATCGGCCACAACCGATAGAGCACGTGCGAGAACCATGCTATGGATCACCGTAACGCCAGGTGGAGTTCCCAAATACGAACATAGTCCATAATGTCCCAAGACTACCAAACTCGTCAGCAAATCACTGAGGGGGGCAATCCATCAGGACCCATCCGTACTGGCCACAACCAGCACACTCACTCCGACAACACTCGCCAACCCGAGCCACAACTCAAAGGTTCCTCGTGTTCATCCGCTATCCCGAGCCACAACTCAAGGGAAGTCATTCCGGGCCACAACCCATAGAATGCCACGTGTTTCACCCCTATCCTGAGCCACAACCCGAGGATACGTTCCAGGCCCCAACCCATGGAACAACCAGCAAACCCACCATTGAGATATCTTAGAAGCATTGTAGACAACACATTTCGTGTTCAACATCACTAATCTGATACTACACTATCATATTTCCTTGAAGTATGTCCCTGCACTTCTCTTTGCTTAGACTAAAAGCCTTAGTTCTGCATCCCAAACCAGTTCACTCAAGCTAGACTCACGGGCCTGAGCGGGTCTTAGTACAGCAGCAGCCCCACGAAGTCTCAGCCCCACGAAGTCTCACCTAAGCGTGTTCCTTCTCGCTTAGGCGAGCCCATCCTTCGCTCATAGCTAAGACACCTCGCCTAGGCGATGAACCTCAAACGGACCACATCAGTTTCTCGAACTCTCACTTAGGCGAGAGGCTCTTGCCTAAGCAAGACGCACTTTCGCCCAAAACAGTAAATCCTGCCTGCGCGAGATGTGCAACTAAATCACTCAACTCACACACGATTCTCGCTTAGCCGAGACACACTCGCCTAAGCGAGATGGTCTGTCGCCCAAGACCAAATCACCTCGTTTGAGCGAGATGCTCGAGCAGCCAAGTCAAAGCTAAACCACCAAGCCAACTCATGTTTCATGCCAATTTACATACTTTTACAATCATGTTATCACCCAACACGTCCATGTATAATATTAAACTTAATAATAAATCAACCAACACATAATGGCATACATAGGACTTGAACCCAAGTCCTCTCACACAATCGAAGTACTCTCAACCATTTGAGCTAGTACTATTCCACGTCATACCCATTAGAATTTAATGTTATAAATACACTACCTACCTGCATTTATTAATTAATTATTTAATTAATTAATTAAATTTTGAGGATCTTACATTATACCTTTTTACACTTACTTAGCTGTTTTAGTTCACTTTTTACTTACTTTTTTTAGATTTGCATGATAATAGGTGTGTTGAATCTAGTTTTTTATTGCTAGTGTGTCATTAAATTCTAAAACTGTTAGGCTTAGCATACTTCTCCTAATACCTTCAATTATTGTTGCCCCTCAATAATTGATGCAATTCAAGAAACTATAATAGAATAAATTAGAAGTTATACTAGCAACTATGACTATTAAGTAATCTACTCATTTTCTGCTACTCTAAGCCTTAAGCATTCTCTGTGATACCAAATCATACCAATTCATGATTTATCAGACAATACAAAACCATATGTGTTCATCACTTGATTTAATTTACTGGCTTACCAAATTGTAAAGGAGAAATCACAAAACCTTGGAGAATCACAAAAACACTTGCAGTAAATGCTTAGAGGAAACCCTGTCATTTTTCTATAACTTGTAAGCTACTGCTAGGTATAGTTTAGCACAAGCTGAGAGATGTGAATTCGGCACACCACAAGTTGATGCATTGGTGAAATTTTTAGAATTCAAAGTAGCAACTACACTTAAAAGCGCAATGGAACTCCTTAAACTTTTGATCATCTTCACTTGCTCCATTGTTCCTTGACTTTCTACTAATCTATCAATTTTCTTCATCCCAATTCCATGTTCATAGAAACCTCATTACTTGCATCCTTTCAACCCATTAGCGAAAAAAGGCAAGTTTGCTTCTATTCAGCATTTCAATGGGAAATCAAGGATTCAATCATAGAACTCAATAAAAACTACACAATTCTATAGCAGTAATCAAGTAACTATAGCAACAGTGCAAAACTTTTACCCCCTTATAAAGTCTACTATAGTTATATCTACATGAATACTCATATTCATTGAATCAAGGTGGTGTTTGGATCATTTAAAGGAATGGTCAAAGAAGTAGTGATAGTGACATTATTGGAACTTGAATGAAACAAATATATGAAATAAAATGTGACAGCTAGATTAGATATAGTAGGAAAGAGGCACAATAATGAAGATAAAGAAAAGGTTGGATTTGATGAATGGTGAATCTTTTAGGCCATATTTCAAAATTATAATGTTTTGCTCTATAAAGGTAGACACCCCTTTGGACTAGCTTACTCATCTAAGTGAAACTGTCAACACATTTCTAAACAACACTCACTTGCAATTGCAAATTGCTTTCTTAGTTTAATTACACCATGCTCATGAAAACTACATCTCTGCCATTAAACAATGTCAATTATCACAACAACAAAAAATGCTACTTTAATTCTAAGTTGTTGTTTAACAACATAATACCCTTTATTTAACTTTGCATATTTATTTTAACAAGCTTTTGTTTTATGTTTTGTTATGATTGATGTTGTGTAGTTCTACTTAACCCCAAACATATACTCACATCTAAAGAACTTAACTTAACCAACTGCTGCCTAACTTGGATGAATTCCCCGTTGGGAAACCATCGACTCAGAACCTCTCTTAGCAAGGCATAATTGATGTTGAGCTCCTTCTTTAGCCATAAGCAAGAAGAAAAAGGGGTTAATTCAAGTCTTGCACAGTGACTACTGCTTGGTAGTGCATTTGCTTGAACAATGTATTTCGTTTGGCATCGGTGCTCAATGCGGACCTAAAAAAACATAAACAATTCAACTTAAAATAACCACATAGGTCAACAATATCACAAATATACCAAATTTATTGCATAAATTCATTCATTATTTAATTTACCTCTTTCTTATCACAAGTTTTGACATCAGTCATAAATGCTTTCTTTTTGCTCACAACTGCCTTTCCTTTATTCATATCCTTCTTCAATTTTTCTGATGAGGAATTTCTTTTTCGTTTCACAGCCCTTTCGCTTTGAAGAAAAACCAAATCAATAACATATAGCTTGCACCCAAAACCAAAATGCCATCACCATAAAGCACAAGTAACCTCATTTCTTTCTTTCGAACAAAAAGCAAAAAATTGGAAGATGGAATTAAAATCAACCCTAAAAAAAATCCCCTTTCACAAACAAAAATCTAAGTACAACACAACCCATGAAGACAACCAAAGATACAATTGTCGAATGATTTACTTACCACGCAACAACTTCTCCAACACAAAAATGAAATGCAACTCCTGAAATATCCACACTAGTTACAACAACACTGCAAAAATGCCTCCTTTCGAACAAGATTGAGAAGCAAAACTACCCACGAAGAGCTTCCACGACTCTGTCAACCTACACCTTCTCTACCAACTACACTGTGGCTAACAATGGAATGAAAGAAATGAAAGGAGATAATGGGGTTTTAGCTGAGGTTAAAGGAATGAGCTTTAGTGGAAGATGAAGAAGTTCAGAGCATGAGAAAGACGAAGCAATGATACTTGTTATCCCATTTGATTACTTATGCAACATATAGTAACTTCTCTTCACTCTTCACGCGAACAGTGAAAACCTCCCTTTCTATCGCGCTTTTTTCAATAGTATGGCCAACGTAGAAATTGTGCAAAAAAGAAATGAAAATTAAAAAAAGAGTGTCACGTTAGATAATGAGAAAAATTGTCAAATATTAGTTATCACTGTATCATTTTTCTAAAAGTTTATATCTGATTTATAAGTTTCAGATGTCAAAATCTGTTTTTGACCATTAAATTACAAATATAACACTACATATTTTTCATGTCCATTATCTACGTGTCAAACGTAATGTGGTAAACTGTTTGTGTCAGTAAATATTATACATTACTTAGGAGTAATTTTTTTAATGTTTTTAAAAAATAAAACTGTGATGATATTTTTTAAAATCAAATGGATAATTGATTTCAATGCAGTATAAAAGAAAAATGACAATTACCTATTTTACTTATTCACATTTAAAATATAAAAAGACATGAGTTTTTTATGTGATTGATTTTTCTTGTTTCCATATACAAGAGTACCTTTGCTGAACACACAAAATTGAAAACTCGAATTACACATCTCCATATACCATTAAGAATTAACACATCCCCAGATTTTTATTCACATAATGACTAAGAATCAATTCTCATATTTCCTTTCTTAACAGAAGATGGAATTTATGTTAGGTTTTTTTAATAAACATAAATGTATTAGTTGTTGGGTGGCTAATGTATTAGCCGTTGGGTGGTTAATGTACTAGCCGTTAGATAGTTAATGCACTAGCCGTTGGGTAGTTAATGTACTAGTCATTTATAGCCGTTGGGAGTACAATAGATAAAAATTGTAATCCTATAAATTGTATTGTTGATGGCATGAATAAACACAATGCAAAGTGAATAAGTTTTCCATTCTAGAGCCTCTTTCTCCTAACAAAGTGGTATCAAGAGCTAGGTAGATAGCCAAGGAGCTAGAGAAAGCTAGGTTGTTCTTAAGTGTTAGAGAGAGTTAGTTGGCCGAGTGTCTGAGTGAAACAAATAGTAAGAGAGAGTGATGGCCAACAATATGTCCTTACCTCAGTTGACACAAAAAGCCAACTAGGAAAGCTATGTATGCATTGTACCGAGCAGTGGATGATGCAGGCCTTGAGAAGTTAGCAAACGTTACGACTTCAAAAGAGGCGTGGAAGTTCTTGGAGAAAGCATATAAGGGAGATGACCGTGTAAAACAGGTTCGACTTCAAGCTCTCAGAGGAGAGTTTGAGAGGTTGCTGATGAAGGAGAACGAAGAGGTAACCAAGTTCATATCTCGGGTGGAGACTGTGGCAAACCAACTCGGCAAGAATGAGGAGTCATTGCCTGCAAACCGAGTTGTGGAAAAAATTTTGAGGTCATTGACAATTGACTTTGACAACATTGTGTGTGCCATAGAGGAATCCAAAGACCTCTCAAAACTCACGATGGATGAGCTTGTTGGGTCCTTGGAAGCGTATGAACAAAGAAGAAGAAAGACGAAGGAAGACTACTTTGGCCAAGCACTCCAAGCAAAGACAAATTTCCAGGAGAAAAAGGCGTTTTATACTCAGAAAACTCAAAGTAGAGGAAGAGGTAGGGGAGGTAAAGGAAACAGTCGCAGTGGCTGAGGTCGAGGTAGATAGGAAGTAGAGAGAGAACATACCAACAACCAAAATTGGCGCGGAAGAGGACGCGGTTCTTGGAGAGGAGGTCGAGTGAGCAACTCAAACGTTGAGTGCTACAAATGTGGCAAGTACGGTCACTATGCAAAGGATTGTAACTCGGATAGATGTTACAATTATGGTAAAGTTGGGCACTTTGCAAAAGAGTGTCGATCTGAAAGTAAGAAGGAAGTGACGATCAATTTTCTCACAGAAGATGTTGAAGAGAATGAAGGGTTGTTGATGATGTTAATACCCGAGGATATTCAATTGAACAACTCGATAGGACAACAAAGCAGTTCAACCAACTCGGTGCGGTACCTTGTGTAAGATCCGCATAATTTAATTAATTAAATAAATAAATAATTAATAAATGCGGGTAAGTAAATCCTGATGGGTATGACGTGGAAAAGTACTAACTCAAGTGATTGAGAGTACTTTAATTGTGTGAGAGGACTTGGGTTCAAGTTCTATGTATGTCGTTTGTGTGTTATTTAAATTATTATTGTTTTAATAATATGATGGAGCATGTTTCGTATGATACCATACTTGAATTGTGAGTTAGCAAGAAACATGAGTTGGCTTGATGGTTTAGCATTAAATTAGCTTTGGCATGGTCATGGGTTCAAACCTTGGTGGCGAAAATTTAATTCTCTTTTTGCTAAAAAAATTGGTATGACATGAATATGAAAAAGTGGAGAGAACCCTAGCAGAATGGGGAACCTAGGAAGGTTGAAAACAAATACTAAAGGCCTTAAATAACAATAAAACTTACCATTAAAACTTAATTTTCGTTTTAGGCATTAAATCCCTTTAAGGCACCTTTAAAAGGCAATTTTTGAGAGAGAAGAGGGGTTTGGAGAAGCTGTTTTCTGAGGGCTTTGCAAGGGTGCGAAAATTGAGAGGGTTTTGGCATTTTTGAGAGAGAAGAGGGGTTTGGAGAAGCTGTTTTCTGAGGGCTTTGCAAGGGTGCGAAAATTAAGAGGGTTTTGGCAAATTGAGAGCATAGTGAAGGGAGGGTGTTAGGCTGCCTTGTGATCAAGGAGGGATTTCCAACATTCTGCATTTTTCTAAGCAAGGGAAAATTCTAGGTTAGGGGAGCCGAACCCGAAATTATATATTTGGTCATATTGCATGATTGTGATACTGTTTTGCCATGAATTTCGTGTTCTACATGAAGGGAATTTGGGGTTTGCGTAATTGAGCACTGTTCTATTGGTATTCTTAGCTAAATGTGTGATTATGATGGGATAATGTACTGAGTATGCGGCTTTTGTGCACATGTGGGTGTTAGGGGTCTGAAATGTATCTAAATTAGGTTTATGGTTGATGAAATTGATGTAAACTGTTTTGGTGTGATTTGAGGTGTTGAATGGGTCATTGATTCTGGTGTGCGTGCGTAAACAGATTTGGGGTCTGCATTTCTCGCTCAAGCGAGAGTCCTTCGCCTAAGCGAGGTAAAGAGGAATGATTGCGTTGTTTTGGAGAACTCGTCGCCTGGACGAGGTAATTTTTATCCTAGGCGAGCAAGGGTCTCGCCCAAGCGAGAATGAGCTCGCTTAAGCGAGATTACGTAGGCTGCAGAGATTCTAGAGGCTCGCTCAAGCTAGTGGGTCTAGCTTAAGCGAGATAAGCTGGAGTGGTTGAATAGAGGCTCTTAGTTTAAGCGAGCGAGGGTGAAGTTGTGCGTTTCAAGGCATGTGTTTCTGTTGTATTAAAGAGATGAGATGGAACTTGCAAGGCGTGGTCTACATGGCTTTTAGAATATCTCATTGGTGGGCTTGCTGGTGTTCCATGGGTTGTGGCCCAGAACGTATCCTTGAGTTATGGCTCGGGATAAGGGTTAAGCACGTGGCATTCTATGGGTTATGGCCCGGAATGACTTCCCTTGAATTGTTGCTCGGGATAGCGGATGAACACGAGGAACCTTTGAGTTGTGGCTCAGGTTGGCGAGTGTTGCCGGTGTGAGTGTGCTGGTTGTGGCCAGTACGGATGGGTCCAGATGGATTGCCCTCCTCAGTGATTTGCTGACGAGTTTGGTAGTCTTGGGACGTTACAGACTATGTTCGTATTTGGGAACTCCACCTGGCGTTACGGTGTCTGATCCGTAGCATGGTTCCCGCACGTGCTTTATCGGTTGTGGCCGATAGGTGTGGCAGCAAGGCACCTTAAGATACTTAATAGAAGATGTAGAACACTGCTAACATGGTTGTGGCCATGTGGAAGAGTTGGAACGAGTCTCCATGATGTACATTAATATACGTGGTTGTGGCCATGTGGAAGGAAGGTAACAAGTCTTCCGCGAGGTGCATCGATATACATGGTTGTGGCCCTGTGATAGAAATGGAGTAAGTTCTGTGGGAAATGAAAGGATATCACATATTGTGGCCATGCGGAATAAGGGAAGAGTTTTGTATTATCGATGTATTTTTATCGTTTATACATACATACATATATATATATATATGTGTGTGTGTGTGTGTGTGTGTGTGTGTTTGGTATACATTTATGCTTTATCTTTTAGCTCACCCTATCGGCTTGTGTTTGGCGATGATCGTGTACGCGGTACACGTAAGCAGATGATGTTGCAAGTGGAGCTGGTGAGGCTTAGCTGCAGAGAGGGGATTATCATGGGATCTTTATGTTTATGCTTTCTTTATTCTATTTAAAATAGGTTGTAAAGGCTCATGGCCTATTTTGACTAAACTCGCAGTTTTGTATTTATGGATGTTTTAGTAAATTAGTAAAGTTTTAATTTCTCGTGTTTTTGGGAAATGAGGTATTATTAAATGCAGTGTAATTAATTACTTTTCTTTATTTTATTAAAATTCGTAATATCTTGACGGGATGTTACATCTTGACACAGGTGCAAACAACCACATGTGCAGAGATGAGCACTTCTTTAAAGACTTAACAACAGTAGAAGTAGGAGATGTGTCTTTTGGAGATGATTCAAAGGTTGAGGTAAAAGGTCGAGGAACGATCTGGTACTTGCAGAAGGATGGTCGAGTTGGGGAAATTCGTGACGTGTACTATGTACCTGATCTCAAAAGTAACATTTTGAGCTTGGGACAATTGATGGAAAAGGGTTACTCGATTTTAATGAAGGATCCAGTACTAGACTTGAAGGACAAACTTGGACGTTTGATTGCTCGCGTAGAAATGAAGAAAAACCGGATGTATAAGTTGGAATTAAAGATCATACAAGAGAAGTGTTTGAAACTTGATGTTCAAGATGAGACAATGATGTGGCACTTTCGGTTTGGTCACTTACATTTTGATGGGCTGATGGAACTGGTGAAAGGTATGGTGCATGGACTGCCAAGCATGGAGTTCAAAAGTAAATTGTGTGAAGAATATATACTCGACAAACAGTCGAGGACTTCGTTTCCGAAAAATTCCAAGTACCAAGCAAAGGAACAACTGGGCCTAATTCATACCGACGTGTGTGGACCAATTATCCCTGAATCTTTTAGTGGTAAGAGATACTTTATTTCTTTTGTAGATGATTTTTCACGAAAGACATAGGTATACTTCTTGAAGGAAAAGTCTGAGGTGTTCAAGAATTTTAGAGTGATGGTGGAAAAGGAGACAAACAAACACATTAAGGTTGTTCGATCTGATAGGGGAGGCGAGTTCACATCAACAAAGTTCATGAAGTACTGTGAGTAGCACAGCATAAGCAGATTTTTGACAGCCTCATACTCACCACAACAGAACGGTGTAGCTGAGAGGAAAAACAGAGCTATTCTTGATATGGTTCTGTCCATGATGAAGAGCAAGAATATGCCAAAGGAGTTTTAGGCAGAAGTCGTACAATGTGCCATTTATATACAAAATAGGTGTCCACATGCAAGGTTGAATGAAAAGACACCACAAGAAGTATGGAGTGGACAAAAGCTGAGTGTGTCTCATCTCAAGGTGTTTGACAATGTAGCATATGCCCACGTACCAAGTCAGCAAAGAACGAAACTCAAAGATAGGTGTAAGAAGTATGTGTTTATTGGGTATGATGAGATGACAAAAGCCTACAAATTGTTAGACCCAATAAACCAAAAAGTGATAGTAAGTCGTGATGTCCGAGTAGATGAAGCCAATGAGTGGAGTTGGAACAACTCAGTTGAAGAGATGAGTGGAGATACTAGCTCGTGAATTGCTATACCACCGGCTACAGAAAATTTTGAAACCACTGACGATGAAGATGAACCCCGACGACCCAGAATACGAACCATACAAGAATTGTATGAGTCTACTGAACAGGTACATGTTGTTTGTCTTTTGGCAGGTTCTGAGAACATAACCTTTGAGGAGGCGGTGCAAGATGAGAATTGGAGACCTGCAATGGATGAGGAGATCGATGCAATTGAGCGCAATAACACGTGGGAGTTGTCCAATCCCCCAACAGGAGCTCGGCCCATTGGTGTGAAATGGGTATACAAGAAGAAGATGAATGCCCAAGGTGAAATAGAGCGTTACAAAGCCCGACTTGTTGCTAAGGGCTATAAACAAAATGAGGGAATTAACTATGCTGAGGTGTTTGCGCCAGTCACTAGAATGGGGATAGTTCGACTGCTAATTTCAATGGCAGCTTAGCTTAAATGGTCAATCTATCAGATGGACGTGAAGTCAGCGTTTCTGAATGGAATCCTAGAGGAAGAAGTTTATGTTGAACAACCATTGGGATACATGAGAAGAGGAGAAGAGAAGAAAGTACTACGATTGAAGAAAGCGCTTTATGGGTTGAAGCAAGCTCCTCGGGCATGGAATTACCGCATTGACAAGTACTTCAAGAAGAAAGGATATGAGCAATGTCCATATGAACATGCTCTGTACATAAAGAAAAGTAAAGGTGATGTAATGTTTCTTGCTCTTTATGTAGATTACCTTATATTCATGGGGAACAATGCTGAGATGATTCAAGAATTCAAGGACATAATGACAAAGGAGTTTGAGATGACAGACATGGGGTTGATGGAGTACTTCCTTGGCTTGGAAGTCAAACAAGGTGAGAAAGGCATTTTTGTGTCCCAAGAAAGGTATGCCGAGGAGATCTTGAACAAGTTCAAGATGACAAACTACAAACCGGTTTCGACCCCAATGGAACCGGGTACAAAACTCTCGAAGTTTGATGGAGGAGACCAAGTTGATGCCAGCAAGTACTGAAGCTTGGTTGGAAGCCTTCGCTATCTGACGAGTACTAGGCCAGACTTACTTCTAAGTGTTGGAATGGTAAGTCGGTATATGGAGGAGCCGAGCTATAGTCATTGGAAGGTTTTGAAGCGAATACTAAGGTATATTCGAGGAACAATATCACTCGGACTATACTATACTAAGTCGAACAACTACGAACTAGTAGGGTACTCAGATAGTGATTGGTGCGGAGATGTAGACGACCGGAAAAACACATCCGGGTATGTATTTTTCATGGGCCACACAGCGTTCCCTTGACTTTCAAAGAAGCAACCCATAGTAACATTGTCAACGTGTGAAGCTGAGTATGTTGCAGCATCATGGTGTGTATGTCATGCGGTATGACTTAGAAATCTTCTAAGCAAACTAGAGATGAAACAAGAAGAAGGTACTGTCATACGAGTGGACAACAAGTCAGCCATTGAGTTGGCAAAGAATCCGGTCAACCATGAAAGGAGCAAGCACATTGATGTGCGTTTTCATTTTATCCGAGAACAAGTAAAGGAAGACAATGTGGAGCTGGTGCACGTGGGAAGCCGAGATCAAGTTGCAGATTTGTTTACAAAACCACTACCCATTGTGTTTTTCAATAACTGCAAGAAACTGATCGGGATGGAGGATAAAAGAAACATTTAAGTTTACGGGGGAGTTTGGTTGGGTTTTTTTAATAAACATAAATGTATTAGCCGTTGGCTGCTTAATGTGCTAGCCGTTGGGTGGTTAATGTACTAGCTGTTGGGTAGTTAATGTACTAGTCGTTTATAGCCGTTGGGAGTACAACGGACGAAAATTGTAAGCCTATAAATTGTATTGCTGATGGCATGAATAACCAATGCAAAGTGAATAAGTTTTCCATTCTAGAGCCTCTTTCTTGTAAGAGTTTATAAATCCCACAAAAAGGATGTGTCCCTTCTCTAATAAAAACATTTTCTTTAGCAAAAGGTGCCTGAAGATGAAAACTTTTCCATTTGAAAACTTATTTTTAAAGTAAAAGGCACCTAATTTGACGATCCAACTAGAATTACATGCCTCGAGTGATGAAGAAAATTCAAGGAACATGTGAGATTTGAGTTCTTCCAAGGTAGTCCACTATTCTATTAGAGATACAGTATGCAGTTGATTGGATTGTGATCATGGGATTGACTCCAACTGCAGTTGGAAGCACACTAGCATCACAAACAAACAACCCTTCAGCCTCCCATGTCTGTCCATTCTCATCAATTGCACCTTCTTTTTCATTGACCCCCATTCTGCAGCTCCCCATTTGATGTGCAGAAGTATATATGTTCCATTTCTCACCTGGTGAAAGTGCTCCTTCCATTGGACACACACTGTCCAAGAACTCTTGCATCTCATTTTCACTAATGCCACTACACCTGAGTCTCTGGCCATCACTTCTGTGCGTGCCTACCTCAACTGCTCCTGCAGCTATTAGAATCCTCAGTGCTTGTTGCAAGCCAGCCCTCACGTTTTCTCTGTCAAATTCATTCAACTTGTAGCTGATCCTTCCTTCTGATGTCACCTTTCCACTAGCCATGTCTCTAATAATTGTGATTAAATGTGCAGTTCTTGGGTAATTCAACATTCTTTCTTTGAAGTCTAGTCCTGACTCCCAAGGAAACAGTGCAGCAAATGATGCTGGTCCTAGTGAAGGGGTTTCAATTATGGCTCTTGAATCAGATTTGGAGTCTGTTGATGGCACTTTATGGATTGATGTGATTATACCTCCCTCATAGGATTTCCCCATAAATTCTGAATTATCTGATTTTGGGAAGTATCCCCATGCCATTAGGACAGGGTGGAGATGGAGGTTCCTTCCAATGTTTTTGTTTTTCAGTCCGCTAGAGATTAATAAAGGTGGTGTCAAAAGTGCCCCACCAGAGGAAATTGTAACTTTAGCCTCAATTTGTAGCTTCATCCTGACTCGGTTGTTCAATGCTTTTGCCAGCACTCCCAAGCATTTCTTCTTTCTTCCATTTCCACTCCTGTTGCTTTCCAACAAGAACCTCTCAGCTTTGCATCCTGTTATTATTACTGCACCTTTGTCAACTGCATCTACAAGCCAAGTAGCTTGAGTCCCTTGTTTCTCTCCTTTTGCACAGCCATAACCACATGAGCCACAGTAATGATTCCCTGAAGAGTTTCTCGGCACATAGTTAACTTTGAGGCCAAGATTCTGACACCCTTTTCTCAGCACTTGATTTTGGAATCCCTCTTGTGTGCAGTTTTCTGTGACTCCAATCCTTTCACATACAGACTCCATTGCAGAGAGATATTCTTGGCTTGAAAAGAAGGGAAGTTTGTGGTCCTCAGACCACTCTTTCAGCACCTTGTGTGGTGTTTTAATGCAGGCTGACCAATTAACAGCAGAGCCACCTCCCACTGTTGATCCTGCCAAAACCAGTATTCTGGAGTCTGCGGAAGCAAGAATCCCACCAGTTTCATATTGTTGCTTAATGGAGGGACCTTCTAGTGATGAATAATCCTGAGGAACAAAATAGTTTCCTTTCTCAAGAACAACCACCTTGTGACCAGCTTTCGAAAGAACAGCAGCTGCAACACCTCCGCCACAACCAGACCCAACAACTACTGCATCACATTTGACTTTGAGGATGTTGCTTTTGAAGTCCAGTTCAACATTGAGGCCTTTCTTGGCAAGAGATTGTTGAAGAGTTGAGTCAGATTCATGCATGATTTCTATAGTCCCCTTTTCAAGGGGCCTATTGTTGGAGACGCTGTTCAGTTTCTCATCCTTTGATACCTCGTATCCAATGGCTTTCCATGCTGGGTTATCACCATTTTCATCAACCTGAAAAAGTTTGAAGAAATTTTCTATAACTTTGATCTCTTTTAAGAAACTTTCAGGCTACAACATACTTCTTTACACATCATCTTATTTTTCTTTTCTTATTTTAATCCCACAAGCTTAAAATGTTTAACTTTAGTCCATAAGTGTTCTATTCATCTTCTATTAGTTTTTATACTAATTTGGTTAGAGTAAGGTAACATGAAAAGCTCCGAAACATATCAATCAAAGTAAGTACTTTCAATCAAAAAAATATTGGCGATCTTAGTTTAAAAAACACTAACAAGTCTAAAGAAAACTTACTAAATTTAGGACACCAAATAAGACAAATGAGGCACTAAGTACTTATTAGTGAAATTTTAGTGTGTTATATAATGTTATTAGAAATCATTATGTGCAGATGACTATAGTAACAATTACTAAGAGAACTTTGGGCAGAAGACTGAACAATACCCAAGAGAAAAATGCAAAAAGGCACAAGACTTTGACATATACAAATGCCAGTCTAATAGGTGTGAGGAACCTATGCTTCATCCACTGCTGCATAACCTTTTCTCTCTTCTCCAAAGACATGTTTGGAAAGTTGTTGATATAGGGCCATTTCTCACCAAGACAGAGGAAACCACAAAGCAGCAAGGTTCCCAACCTTGTAGCCAGCAGCCATAAAACCACTCTTACAAGTATTTTTGCTTCTATTAAACTCCTCTTTGTGAGTAACTCAGCAACCTGTTACCATTGAAAATATGATATGATTATGAGAGATATGAAGAATGTTGACTAAAGATTACTCAAATAATCTAACAAACATTACTTTGCTACTCAATTTAAAGAGTTCTTAAAAACAATATTTTCCCTACCATATACTATAACTGTTTGGTCCACATCAATTTACAAATATCTTCACAATATATAAATATATAATTTCTCATCCTATTATGTTTTAAGAGAAAATGACATTACACAAACGGTTTCTACCAATCTGGTGGGAGAAAAATCACAATCTAATTTTTCTGAGTTCCACTTACAATAAATTGTAATAAATGGATTTAATAAAATTTCAGAAGTATAGGGCCGAACCTAAACTAAATATTAAATACCCTGGTCCCAGTATCACTATGAGACTCTAAACTTCTGATGCACCATTATGAATTAATTATGACAGCAAGTGGTTTTGAATAATAAAAATAGCCTTAATTGACAGTATACCGAACCAAACGAATCCGTGGATATGGTTCAATCCGTACTGCGATGACATACTAAAACAGGGAATTTATGATCTGTGCACCAGAAAAAGGTGTGGGGAAATATTTCAGCTTCTGTTACTAAGATGAAATGAGTTATTAAAATTAGAGCAGAAGATAGACCAAATGTTCATCCTTAAATTATAAATTATTATATCAAATTGAATCAAAGGGTATCCACTAGTAATCACGATACAAACTCATCCTAACTTTTTTTCTGCTATATTGCACAAAAATGTGAATGCCACATGAAGAAAGTAAAAGTGATGGAAAACAGTGTTCTTTCGAGTGCATGACAGGGACAGACAGAGACAGTAATTAGTAGCTGCCAAGCTACAATAATAGACAATCTCAGTTATTATGAGTTACTTTTTTAAGGTATAAGGTCAAATGATATCCCCAACTCATTTAATGATTTGCATATCCAGTTACATGTATCAATCCTTACACTTCTTCCATCTCATAACAGAGGTGAATTTCAATCTGCATTTTGAAATTACTTTCTTTTCATTGTTATGAGTTCATGTTGGTAGGTACACACCCATTAAGAGCATGCAAAACTGCAACATTTGTGAAATGAACATATGGTAATCATGTGGGTCCCACTTATACACTCAGCTGTTTCTTGTAAGAGCAATTTCTTGCAAATTAGTGAAGGAAAAAAAAAGATTTTTTTTCTTTTCATCACAAATGTTAATTGTTAGGATTTTATTAGTAGGAAATCGAATTCACAACTTGTTTTTATCCTGTCTTCTAAATCTATCAAACTAACCTTATAACTGTTAAGTGTCATAGGAGGAATTGGGTCATAGGAGGAATTGAACCCAGAACATCTTTTATCCTCCCTTCCAATTTTACCACTAACTCACCTTATGACTCCGGAAAAGGAAAACAAGTGATGAAAAAACATAGTTCAACACTATACATGCATACGATACCTAAACTCTTTAAACACACACCAAGAGTTCTGTTATTATCAAAAACTGAACAACCAAAATCATCTTTTCATGAAGTTTTGACAGAAAATCACGACAGCAAAAGCATATTTTATCCAGTATATATGTACCTCATGAGGGATTGGATAGCGAGAACCAGAAATGTCACAGAAGGACTGCAGAAACTTGTCATCATCACCAGCTTGGTCTTGTTTTCTGCTCTTCAAAGCATTCACAGGCAAAGGAGGCAACACAACATCACATATACTTGCCAGTGACTCCATTTCAGCTGCAGAAAATCCATGATTATACTTGCTACCTCCTCTTCCTCCCCTTAACAGTGGATGACACTCTCTTTTCATATTTCTCGTTTTTCTCTCAGTGATTACAATCTTAGTATGCCTCAGCACCTTATGCAGGTTCAGTGAACATGCACACGAACATATGTATATATAAACTCAGAATTAGAAAATATAAGAGAATAGAAACTGTTGTGGGAAGAAAATTCAAAAAAAGGTACATAATATGCAATTGGTCATAAAGTTTTCTTTTTTTTTTTTTTTTGTTAAGTTACTATCGTTGTGTTAAGTTTCGGGTTGTGGGGCAGGAGGGACATTAACTTCCAAAGTTGTGTGTTCCATCTGTGGAAATGACTAATCTGCACGATTTGATAATTTGGGTGCCATGGAACTAAGTTGGTTACATACCCAACCATTAGACATAGACATTTATTAACTAATGAATTATTTTCATTTACACTTATCATTAAATGCACATGTTGTTGCTATTTAAAGAATTTGTTTTGTATCTTTTCAAGAATAGACATTTATTCTTGAATTAATTAACTAATTAAAGAATGCTTTTATATCTATTAGTAGTTATTAGTTAGTAACTCAAAAGAGGTTCTCAGAAAATGGTAATATTTTTATATTTTGTATATAATATTTTCGCTAATTAAAATTCTAGTCCTTTAATTCTTAATTTCTAACTCTGATCATTAAAATAAAATCTCGTGGTTTTAGTTTCTAAGTTTTAAAATATCTCTTAAATTTTGGTGCATACACTTTTTATTTTTTATATTTAACTAATTAAATTGTTTTTATGAAAATCTAATCTGAATGAAATACAAAAGAGATACTAAACTATAATTTTTTTTGTCGCCATTTGTTAATTAAAAAAATTATCTTTCACCAAATTACAATAACTTTTATTATTTGATAAAATATCTAGTTGCATATATAGTCTTTCTTTCTGCAAGTGAATAAATAATTCCTAAATTTAAAGGTAATTATATAAGCTCTCAACTTTTATTTTTCCAAAAATATTTTGTTTATAATTTAAATTATGACATTTTTATACCATAGAAATGTGGAGAGAGTGGAACATGTGCTCTTGTTTATTGTAAATAAAATGTTAAGATTAGGATTTATTAAACCAAAATTGAGTTTTTTTTTTTTTTACTTCTCTCTCACACATACTAAGATTTATTAACTAACAATAGATTTAAAGCTAATACTACTTAAAGATAAAATTAATATTAAAGATACGTCAAATACTGTTAAAATTAGAAAAGTCATACTGTTTATATTTGACTCTCTCGTATTAAAGAAATTTATATTATTTTAATATATGAAATTATTAATTATAGATACGTAAAGCTAATAATATATTTATTGAAAAAGTATTTTTATTTGCTTTTTAGTAACGATCCTAACAATTTTAAAATGATTATTTTATATCATAAATTATTGTTTAGAAATTTTAATGATATTTTCGTTTTCATAAAATTTGTTATTTTATATTATTTTAATTAATAAAATTATTTATTTAAATTTTCAATATAAAAATTATAAAATGAATTCAAATTAATTATTTTTTAATCGATGTCTAGATCATTGATTATCATTCTCCTTTTTAACTTCATCTATACCAAGATAATCTGTAACAAGTGGATTGTATTTGATTTTTCAATGGCCTAAAATTGAGGCTAATAAATGAAGTCATAAATTAATTACTGTTTTTAAAACGTGCGTTTTTGGTTTCGCAACTGACACGAATTTGACTTTCTAATTTAAACAGTATTTAATCATAATTGTTAAAAGAAAAAATTAATCATTAGTATTTTAATATGTTAATAAATTCACTGTTATTTATGTAACTAACCTAATTAGTGTTGTAAAATTTATGACAAATTCTATTCAAATACAAGAGAAGAAATAAAGATTTATAAAAAAATAAATATTGTTTCAAATATATTATTTTTCACTTATAATAAGATTAAGATAACTATTATACCAATTAGAGATAAGTCACACATACTAAGATTTATTAACTAACAATAGATTTAAAGCTAATAATACTTAAAGATAAAATTAATACTAATTTATTTATAATAACAATTTTTTGAACTAGTAATAGATCAAGTTAATATCTCCAAGATTGAGAATGAATATCATTCATGCCTAACTTGAAACTAAGCAAAGTCTACGACGAGACATAAAAAAGTTCTTTCATAGTTTCCTCAAGCTTAACTTCCAACATTTAACCATCATAATTACTAAAATCACTCTTTTTCTAAAGTCCATTATATTCCAAAACTAGTTTTATTCAAAGTACTACACCTAATGAAAATTAATTCGCTGCAAGTACCACCCAAAATTTAATCACGGACCAAATCTTAATAATCAAAACTCACAACCCATCCCATTATCATTTTATACATAAAAATAAGTAAAACACCACAGCAAAATGCCACCTCTAAGCCTCCATTACTTTTAAAATATATATATATATATAAGCTATAGAATAGAAACAATTCACCCGTAAAACATTTACTAACTTTTCATACTATAATAATAATAAAATAATACTGATACAAAACAAAATAAAACAGTAAAAACAACTGCACCTCCAAACCATAATTTTACTAAAAGAACAATGTTAAAACTCGATTTATAAATATATAAAGTCCCATAGGAAAATAACCAATTCCCTTTTAACGTTGATACATATCATATATACTTTTATATATAGAATAACACCAATACCTAATAACCAAAACCCAAACCCGAAAAAATTCCGTAATTATGTTTGAAAAAATATACGAAACTGCAACTTCCACACTAAACTCCACCAATGACAACTCACCTCTGCATTACTAAAGAAAAAGGTACAACGTGATTAACACTTGTACTGCCTTAATTATTCACTTAACCTTAAATTTATTAAAATAAAAATAAGATTACTTTAATATTATATCATCTTTAATATGACATTCCAGAAAATAGTACCTAAAATTATAAAAACTGATACCATACGCACACACCTAACTAAACCTTAAACCCTATACTTAATCCTATTATTCGTTTTCTGCATACTTAAAATCAAGTATAATACGATATAATATAAACCTAGCATAAATTAATCTAAATAAATACTACGCAAAAATATCTATCATAAAAAAAAAATAAATTACAACTAGTTAGATCCGTTACCTTTGCCGATAATTAATTCTTCTTTCTCACTTGGTTCCAATCACCACTTCTCTTTACTTTATTATCCACGTTTCTAAGCTTGGTTCAAAACAAAATTATATTCTTATTGAGTGTCTAAAACCCAATACCATAATAAAAAATGTTTTTTGATCGGTGGAGACACTTACCCAAATCATGAAGAGTACTCCTTTTCCCTATCACTACTGCACTTCAATTTTCGCTTCGGAGAAAAATAAGTTGCACTTCTCGAAACACCCCAGGTCAGCCTTAACTATCTTTTATCCCCTCAGAAAAGTGTCTCCTTTCTCTTAATAAGCTAAACTACTAAACCCTAAAAAATAATGTCCACATTCATCTCTTAATCAAAATAATTACCCATCAATTCCGAATAAAATCAGAATAAACCCAATTGAATTCTGATGGATCCAAATTTATTTTTCATAATGAGCTCATTAATTCCTTGTCTGTTGTCCATATATATATATACACTAAATACTAATAACAATGCACTATATTTGACCGGGTTGCTTTCCTTTAGGTCAGCCTACAATTCACGTTCAAATTTCTAGCTCTTTCAAAAATCCATTTAATTGCAAAAATAATATAAGTGCACTAAGCAAAAGTTGGACCCATGAATTCCCCTCCAAAACATGCACTCTGATCATTTGAGTTATAAAACCACTTAATCATAAGTCTATCTTAATAATACTTTTACTCATATATCATGCTAACTCATCAAAAAATAAAAAATAAAAAATCTAAGTGTGCTAGGAGAAAGTTGAACTCAAGACTTCCCTTACTAATAAGTTGTAGCCAATCTACCACATCTTTTTGTCATATCACCAACAAAATAATTTAAATATAAACATTCATCCTATTTAATTTACTTTACCACTTAAAAAATAATTTTTTTTTTTATATTACATCCTCTCCGACATACAAAATTTTCATCCTAAAAAATTGTGTCCTAAGTCTTTTCATCCCATAGCACTTTTATTGTACAAATGCTCTTCGCAGTTGTTTGGACCGATAATCCAATACTTGTACGATTCAATACTTGTACAATTTAGTGTTTAAAGATAGATATTCTTTGACTCGAACTTTGTCCAACTAAACGATGATTAGGATCTCGTATATGCTTCTACAATTGTCGACTGCGGAAGTAAAGCTCTCTTACACTATTGAATTGATCCTCATGAGAATTTGATATGATATAAGGAATTCTGAACACAACTTCTTGCATTTGATAACTCTTCCAATACTAGTCCACCAAAAGGATTTCTTTAGATGTATGCTAAGATGATTTTTATGTCCCTCCTCTATAATCATGTCTCAACTTTTGCTTTGTCATAACACATACTCTACTCTTAAAATGAAGAATACCATTAGCTCTGTCATAAAGTCCTTGGTTTGTCGTCTTCAATAAGATTAGCAATTTTATTCAAACCAACGTCCACCAACTTCTCTCCTTTTACCTTCTTCAAGAAGTCATTACTTATAATCGGTAACTATAACTAATGTGGTCTGAGTCCCAAACCATACACAAATTCATATCCTTGAGTTTCTCAATCAGTTCTAACTCTTTAACCATTATGGAAGACATATGCACTATCTTTTGCGAATGGTCCTCATTTTTACCGAATGTTTAGAATGGTCCTTGTACCACACCTAGCCTGACTCGACCAAATAAGTAAACAATGCATGCACCAAGGCAGCCAAGCATTCAGCCTAGGCCGAGTCAGCCTAACTTGTATCGGTTCTAACCTACACACATCGTCAAGGTAGGTAGCCGGTTTAGGCCGGCTACTCCAGCAAACCCGGTAAGATTAAAGCTCAGGCCGACAACTCCAATAAACTTAGTGAAATAGAAGCCCCCGCGTTCAACAGGTCTTAAGGGCCTGGGTTAGGGCCCAGGCCCATTCATGGCCCAAGCTAGAGCCCAAGTCAAGGCCGGGCCCATGAGGTAATCAGACATCATTAATGCTCTATAAATACGTGTGGACCCTAGTAATTAAAGGTACGCATTCATTAATCACTGATTTGATTCTCTGAGAGCTTTGACTTACTTGAGCTTCAGAGACTCTTCTGCAGGTAACCCCTCCTGTGTTCAAGCTGACATGTATCAACCGGGGAGAGGCCAACTGAAGAGATAGCGGACTACATGGTAAGGTGACACTTGTGCCTAACTCATCTTATTTGTTCTCTGCAGGAACAGTCCTCATTTTCGCAATTCGTGTTTTATTTGGTCCTTTTCTGTAACGTCGTTTAAATCATTAACGGAGCATTGTACATGTGGCACAATTTGTATTAGGGTGTATTACGTGTACTGTACAGGTGGATTAATTAGATATTTAGGAATAAATAAGTGAGCTAGGGTTTTGGTAGGGAATGTTTGGGCAGTTGGTGAGTTTTGGCAATCTTGTTCCTCCATTCCCAATTGGTATTGCTGCAATCTTCTTCTTCCGGCAATCCCATTATATAGGTATGTTACGGTCCCAATCTTCTTCCTTTACCTCTGGTTGTAATCGTTGGAGACAACCGTGTTGTATCATTTCGTGCACTATTGGTGGTTCAACGAGAAACGAATTAACCCCGATTTGTAGTTACAGAGAGATGACTGCTTTGAGGATGGCAAGAACTCCAAAGAATATTGGTAGAAAATTTTGGGTACAATCTATTTTTATTTTTGTGTTAATAATAAATTGGTTTTAATTTTTGGTTTATTGATTTACAAAGTGGTGGTTCCAATAATGTGGGCTGCAACTTTTTCAAATGGTGGTGTTGATGAAAAGGATGTCATCATCATGACACAAATGAGGCAGATTAATGAGGAGAAGTCATTGAAGGTTGCTGAGAAGAGGCTGCAATTAGTAATAGGGTTCACTTGAGTTGTTATTGTATTATTCGTACTGTTATTGTGTGTAATCTTTTAAAGTCCAATCTGTTTTGTACTATTGTTAAATGAAGAAATGAATTAGTTTGATTATGTTGATATTAGTCCCAACATGTTCAAAATGACATGTTAATCTGAGCATTGAAGTAAGTGAAATTGATTTAAGTTTGGGAAAAATTAAACAGATAAAAAGATGTATTATTAAGCCTACTTTAACGCAATGGGGGACCACTGCTACAATCAATTACAAATAAAATAATGGGAACCATTACACCAACATAGACAATCGACAAACAAACCAACTAAAATAATACCCCACTGAACCCCACCTACAGACACAAACTACACAAAATCATGGAAGTAATTTAGAAACCATGCAGAACATCACAACAATCGAAAGACAAACAAACCCAAAAATAGAATTACGAAAACCCTAACCCACGAGCAAACACAACCCAGAAAACCCTGAACCCACTTACCTCGTTGATGATGATTAACTAGAAAATTGAAATGAAGAGTGCAATTGCAATCCAATGATGAAATGGCAAGTATTAGCTGCTTCCTCTACAAATTTGAACTCAAGAAAAATTAGCCACCTGTACAGTACACGTAACACACCCTAATACAAACCGTGTCACCTGTACAATGTTCCGTTAATGATTTAAACGACGTTACAGAAAAGGACCAAATAAAACACGAATTGCGAAAATGAGGGCCATTCTAAACATTCGATAAAAATGAGGACCATTTTAAACATTCTGTGAAAATGAGGACCATCCGCAACAAACACTACGAAAATGAGGACCAAAAAGGTATTTAAGCCTTTAATAAATAAACTTACTTAAAGGACACGTCACCCAATATAATAATACGAGCAAAGATACGGAATAAAGACTCACTCCTTAAAGATATCTAAGAGTTATAAAAGGAAAGTCTTGAGGCACACCATGATGTCAAATACAAGACAAGGTACATGTTCTAATGTAACCAGAAACACAGTACTAATCAATATAGTACATGGGCCATAGCCCTAGCAAAAGACATAGAGAGCAGAGCCCAAGTCCAATCGACTAAGCAGCGGGACCTCCATCACCCTGAGGACCACGGGTAGTTCTCGCATCTGCTCACATCAACAAGTTGATGATCATTACAAAAAGAGAAGAACCACACATATAAAACACATAACAAACAAACAGAAGGGTAAGCTAGAGCCAAAAAGAATAGTTTTAGTTTTATCATGCAATCAGATATACTTTCACAGTCAAATATACATACATAATCCAACCATGTTCTGACCTTCCAAACAATACACTGAGACTCGACTCGACTCATCCGGATACGTATAATTTAGTCGGATTCAGCAGATGCTTACACTTGTGGTGGATTTCTCTACTCACCCCTAGGCTAAGTGCTACAAGTGTTACAATGTCTCAATCTCCCACACACAAGGTTAGTCCTTACTGAGTTTCGGGCCTCCTGCTACTCTCACCACAAGAGTCAGTCCGCTCTATATGAGACTAACTGACTCCTTAGAGCGTCAGGATGCAACCTTACCTTGAATCCTTACCAAATTACATAGATGGGGCACCACCATGAACACCCACTAACAGGGGTCATGGAATTACGTCCCGACCATTGAAGCACGACCCTGAAATCTCACCTAAAGATTTCAAGGAATTACGTACTGACCACATACCAATCATATTCAAACGACCAAGTAATATTTATCATGCATATACATCTCATGTCAACCTTTATGACCAACCCCTTTCATATTCTAGGTCAAACCATACCAACTCATCATCCTCCATCCATGAATAGAGAATTTTATCTCATATCAATACCATGCCACTTTCATAACCAACAATTTCATTCATTTTACATTCCCAAGACCAAACGAACATCTCCATCAAATTCATAATCACAGATATCCCATGCATTTCACAAGCCACACACTTTAAATAGAGTGAATAAATAAATTAATAATCCATAACACTCAAGTGGAGAAAACCACGTAGCCTCGCTCAAGTCAGAAGTCCTCGCTCAGGCGAGAGGAGTCCCCTCGCTCAAGCTACAGACTCTCGCTTAGGCGAGATCGCGACAGATGCCTTGGGAGGTTTTCGCACACTCGCTTAGGCGAACTACCCCTTGCCCAAAGGTGAGGTTCCTCGCCTGGGCTAAGACTACAGCAGCACACTAAGGCTCCCACACGTTCTTGCTTAGGCGAGTGTCTCTCGCCTGAGCGAGATAGTGCCTCGCTCAAAACAAGAGCTCAAAACAAGAATGCAGCAATGAGATAGGGTTTGGCTGCCTTAGGGCTCTGGACACCCTATGGGCCAGCCCTTAGGCCCATTAGATTAAGGGCAGCCCCTTTAGTAGGGCATAAAAGAATAAAGAATTTAGTGGGCCTTACATACAACGAGAAAAAATAGGTGAGAATCATTTTATTCTTTTTTATTTTCTGAGAATTTTATAGAATTTTCTATATTTGATACCTTAAAATATTTTTATTAGCATCCATTCTCATAAGTCATATGCATTCATTAGAAGAGAATGTCTCATTAGCAATCAATTTAGATACCAATTTTCAAAAAAAAAAAATATTGATTATTAAAATAGTCACTATTATAAATAAAAAATTATAATTTGTCTCTAAATTAATTTTTTAATTAGTTTCTAAAATTTAACTACCAAAGAAAATTAGTCACTAAACATTAGCTACCAAATCTTTTTCTACCAACGAAATTGATTTCAAAATTAGTCTCTAGTTAATTAGTGAATAATTTAGCGACCAATTATAATTTTTTATTTATAATAGTGACTATTTTAATAATCAATAAATTTTTATTTTATAAACTAGGATCTAAATTGATCACTACAATAACTAACAACTTCATTAATTACTAAAATAAAATCAGTTATTAATGAAATATTTTTTTATAGTGATTTATTTGGTTTTAATTATGTATATTTTATTTATTTTTTCAAAATTGTCCGAAAGGATTTATGCATTTATATATAATGTGTATAATGAGAAGAAGTAGGTAAAAATCATTTTATTCTCTTTTATTCAAAAAAATTATAGAATTTTATTTATTTGCTACCTCAAATAATTTAAAATATTTTTATTAGCATTCATTCTTATAAGTCATACAACATTACCCATACAGACACCTTAAGAAAAACATCAAAGAATCCAACATTTTACATCAGGGTCATCACCTCTCCTGTCAATACTATGAACGTTTCATCTCATGATTATAGAGATAAATGGAAACCACCATGACTAGTGTCCATCTACTAAAGAAAGGATTGAATTTCCTTCATCGCCAAAATGAGTGTTGATGTGTTCTTTCCTAATTTTTGTGGGGTTTAGGTTATCCAGATCCTTCTCAAACACCCATTGATATCCGCAACTGATCACCTCAATGTGCAAACCTTGAGAATCACCGGCGGTGGTATGCATTTCCATGCCGTTAACATAAAGCGTTCCTTCTATTTGAAAATAAGAAAAAAATTCTTCCCTGGTCAAGAAGAGTAGCCACAAGTGATGCATTCCGACGGTGACCAAATCTGTAAGAAGTACTGGCATTTCGATAGAGGAAAAAAAGGGGTTCGTGTGAAAACCAATGCCTACATAGGATCCTAAATCGAGATCCAAATTAGACTGGTTTTCATATGCCACAAACACCAAGCTGAACGCAATGCCCATCCAGTTATTGTCATGCATAATGGGAGATGGGTCTAAGCTAATTGAAGTACCAAGACTCTGATTGAACCATCTCGGAATCTGATTACCAGGAAGAACAATATCAATCAAATTAATAGGGGTACGCGATTCTTTGCTCAACTGTTACAAGAAACGTATATGCCTCAGTTGGTTATTACTACGCAAATTGAAAAGAGAAAGATAGGGATGCAAGAAAGAACAGATCAGAGAGTACCCGAAGGATTTGTAAGAACCATGCAAAAGTCATTCTCTGACAACCTTCAATATCAACTATTTTAGGACAGTTGAAAATAAGTAATCCCCTTTCATAACGACCAAAACTGTAGGTTTCTCTTGTGACAGGCAAAGCAGTAGGTGATGGCATCTCAGGGAAAAATCTTAATTGCTTGCAATGCTCCAAGTTTAAATGTACGAGTTTGGAAAGCTTGTTGATGCTCGAAGGGAGGGTAACAAAGTGGTTTCCCCCCAAATTTAAGGTTTCTAGGGAATGCATGGATCCAATAGCATCAGGGATTTGTGCTAGATTGCAGAAACTTATATTAAGGTCATGCATACAGAAGAAGTTATGCAAGGAATGCAACAAACAGCCACGTGAATTTCTAAACCCTCTGTAGTACGAGAAATTGAAAGGAACAATGAGTTTCTTTATGATGGAAGAGGATGTAGATTGGGATTGCATGGAATTTTCCCTGATATCAAGAATCTTTGAATGGTCATGTATGGGTTTATCTAAAAGGTGGTTACTAAATACTCTTGAACAGCCAGAGATATTCAGATATTCAAGAGAATTCAGACCCAATATATTGCTTGGTAGACTCACTAAATTTATGCAGTTTTGCAAACTCAAAAGAGCAAGCTTTCTTAGAAGTCCAACTGATGGATGGATGCAGACAAGTTTTGTGCATCTGTCAAGAATTATCCACTCAAGATTTGGAAGCCCTGTAAAGTCTGGAATCTTAATAAGATTCTTGCAGTCTCTGAGATCCAAAGCTCTTAGATTTGGCAGATACTGTAAAACATCAGCATAGACAGTCACTTCATCATAACTTTGTTTAATGTATCCTTAACATATGTGGAACAGGCTAAGGTAATAACAGTTTTTCTTTTTTTATTTTAGATTTAGGATTAAATATGTTTTTAGTCTCTTAAATTTAAGTGAAAATTGTAATTAGTTTTTTTTTCCGAAACTTTAGTCTTTAGTCAATTTAGTCACCAAACTTTATAAATGCATGAATTTATTCATGTTAACTAGATTTTATTGAGTTTATTTGATGTTTCAAACGCATTTCATAATAGCATTTGAGTTGTTTACCCCGTTTGATACATTTCCACTTCAATGTTAACTGAGACACGCATTTGAAACGTCAAATAAATTTAACAAAATTTGGTTAAAAAGACTAAATCTACATATTTCTAAAGATGGTGAACTAAATTGGATCAAAATTTTGAAGAAAGACTAATTCTAATTTTCACCGAAAGTTTAAGGACTAAAAACATATTTAACCCTTTATTTTATACTTGAAAGTAAAATTAAGAAGATTAAAGAATACCTTTGTGCCTTTCCATAGTTGTTTGATGTTGTCATGTGGCAAGATCAATTCAACAAGTGAATTCGGTTGAAAACTTGATGGTAAATAGGAGAAAGGATAGTGAGACCACTCAAGAAACTGCAGTTTATTGGACAGAAAACTTAGGTTTCCCATAAACTTCACATCATGGAGTATAAGCAACCGAAGGTTACTCATTTTGGACAACTCTTCAGCATCAGTCGCCAATACTTCTATCTCTCTTAACATGTCCAAAACAATCGCTTCAGTGTTCGCTGTTTCCTATAAAGCATTGCAAAATTATTTATAACTAGGTGTGTCCAAAACTTATAATAAAAGTTTGTATTTACAGTTACTAGTTTATTATTAACAATCATCAAGTTGCCATTTTCTTTCATGATTTGAAATATCACAATTTCCACAACAAAATAAACTTATATAATCAGAATATCTAGATACCTTTGCCTTGGACATACTAAACAAATGTTCATATAACCACAACCTGCTCCACTTTGCTGGCTCCTTGGGTGAATTGCCTTGAACAATTTTCCTGCCCAAAGCTTTCAACAAATCATGCATTTTAATGAATCCATGGAAATTGTTTACGAGTGACTTGTCAAGGAGGACTCTGATTCCAATTTCAGGATGAAATCCACGACAATCAAGAACTTTCTTCACATACAACTCCTCATACCCACTGAAGAAACAAGCAATGTCCAGAAATATTTGCTTTTCCAAGTCATCTAGTCCATCGTAACTGATTTGAAGCACATCCAAAATATCTTTGTTGGGATTCTCTTTCAACCTAACCAAGGCACTTCTCCACTCTGACACCCTTCGACCAAACAAAAATGAGCCTAGTACTTTAATTGCTAGTGGTAGGCTCTTAGCATATTGTAACACAGCATGTGTCAAGACTTTGTAACCTCCTACAATTTCATCACTGTTGAAAGCCTTTTTACAAAACAACTTCAGAGAATTAGCATCATTCAAGAGTTGAACATCGTACACTGTCGTCACTCCAAACTCTTTTAAGATATGCTTGTCTCTGGAAATTATGATGACTCTACTTCCTTCTCCTAACCATTCCCGATTCACCACTAATTTCTCTCGTTCTTTAACTTCATCAACATGGTCAAGAACTATAAGAGTCTTTACACAACGAAACCTTCTTCGCATCAAATTTGCTGCATTATAAAGATTGTGTATCTGAAGGTTTTCTTCATTTAGAGTTTGATGAAGGAGCTGCTTTACTACACCAATTGTTCCACAATCTCTATAAATCTTGTTTACATCATCAATAAAACAACGAGCATTATATTGATGAGAGATTATACCATATAGAACAGTAGCAAGTGTAGTCTTTCCTATTCCACCCATTCCACAAATTCCTACAATGCGTACATCATCAACTGGGTCGCAAAGTAAAAGTTGTTGTAGTTCTTCGAGAGGAGATTCCACCCCAACTAGATCATTTGGAATACTTGAAAAATTGGGACTCAATATACTTAATATCTCCTGAACAATTTTTTCAATCACGATATGTTGTGACCTGAAAGTTTAAGGAATACCACCAATTTATGACCTATGAAAACCAAACAAAAAGTACACAAGCATGAGTGTGTGGAGTCTCAAAAGTTTATTGACCCTAACCGATTTATTTGCTCCACTTTTTATAAAAAATCATGTAATTGTAAACTTAATTAATCAATCTGAAAAATAATCTAGTGTAGCCGGTGATGTAAATTATTTTGACTGAACTGTGTAAATCCTTTGTGTTCTAGTTATTTACTTTTGTCTATTGTTCGTGTACGTGTGTGTGTGTGTTTGTGATCTCCTTGTGTTGTGACATATTCTTTCATATAAAGTCCGAGTAAGAGTTGTCTTTGCTATCCTTCTCATGCCACTCATTCCAACAACTCGAACATCGTTAACTAATCCAAAACGTATAACATTTGTTAATTGTTAATTCTTGAACCCTAAACTCTATCCTAACTAGTTCATCCCTGGAAGATTCGAAATTTTCTGTCCCAAAATATTTATTTTATGTTTTGAACAATTTCATCGATCTGTTCATATTGTGGCCTGAACATGTACATGAAATAAAGGCGAAACATCATGCAACAAAACAAAAAAGGAGTGTGTAAATTTTTTAGGACAAAATAATGACGTAAAAATATTAACTTTCAAACTATTATTTTAATTAAACTAGCGTACATTTGGACTCAATTTGCATGTTTCCTCCTCAACCTCTGTTTTTAGATAATGGCATGAGATGAAACATGATTACCATAATACATGATGCCGAATACAGTTATATAGGCCCCTGCAGTTGAGTTTTTTGTGAAGCACTTTCAAATATCAATAAAGCTAGATTTGTCATCAAATCAATTGACCTTCTATCATCTCCATATTACTAATATCAAAAATGATTTTTTGACAAATAAATTTTTGATAAAATTGACAAAATTACTAAATAGAGGATGTTGTTGGTCAAAATTTGTGAAATAAAACTTTATCAAAGAATCATTTTCCTACTAATATTTCTGAAGGATACATTACCTTCTATAAGCCATATTTACATCGCTAAATCTCTCTCCCAAACTCATACCAATAACATACAACAGCCACTCCTTCCTACTTTTCCTAAATTCCTAACATCTCTGAACCCTAGTTTAGAAATGATAATCAATTTCAGAAAACAAAAGAACTCAAATAAATTCAGAGGTACATAACTAACTGCATAATAAATATATAGTTGTGGTCAATCTTGAAATGAGAGAGGATTACTCACTTATTTCGGACATCCCAACCAGAGAGATTGGCCACTTCTGTGAGAGCTTCTCTCCATCTCTGGGCTTCCTCCATCTTCACTTTATCTCCTCTGAATCTCTTCTCGTGTTCTGCAAATGCTTTGTCATAGCATCCACTCTGTTTGCGCACCACCGAAGGATCAACATCATAAAAGATAGGTATAACACGTCTTACTGAAGTTTCAACGCAGTTAAGTATCTCTGCCAGTTCACGTAAGCACCAAGTGGAGGAAGCATAGTTCTTTGAGAAGACAACAAGGTAAACTCGAGAGTCTTGAATGGATTGCAGAAGCTTGGGTGCTATGGATTCACCTTTTTTGAGATCTTCGTCATCTTTGAAGGCACCAATGCCTTTTCTATGGAGAGCTTGAAAGAGAAAACCAATGAAGTTGTTGCGCGTGTCTTCACCGCGGAAGCTCACAAATACGTCATTTCTGCTAATTGCATGAGATGAAGAAGAGGTGTGGTGGATGATGGCGTTAGAAGGCATCACTGAAAGCAGCACTGTTATTGGAATTGCTGTGAAAGTGGAAAGCAAACACTCAAGAAATATAGATCCACCCAAGTGTTGGGGGAGCCCTGCGTGTGGTGATGGAATTCTAAAGTAAACGCCAGTTCTATTTTATTTATTATTTTTGGAGTCAATATATAAATTTATTATGACGTTGATGGCGTTTCATTTTTGCAGCCTCTTTGTACGACTGTCATATAAACTTTTAAAATGTTCCCATATATTTTGCGTTTTTTCGTTGAAGCTTCTCACACAAATCTTTTCTAAGAATTGTGATTATAATAATAATCGTACGACTTCCTATTTATTTCAGAAATCATAATAATAAGGGTGATTCATTCATTTTGATAAAACCTTCTCCATAAGCATGTTAATTCAGACCAACTTAATTGAAATAGGGGTAAAGTATCATTTTAGTGTCTAAATTTTGGTGCAAATATCGAATTCGTTTCTATATGAAACTTTGATATAATAGTTCCAAACTTTAACGTGATTGGACTAAAATAATTATATTCATTTATTTTTAAAGTTTGGGGATTGAAATGTGTTAAAGTTTCAATAATAATCGAATTCCAATTTCATGTGGAAGGACTAAAAATATACTCAATCCCTTGACCTCAAGTACACCCACACTCTCTAGAGTAAGAATTTAACTCAAACCTCACAACACTCTACTACTGTAAGAGTATAAGAAAAGTAAAAAACATACTTAAATTGTGTTTGATTGGCGCATGAAACATTATGGACCTAGCTCCCATAATATAGTCACTAACACCCACTCCCTAACTTATCCTAGATGACGTGAGACTTTTCAAGACGTATTATTTTTATGAGTCCAACATTCTCCACCCTGATTAAAATAAACACATTTTCATCGCCTATACCAACAATCATACTCCACCATAAAGAGTATCACTTGAAATCAAATCGTCTCGAGAATTTCCACTTAGATTCAAACTATGCCAAGAATTTCCACTTGGATTCAAACCACCACATGGATTTCCACCTAGAATCAAACAATTAAGAGAACTTCCACTTGGAATCAAACCATCCCAAGAATTTTCATGCACCCTACATCAAAGTTAACCAATGACCGTGTATAATCACCACACACCTTGTATAAATATTAGCCAATGCATGCGTATAAATACCATACACCCTATATCAATGCTAACTAATGCCTATGCATAATCTCCACACACCTTGCATCAATATTAGTCAATGCCCGTGTATAAAATTATCCTTAGTAAATACTCATCCTAGCATTTAGAATTTACTCAACCAGATGTCACCATGTCTCACAGTCCTCGACTTTCAAATCTGACCAATCAAGAGGTGCTAATGCCACAATCCTCCACTCACAGATTTAATCCACCAGGAATGACCACGTCATTATCTTCTTCCTCAAGCAGATCTATCATTATATGCCATAAATTGTCGCAGATCCTTCATGCGCAAGTCGTGTGCACACTATTCCATCATCAACAACAAATATGCTACCACGAAACCACCACAACCTTGTTGGAGAAGAGAACATAGATAACATGAACCACAACAGTGCACCATCTCTACCCTTTCGTAGAACCACCGTTGCTCGCCTCTATGCACCACCACCGTCAATGAACATGTATCAACGAAGAAGCCCTGCATCTTGTTGCACCCTCACTCTTCATCTCCCTCAGCGTCAACTATTGATCGCAAACCTAAATTCACGAGCTATACTAACAAACAACCATAGCAGATATGTAAATCGTAAAACACTTCCTTCACACACATACCGCAAATTATGACTCACAGGTGAGGTCTCCATCGTACATCACTAATTAGGCATCGCGAGCACCAACTACGACTTCCTCTATAGATCATCACGAGTCACCGTATTCGCACATCCAAGAACCTGGTTGCGAATTCACCATGCCAACAACACACTAACAATGTTCCTTCCATCAAATTTCTCATTTCAACTTTTAAAACAAGGATGATTCTCTAACAACAATGAATTCATCTTTTCTGATGTGGAAAATCAGACTAAGATACAACCATAAGAAAAAATTCTACCAAACCATAGCTCTTGATGACATTTGTTGGGAAAAACGCATCATCAATTGAGAATATTACCTTTTTACCTCAAGAATCACCCTATAAATAGAGAAATAAGATTAACACAAAGAACATAATAATAAAACGTGAAAACTCCAAATATGTAGAAAAACCGCATTAGTTGTTGAAAGACAACCATAGAATAATCACTATGCAGAAATTTATACAACACATAGAAAACACTATCAACCCTCTGACTCTAAGTACACACACACTCTCGAGAGTAAGAATTTAATTCAAACCTCACAACACTCTACTTCAAGAGTATAAGAAAAGTCAAATACATACTTAAAGTGTGTTTGACTCAGGCAAAGTGTAAGACCCGAGAAAATTAAGTAAATAAATAAATGTGAGGGAACGGATCTATAAAGTAATTAATGCAGAGTATTATGACAAAGGAGCAATGATAGCTTAAGTGGTTAGACATACTCGGTACATTTTAGGGGGACTTGGGTTCAAGTCTTGTGTATGTCATTAATGTGATGTTTTAATTATTTAATTTATTGTGGGCACATATATGATGTTGGAACTCAGAAACAACGCCTTAGGCAAATGATAAAGGTTCGTCCCATCTCTGAAAATGCTCTATGAGGTGTTGAAAAATAGTTGAATAATAGGATCGTTATGACTATAGCTCTTGGTAAATTTACCAAAGATGAAAATGATTTATTTGATATTATGGATGATTGGTTGTGGAGGAACCGTTTCGTTTTTGTAGGTTGGTCCGGTCTATTAGTCTTTCCTTGTGCTTATTTCGCCTTGAAGGGTTGTTTATAGGTACGACCTTTGTAACTTCATGGTATACTCACGGTTTAGCGTATGGCTTTTGGTTTTGATTAAGATCATACATTCTTGGTTAGCGCCAGTATGGGAATTAGGTTGTGATTATCTACAAGAGGGAGTTGGTAGTGAGATGTTGGTTTCGACTACAGTTGCGGCTAAGTATGGAGTACTCGGGTTTGGTGGTGTCTCAAGATGATCGTAGAATCCATACTCAATGTTAATTGGAATTTATTCCTTTGTGAGATTGGGACATAAACGCAAGAGTGAATAAGTTATTTTCTAATGCGATCCCCAGCAAAGTGGCGTTCAATGATCCAAAGAGATAAATCAACGATGGCGTATCAATGGTGGATCAAGCAGAAAGGTGAGGGTAGAGTGTTGTGTGAACTAGAGTTACCTAGTAGAGACAAGCAAAGAATAGACGCAAATGATCTCAATGGGGGAAGAGTCCCAGACATGTTTTGAGGTGGGTACTAGAATTTCACCTTAGAGTAGTGAAGTTCTTTATTGCATTAGTATCTGAAGTAGAGTTGGTGCCAATAGTTCCTAATTGGATGATTTTGCCGGGAATGAGAAGTAAGAGAAGTAGGTGAAAAAGTTGTTGAAGACATAATGGCAAGGACTCAATATAAACACAAGAATGATTATAAGTTTTGGTGGATCTTGAAGGAGAAGTTGGTGAGTTAAACCCTTCAATGAAGTATGGACTAAGATCGGAATGACAACGTATAGGGTATTGGATTGTAAGAGGGGCAGAACACCAGTGTGCGGGTATCAGGACGGGGAGTCGGTTACTTTTGGACTAAGTTATTACAGTAGACAATGAAGAAGGTCAGCTTCATCCAAGATCGGAGGTACGCGACACAGAACAAACATAAGTTGTACATCGATAAGAAGAGAGGGTCGTTGTAGTTTGAGGCATTAGAGCATGTGATTCTTGGGGTTACCCAAACTACAAGCATTGGAAGAGCGATCAATCCAGAAAGTTGACTCGAAAGTTTATCGGGTAGTATCAGATTAACCGGAGGATCGATTCGATCACATAAGAGATTGTCGTACCACCACACAAGGAAAACTTCCATCAAATATTTCACGTGTCACAAATAATGAAATACATTGCAAGTTCCACTCATGTACTAGATGAGAATGAGGTTTAGATCAGGATGAAGTTCACATAAGGGAATATCTGACTTTGAATGTAAGGTCACTGAGAATATTTGATTCTCAGGTCATGAAGGTGGGTGGGAAAGATATTCGGATAATTAAGGTTCCTAAGGATGAAGCTATGCACAAAACGACGTGAGAAATGGAGGACCTCGCGAGGCAATCATAGTAGTAGTTGTATCTGGGTAAGTGCAATTTTCAAGGACGAAAATTCTTATAAGTTGAGAGAATGTAAGACCCGGGAAAATTAAGTAAATAAATAAATATTTATTTAATAAATGTGAGGGAAGGAATCTATAAGTAATTAATGCAGAGAATTATGACAAAGGAGTAATGGTAGCTTAAGTGGTTAGAGATACTTGGTGCATTTAAGGGGGACTTGGGTTTAAGTCTTGTGTATGTAATTATTGTGATGTTTTAATTATTTAATTTATTGTGGGTACATATATGAACACGTGTCATGATGTTATGAATATATGTGTGAATGATATGTTAAGAAACATTTATAGGCTGATGGTTGTGAATTATGCTTGATAATTAGGGGATGCGAGTTCAAACCTTAACTAGCGCAAAATAAATATTTTTACGTTTGGATTATTTTTGGCTACATTATTAAGTGAACAAGAAACCCTGGTCATCTTCAAAATGCACTTGAATGACACTTAAATCATTGTTTTGGTTTTTGGACATTAATGTAGTAATTACTAGGGTGAAAGCTTAATGAGAAACTAAAGATGGTGTATGAGAAGAGGTATTTTCGTGTGACTGCCTAAAAGAGTTTTCCAGAACACCAAAACTGAACCAAAGGAAGTGTTGGAGGGGAGAAGGTGCACTCAAGTATAGGAGAAAATACTTAAGGCAATTTTGGGCTAAGAAGGGACTTAAGGAATGCAAATGGAGTGGGAAATCCAGGTTAGCGGAGCTACCATTTCTTGTTTTAATTATACTATATGCAATAATTCTTTTATCGTTTAACCTCTTGATGTTTGTTGAATGTGGTTATAGAGATAGTATGTGTGTGCTTGTGGTTTATGTTGTATTGTTCTCTTTGTGATCCCATCACTACTATGATGATTACACTAGTGCAGTAAGGGCTTTTGGCTCTGGTTGTTTTTTATATTTTTCCCTGGTTCCAGAACCGAGGCATATTGGGGTGAGGCAAAAAAATGTGGCTTTTGGCTTCGGGTGTCAACCGAAGCCATAGGGGTACTTTTCTTCCTCGGTTCTCTGAGGACTCGAAGCCATAGGGGTATTAATTATTAGTATTAATTTATCTTATTAGTATTAATGTTTTATTACTATTGTTTCATTTTATTTTTTATTATTTTCATTATTATTATTATTTTTGTTGTTTTGTTTTTTTTATTATTAGTATTAATATTGTTGTTGTTGTTTTTATTATTATCATTATTATTATTTTATTGTCCGTGCGATATTTTGGGACAATGGTTATGTGTTCTTCTTGGTTTGTATATTGTTTGATTGTCTAGGATTGTGTGTTGGGTATAACACTTTGTTTTGATGGTTTTATCTGGATTTATTGTGATTCTCCGGGATGTATGAAAGCAAGGATATGGTTGTGTTTGATGTATGACCATGTGATATTATGTAGTTGTGTTCAACTTAATGATATGAAAGTGTAATTACTTATCATGGATGCATGTTTTGCATGAACTGAGTGTCTTGTGTAAATAGATTCATTGGACTAAATCGAAATAAACACAATGACATCTGATAGTGACACTGACATGTGACATTGCAATGCTACGTGGCACTAACAATGCCACGTGTCACACACAGGGACCTGACACGTGGCATTTTTTTTTCAAAGTTAAAAAAAAATTTAAAAATTAAAAAAAAAACACAGACTGACACGTGGTATGTCGTTAACAGCGTTAGTCAACTTCATCTGAAAGAGACCTAATTGAAGCACTTTTTCAAAAGATGGGATGCAATTGAATATATTTCTATTGTAGCGTAATGTATGTTGTTTGTGTAGCGTAGGTTTATGATTTTACATCGTTTTATGCGCTTCGATTATTGAGAAATCCAAGTCTATTAGTAATTAGTGACATTTTTTCAAATTTTTTGAACTTTTCTGCCTTAGTTCCCTTAACAACCGAAGCAATAAAGGGTTTCCTGTTTTAGTCACAAAGCAACCGAGATCTACAAGGTAGCAAAGTTCCTTAATATTTCAAAAATGTCATTGTCAGCATAGTTTTTGGCTTAGGGTGGACTTGGACCTAGGCAGTATCCACTTTAGGCCTCGGTTATTAATTGAACTGAGGCCATAGAGGTTATTTAGGTTCCCAAATCGCAAATTGCAAATTAGAACCACCATACAACGTCCATTCTCCGTCGCGTATTCCTGCTGTAGCCGTTGTCCATCACGCATTGCCTCCTCTGTCGCGCCACCTCTTCCGCCGATAGCCACTATTGCATTGTTGCCTCTCACTATCGGTGAGTTCAAAAAATGTGTTTCCCTTCTTTTTCGCGTTTCAGTTGATGTCTTTGGCATTTTGTTTTTCGTTTTTTTTTTTTTGCATTTTGGTTCGTTTGTATTGCTTTGCTTTTTATTTATGCTATTTTTTTATAGTATTTTGAGTTTTTGTGGTTGCGTTTTTTATCAGGTATTGTTGCATTGTGGTGGGACTCTATAGCTCTCACATGGGTATTGTTGCATCCTCTTCCGTTGTCACTTATTATCCACTTTTCACGCTCTCAGGTTCCTATTTTTACTATGAGGCTATGATTTTGTAGTATACATTGTATTTGTCTTATGTTAGCTATATGTGATTAATTATTTGCTTAAATATATGGTTTGATTTTCTTATATTGTGAGTTAGCCTTAGTTTACCGTTTGAGATGCAATACAAAAATTATGTATTGTCCCCAAGTTTTGTTTTTGAAGAAGTTATATTTTTTAAAAAATTAATATAAGGGGAGACAATACTAATAATTTATATTTCTTAAATCTTGAATTGTCCAATTGGACAGTTTAAGAAGATTAATCATTTTCTATTAGTTTATTAGTGCATATATATTTTAATATACATATCTTAAAATTCAAGAATATTTGTCAATTGTGTTTTGTATTGATTTTCGGGTGCATACTTGATTGTGGTTGATAATTACTTTCATTTTGTGTATCCTGAAGACCAATGTGAAATGCTGGAAAATTTTGTGAAATTTAAGATATGTTTTTTAAATTTAATATGTACCAAAAATAAAGAAAGTGAATCTTCTTGAATGGGATAGGGTCACACCTTGAATACACAAGCGACGTGAGGATTCATTCAAAGATTAATGAGATTGTTCACCACGCATCAGTGTTGAGTATGAGAAAGGAGTAAATGAATTTATAAAATTTGCACAATGTAATGAGGGTAAAAGTAATTATAAGGTGAAGTTTATATGCCTTTGTGTCAACTGTTTGAATGGGAGAAATTTGAATGCAACTACAGTTAGGGAACATCTTATTTATGATGGTTTCCTTAGAAGTTATAAAATATGGATATGGCACGACGAATTAATAGACTTTCCAACTGTTTTCAGAACTGAATATGTTGTCGATTCAACCATGGAAGAGCGACTAGAGGAGCAAGTGGAAGATGACAATTTGGAGGACATGATATGGGATGTTGGCGCAGAAGCTTTTGCACAAGTGCATGTGTATGAGACAATGTTTGTTGATGTTGAAACTTCGTTGTGCGTCAGTTCAACTAAGTTCATGCGATTGTCAGCGGTTTCAAGACTTATGAATTTGAAAGCGACCAATTGGTGAAGGGATAAAAGTTTCACAGAATTGTAGGTGCTCTTGAATGAAATGCTTCTTGATGGAAATACTCTACCCACTCAAAATTATGACGCTTAGAAAATTCTTTGTTCGATGGGTATGAAGTATAAAACAATACATGCATGTCCTAATGATTTAATATTATACAAGAAATAATTTGAAGATTTGAAAAAAATGTCCAGAGTGTGGGTTACCACGGTACCAACAGAAAAAACAAATAGTGAAGATAGTGGTCAAATAGAAAAGGAAGGATCCGCTTTAAAAGGAGTCTAGTACTTTCCAATCGTGCCTAGACTTAAGCGTTTGTTTGCAAATCCAAAAGACACTAAAAACCTTAGATGACATGCAACTAAGAGAAGATGTGATGGATTGCTTCATCTTCGTCATCCAGTTGATTCAATGCAATAGAACAATATTGATAAGGAATTTCCCAAGTTTGGTCAAGAATGTAGAAATGTTCGATTTGGATTAGTTACAGATGGAATGAATCCATTTTGTAAGTTAAGTACCAACCATATTTGTTGACCTGTTATATTATTCATTTACAATTTATCTCTTGGACTGTGCATTAAGAGAAAATACATGATGTTGTCTATGATGATATCTGGTCCAAGGTAGCCTAGAAATGACATAGATGTATACCTCAGTCCACTAGTTGAAGACTTGAAGTTGTTGTGGGTTGATGGGGTTGAAGTATTTGATGTTGTTGTTTTAACACTTTCATGATGCATGCAATGTTATTTTGCACCATTAATGACTTTTCAGCTTTCGGTAATTTATCGGGGTACAATGTCAAGGTCCATAAAGCATGTCCTATATGTGAAAAAAACACTACATCTCATCAATTGAAAAACGGAAGGAAAATCGTATATCTACGTCATCGAAGGTTTTTACAAGCTAATCATTCTTATCGAAGGTTAAAGAAAACATTCAATGGACAACAAGAGAATGACGAAGCAACAATTCCATTGTCTAGCCTTCAAATTCATGAAAAAGTGAATAAAGTATATCATGTATTTGAGAAAACATCCAAGAAGTCATTTGTATCAAGCCCTTGTAGGAAAATATCAATATTCTTTGATCTTCCATATTGGTCAAAGTTACAAGTTAGGCATTGCATAAATGTCATGCATGTAGAGAAGAATGTGTGTGATAGCTTGATTGATACACTACTTAACATTCAGGGAAAGACAAGAGACAGAGTAAATGTTCATTTGGATTTGGTTGAAATGAAGATCCGAGAAGACTTGGCACCAAGGGAGGTTAGTAAGCATATTTATTTGCCTCGTGCGTGTTACACTATATCCATACAAGAGAAGATAAGTTTTTCCTTTTGTTTAAAGATTATCAAGGTACCTCAAGGATACTCTTCAAATATTCAGAATTTAGTGTCCAATCAAGACTTGAAGTTTGTTGCCCTAAAGTCTCACGATTTTCATATCTTAATACACAATTGTTACCTGTAGTTATTCATGGAATTTTAACCAAAACTGTTAGACAAACTATAACTCGTTACGAAATGCCTAACTTGCAGCTTGCTACCTCTCTTTCAAAAATCACAGCACTTATAGTCAAACTGTTACGAAATTCAACAGGTTGATTTCATTTAACTTAAGTGAAATCAGTCGATTAAAAAATAAATCAATTGATTGAATAAGTCACAATTTAAGACTACTACAACTAACATTTTAACCTGTTGATAATTCATTCAATATATTAAAAGAAACATTTTAACTTGTTGAAAATATTTCAACAGATTAAAAGGCACAAGAAAGATCAATTACATCACATTAATGCTACAAGGTCTACAATGTAAATTACAAACATGCGGAGGGCACACATTCAAGGCTTGTTCAACATGAATAACATCAAATCTCCATAACTTCATCAATGTAGGCATGATTCCAAAGCAATGGCTTCAAGTTAGTTCAACAAAGCTTCATCAAAGCTTCATCAAATCTTCATGAAACACACCATCTAGGCTTCACATGTCAACATGGAATGCAATGGATGACAATCATTGTGCGTGCTCGTATTATAACTAGTTGTGAAACGGTAATATATGTTTGAATTGAAACAAATACTTTGCAAAATTGCCTTTTATACTAATTAAAGTTAATGTCTTATTTTGCAGACATTCAAAAGTACTGCACCAATTCTTGCAAAGTCCATAAAGTTTGGTAGATAGCTTATGCCAAATTTATAATTCGATGTACATAATATTAATTAGGATATTCACTTGTTGTAACTAAAGACTTTTAAATGTATTTGGACCGTAGATGATGTTGGGTTTCATAAAATTTATTGTCTTCTATCTGTTAATTTCTGTTTGAAAAAAAATGTAGATTAAAAAATGTGGAAATACACAAAAAAAAAATTATTGAAAAAAACAAAACAATACATATGACCTCAATTGTTACACCAACCAAAGCAGAAACTCACCTATGGTCTCGGTTCTAACCACAACCGAGGCCAAAAAGTGTGGCATTTGGTTCGGTTATACATGAACCGAAGCCAAAAGTCAATCATATTTAGAATTAATTGTTTAATTATGTACTATATGCCTTAGATTCTTTGATGAATCGAGGCAGAATATGGAGTTTATGTTGCGGTTGCTTCTCGAGGTCAAAAGTTGTCCCTTTTTTGTCTCGTCCTAATATGTTTTGGTTCTAGAGCTGGAATAGAATTGCAAAAATAACCGTTGCCAAAAAATTTTTTCACCGATGCTTATTGAATATATAATGTTAGCTTATATTATTATTATTAATATTCCCATCTTAATACATAAATTACTATAACGAGTTTTAAACCAAAATCTACTATCCTCTTTTCTTCTTTCGTCATTTGAAGATTTATTTTATCTAAGTTTCACCTTTAATAATGGATAAAATCAAAGTAGTAAAGCAAATTCTTAAAATATTTTTTTCTATGTATGATGGTCTTGACTTAATTGGTTCAAATCTATCTATAATACAATTGAAGGTATCACAAAAAGCAAAATGTTACACGTGTCGCCGCCTCAAACGCTCTCCCTCGCTCTGCCTCCATAAACGCTTCCCACCTCTCTTCCACCTCTAACGCTCTCCCCACCTCTCTTCCTTCTCAAACGCATTCGACCTTCACCTCTAACGCTCTCCACCTCTATTCCTTCTCAAACGCATTCGACATCTCTGTTGCCTCAAACCCTCTCGACGTCTCTTACGACTCAAACCCTCTCCAGTTCTGTGCCGCATGAAACCCTACCATTTCAATCTCATATCTTCTTCAAATCGCACTCTCCTCTTCCTTCTTGCAAATCTTTTATTTCTGGTTTAGAGTGATGTTTTGCTCTCAGATTCATGAGCACCGTCAAGAACATCAAAAAGGTAAAAACTTTTCTGATATTTTCCGTTCTTCTACCATATTTGTTCTTCTCGCAGATCTTTTCTTCTTCTCCAAGATCTGAATACTTTGAATACTTTTTTATGTTTTTTTGTCTCTAATGAATGAATGCTTTTTGGCATATAGATGAAATGTGTCAAGAACACAATAAAGGTTGAAACTTTTGTTCTTCTTGCGTTGTTCTTCTCGCGGATCTTTTGTTCTTCTCCCATATCTGAATATTTTTTTATATTTTTTTTCTCTGATGAACGAATGTTTTCTAGCATATGGATGAACTATTCCAATAACACAATAAAGGTCGAAGCCTTTTGTTCTTCTTGCGAATTTTTTTTTCTTCTCCAGATCTGAATACTTTTTTGTGTTATTTTTCTCTGATGAATGAATGCTTTCTGTCAGATGGATGAACTGGTTGAGGAACACAATAAAGGTGGAAGCTTTTGTTCTTCTCGCGGATCTTTTCTTCTTCTCCTAGATCTTAATAATTTTTTGTGTTTTTTTTTCTCTAATGAATGCATGTTTTCTAGAAATGGATAATTGTTCAAGAACGCAATAAAGGTATAAGTTTTTATTCTTCCCACGAATATTTTCTCATTCTCTTGGATATAAATACTTTTTTATGTTTTTTTTTTCTCTGATGGATGATTTCTTTCTGTCAAATTGATGAAATGTTTGAAGGACACGATAAAGGTACAAGCTTTTCTTCTTTTCGCGATTTTTTTTTCTTCTTCTCCCAAATCTGATTTTTTTGTGAATCGTTTTTGCTTCTACCACCTGTATGTAATGTTGTATGTCTTCTTTCTTCTTCTTTTTTATCAATGCAGTTTTGATGCTTAATGTTGGTGTTGACAGGCAAGGATTATTTTTTTTAAGATTATTGGTGCTCTGAGATGAAGTTGACGAGGAAATGGTTAGTTTTCGAGTTTTTCTTTCAAAATATAATCTTAAATCCAATAATTTAAAAATTAATTTCACATAAGATTTCGTAATCCAGGATAATATTGCATATGAATGAGATTATATAATTCTAAAACTGATATCAACACATACATTACAAATATTGAGTTTTTTCTATGTCTTCGATTTGTTATCCCGGTAATCCATAACTTTGTTCTCTCTATTTCTTACCAACTTTAGGCTATGAATTTGAGAGGAAGTTCATCATAGCATGTTATCTAATTTGATAACTGTAATATCATATTCCAAATAATTTAATTCCTTATGTAAGTTATATATGTTGAATCTAACTCCAAAATACTTATGTTTGAAAATAGTTCTTAAAGAGTATGTACTGTAGTCAAAACGTGAAAAAGTTAAGAATAATTTTTTATATATAATTAATATATTTTAAAAGAAATTATTGACTTTCAAAATAAACATGTTTATTGATTTGGAATATTTTATTATAAATGGATTGTCATTTTAAAGTTGTTATCTACATTATTAATATTCATTTATAAAATTACTTATATTTGTAATTTGAAGTTAAATTTAGAAGATTATTGAGTATAAAAATAATGATAATGAAAATATTTATATATACTTTTTAAGTTAAAATTTATAATTCTTTTTTTTGTGTAAATATAATAAACACACACATACACACCTACTTTTCCTTTTCTATTTGGTTTGCAACCTTTTGATGAGTTTTGCATTTTTGATGTGCATGTTGTTATATGCAATTTTATTTGGTTGATTGATGGGTAACTTTTGATACTTACTATTAGTGTTGGCAGGCAAGGATTTGTTTTTTTGGAGGTTAGTCCTGTTATCAAAAGATGGAGTTGAAGAGTAAAATGGAACTTTAATGGTTAATTTTTAGGTTTTGTTGTCTTCTCTGATTGTCTGTTTGAGTGTTTGTTGGTTCTATTTATCTTTGTTTCAAATGAATGTTAACTTCATTGTTTTTTTTTTATATCTGAATGGATTTTTCATTCATATCCATCAACTCATTAGTATCATATCTTCTTGAGCTCCTTTATTGCTACATATTAACTCCTATTTTGTAAATATATTTGGCAAATCCCTGTGTACAAGATCAGACTGATTTTGTCTCTGGAATTTTACATGTTGAAATTGCTCCAATGGAAATGGTGGCTATTTGTTTTTTAAATTTGATCACACACCCAAAATTACTCCTTTAATTCTCTCTTGCACCCAAAATTATTTTACTTTAATTTTTTTGTTTTTTTCATACTAATCTAGCAAAAACCTGACATAAATCAAAATTGCTTATTCAAAATGTTTTTGAATTCAAAATTTGAATTTCAATTATTGCATCCACATCTATGGTACCTTCGCAACTCATTTATATGTACACCTCTAGACTTAGTTCAAATTTATGCTTTTATAACAACAACTTGCCAAACATGGAAATTGGACAAACCAGTGAGGCTGAAGTTGGAGAAAAGAGTTGAAGATTAGAGCAGTTGAACATGTAGTTTAGGTTTGAATCCTTCGCAGAAGGCAAAAGTCAAGTCATAGGTTTGTTCTTGGATTTCCTAATGATACTTGATTTTTAACATATAAGTTTTAACTACTTATACTCATTTTTGTATTTGCAATTATTATCATATAAGTGTTAAAAAGTGAAGTTTAGTATGTATAATATGAATGTTTTGGGAGAATTGGGAGAATTGGTTTCAATATTCAACAGATTGTTTATTTTTTAATATTTTGTTTTATTTATGTTAATGTTGTTTTTCTTTTCAGGGACATATTTTGATAATTTGAGGAGAAGGAAGACTTTTAGCATGGAGTGGTGTTGGATATGTAAAGTTGACTGTGAAACTGTAGAAGGTATGCATTTGCAATCACACATAAAGGAGCACAAGAACATGACTATGAATATGGTTAAGACAATCAAACTTTTAATCATCGTAGACTTTTAACTATTGGTGCTCTTTTTCATTTTATGTTTTGACACATATTAGAGTAATGTTCGGAATTTTAATCCATTTAATATACATATTTTCTTTACTGGAGTTGATTTTTGTTATCAATTTTTTATTTGTTAGGCCTTCTTATGTAAATGTAAATGTATCTGTTAATTTTACTCAAGTTTATGTTCTATAGTGATGACATGATTGATTTGAGAGATATTATGATTCTAAGACGAATGAATAAACTTTTGCACTTTATATTTTTGTATTGCGTATGATGCTTGACTTATTTATTTTTAAATTTTTTTTGTTGTAATTTTATTGTTTTGAAAATTAATTACAGGCTTTTGGTTGATGCAGAAGAGTTTTTAAGCTTATGTGATAAGTCTACAAACTCTATAATAATTTTGATTCAACCGTATAAAGTCGTCATTCTTTCAATATGTATATAATCCTTTACTCTTTCTTTCCTTCCTTTGTTAAATAAAACTTGGATTTTTGCATATTGAGTTTCAAATTTTTTTTGTGAGTACAAATTTTGATGTAAAGTACAAAAGTGAAGCCGAATCGAATGAGAGAAGTTCAAGAGGAAGGAAGAGTATAGAAAAAGGTCAAAAAAGAAGAAGAAAGAGAGTCTATTTTAAATATGAAAATTTAAATAAAAATATAAGGAGCCTTTTTATTTTGGGTTATTACTAGATTTTGATTGTAGAGGGAAAAGTTTTGTTAAAACCTCTTATTTGAAATGGTTTAAAAAAATTTATGTTCATATATTTGTAATAAATTATTTTTAAAGATCTTTCACAAATTAATCAATTAATTCTATTAATTATTTTAAATTTCTTTAATTACCTTTAGATTTCTTTAATCCATATATTTCTAAATTGGATTCTTCTATTCTTGAATTTAAATAATCTGAAATTATTTGAATCCATATGTTTGCAACCATTACTTATATGAATTGTTAAAAACAGTTTCCATTAATTACTTTGATTTTTTTATTATTTACATTATTTAATCATATTTTGTTCAATTATTATTACCATTATTAAATACATGTTTTTTACTAAATAATATTTTTTTTCAAAGAAAATAGCAAATTTCAAAGTACACACATTTTGAAGAAAAATAAAAATAATATTAAATAATTATATCAATATTTTAATTAATATAAAAAAGTTAAGTAAATAATTTTAAAAAAATATATAAAAAGAATTTAAAGAAATATATTTTAAACAAGAAGACTTACATATATAATTTTTTATTGTTTATATGAATTGTTAAAAACAGTTTCCATTAATTATTTTGATTTTTTTTATTATTTACATTATTTAATCATATTTTGTTCAATTATTATTACCATTATTAAATACATGATTTTTACTAAATAATATTTTTTTCAAAATCAGAAAATAGCAAATTTCAAAGTACACAATATAATTATATCAATATTTTAATTAATATAACAAAGTTAAGTAAATAATTTTCAACAAAATATAAAAAGAATTGAAAGAAATATATTTTAAACAAGAATAATTTTTTTATTGTTTAGTGTACTTCATTTAAAATATGAATTGTTATATTTTTAATTTGACCTTTTAGCAAAAAATATATATATATATATATATATATATATATATATATATATATATATATATATATATATATATAAATTATGCTTTTATAATATTATATTTTTAATCATCGTATTTAAGTAAACTTTGTTAGGAATAAGTATCAATAACCAATTCAACGATTTAATAAAAACCACTTTTAAATACATACTTTTTATTTGGTAATATTTTACTATAAATGAATTATAATATTGTTTGTTTTAAAATTGATATCTATTTCAATATGTTTATGATTTATTCAATTATATTTTAAGTTTTTTTATATTTATTTTCTATTGAAAAAGAATTATAAAGATAACGATTAAAATGATTCAATTATTATAATTATTTATTTATGTACCTAAAATACAATCATTATACAAACAATATTTGAATACATATACTTCGTATACATACACTTTATTAATGATACTATACTTTATTAATGATACTATAATGCAATTCAATCTTTATCTAAACACAAATCAATTGATTTATTATATTAATGACCAAATTGTATTTTGATAAATTTAAATTTTTTTAATAATTTGCTCATTTGATCAAATGCACATTCATGAACTTTATGGATAATTATTTTGAATGTCAGCTATACAATGATAATTCAAATAAAATACTTCAAATTACCATTAATTATAATAATCAATATACATGATTTTATATATACTATTTATTATGATTAATATATAATATTTTTTTACACCAAAATTATTTATTTATTTAATATATTCTAAACTTAACACATTACATTACATTAAACCAATTTTTAAAATATTTAATGATAATTCCAATTAAACCTTAAAAATTGATAATAATATAATATTATAAATTTAATCATTAAACTATTTATGTTATTTTAAGATAAACATCCTAAATAAGAATTTGAAATATAAGATGATCCCAGTAAACAGGTTAACCAGATATCCAATCTTTATATTTTTATCAAATTTAATTTTTATATTTGATATTATTTGTAGTTATAGATCCTTTACTATTTTTCTTTTGTACTGTTTAATCTTTATATTTTTACATTTTTATAGATGACATATCATATGTAATTTTATATAGTCTATTTTTCATAGAGATATCAAAATAGATTGGAATATGCGAGTCAACCCGGTCCACCACGGGTTCGGGCCGGATTAGGTTAAAATTTTTTTACAAATTTTAATACGGGTTGATTTTTGACCTAATCCACCTAGAACCTGACTTATCCGGTTGAAACCGTGGTGAGCCGAGTTGGCTCACCAACCCATATATAAAGGACCACGAAGTATTTTTTGTTAAGATGAGTTATATTTTAATGAACAAGTTATGTTTTAAAGCTTTTGGTAAAACCTTGATAGATATAATGAGAGCTAAAAATGAAGATAATGTTGAAAGATCATTTGATGAGAAAGTTTTCGTGTTGGAAGGTGATTTCAAACAAATTTTGTTGTTGTAAAAAAGGATTAAGATTTGATATTGTGAGGATATCAATATACTACTATGATTTGTGACAATATTGCACAATTCTAAAACTTCAAAAAAAAATGAGATTAAGACTACAATTTCAAATCAAAGTGCAAGAACTATAAAAGAATTTACTTATTGAAATCTACAAATTGGAGATGGAGGTATTGATTTGAATGAAAATGGTGAAGGCAATCACTAGATCTTTTAATTCAAGAATTTGAAACACCATTACTTTTTTTAGTAAACTTTGTTTATTCTGGTCTATTAAGAATATCATAAATAGTTTGTGATGGGGCTATAACAATTGACTCTATTCAACAAGTAAATGACTTCATTCTATCTTTGATACATGGTGAAGAACAAACTTATTTAAGTTCAAACACTCCTTACCAATATGATGAAAATCAAAAAATTCAAACTGAGTATTTTACTTTAGAATTTCTCAAAGATATTAAATGCTCAGGAATTCTCAATCATAATATTAAATTGAAAGCTCTATCATGCTTTTAAGAAATATTAATCAAACAAATAATTTTTGTAATGATACAAGATTTAAAATTAATTATTTGGGAAGAAATATTATCTCTACTATAGTAATAACAAACAAAAATATTAATAGTAAAATATTCAAACTAATAATAAACTTGACTCCTTATTCCAACATATTTTTCGAGTTTCATACCAATAAAATTATTTTAATAAACTCATGCATTTTTTTTAATAAACCCGTGCGTTGCACGGGTAAAAATTATAGTATTCATACGAATTGGACCTTCGGCCCATTTCTCACACTAGGCTTTCTGTATTTTTTTTCTTGGTGGAGTTGCTTTGTCTCTTTAAGAGCATTACTTTAATGACAGATCTTCCTGCAGCTATTTATGTGTTTAGTTTTATATTTTATCCTTTATTTATTGTGTAACTCAGATAATTTCTGAATTACATAGAAGTTATCTCTTATTTATTATATAATCTAAAAGTTAAAAATAAATTTTAGAAAAATAACTTCTAAATTTAAATTATTAATTTTTGAATTACACCGTGTGAAAATCATTTAAATTATTTAAAAAAAAAAATAACTTTCAGACTGTATAATTTGAAAATTATTTTTAACTTTTCGATTACATAATATATAATATAAAATATAATTTTGACTTCAAAATTCTACAATCCACAAATCATTATCAAAAAAAGGTATGGAAGGGAAGTTTTATTTATGGGGATGAAGAAAAAATATATAGAGGTACTGGAAAAAAAAAAAAACTGCATACTTTAATTTATCAATAGAAAGTTGAAGGAAGTTACGAATCTCAATTAGTAAATTAATTAAAACTCAACTAAAGATTTCGCATGAGTTGTCCTACAAACTTTAGGTAAAAAAGTTGGGTATGATGGATGATGAGCTGATAGCAAGTAAATTAATGTATATATTTAAAGTATAAGTTACTAATTATATAACGGGTAATTAAATATTAAAAAAAGTAGAATATTCAGTATTTTCTTATGTTTCATAGTTATTTAAATGTCATATGCTATAAATTGTAAAATAGATACCATTTTCCATAAAATAAAATTACCACATTTTAAATATTGATGGAGACCAGGAGACTTTTTTAAAAAAATAATTTTGTTGCAATTTAAAAAATTGTAAATTTGAAACCATTTGCCGTCAAATAAAATTGTGTCATTTTAAATATTGATGGAGGCCATGAGACATTTTTAAAAGATAACTCATTTAAAAAAGTATGTAATAAATTAACATATTTTAGCACATTCTATTTATATTTTTGTGAGTTTGACTATATATCATAAAATAATAACATCGAGAACATTAAAATTTAAGTTTTACTGAAATTTGTTATTAGTTTAGATTAAAATATTTTGTTATTTCTTGTTGGTTTATTTAAAGAAAAAGATTATTTTAAAATTGATTTGAAAATAAAAAGTATTTTTCGGGTGTTAAAATTTGTTTATGAGTTACTTTTGTATTACAGAGTATAAATCAAATAAAATTAGAAATGCTAAGGTAAAAATACCTAATATATTATGTGTGTATATTTTTCTATTCTATTCTCAGTTCTAGCATAAAAAATGTTGGAATAGCTTTGGGTTTGTTTAATAAGATTTGGAGGCGTGTAAATGAATAAAACACGTGGAACTATGAAGGAGAAGTATTGGAGATTAAATTGTTTGGAAGGTCTATTTAAATACATAGTTAAACATTCAATATATTATGAGAAGAGTTTTCAATTACAATCTAAAAAATAGATTTTTCATTTGGCGTCTCGTACAAAAAATTCTCGGAGATATAATAGGGATATAGAGTGATTCTTCTTCTTTTTGAGTCTCTAGTTGCTTTAAAATGGGAAATTTAAACTCATTGTTTGTTTCAAAGATTGTGTTTTTTTATAATCATGTGACAAATTGAAAAAAAAAAATCGTAAATTTTTCATTGTTGATTGTGTTGGTCATATTATTGGACATCTTCTTGAAAATTTGTTTCACAAGAAAAGAAAGAAGAAGATTAATCTTGACAAGGGATCAATCCTAAAAGTGCCAAATAAATTAGATTTAAAACTTCGATACTACATATCTTGTTGAAAATTTGTATTAAGAAGTTCATATAAAAATGTAGAGAACGCTAAATGCTCTAGTACATTTAATACAAATCGTACGAGAAAAGATTAAACACATGATGTTAAAGCCACATTTAATTGTTATATTTTTAAGTAAGAAAAAAATTGTATTTTAACTAGCAACTATTTAATTTGGAAATAAGTACTCAGATCTAAGAATTGGTATCATAGTATTGAGATAATGTATCATGTTTGCATCAAAGCGCTCAAAATTACAATTCCAAAATTTTGGAGAGTGGTTTATGGAGAAGATTTGAGTATCGTTACTACTTATTTTCATGGCTTTAATATATATTTGGTCCCTATTTTTGTTGTTTTTTTCAATTTGGTTTCTATTTTCGTTTTGTATTTAATTAGGTCCTCATTTTCGTTAAATTGTGCTCAATTAGGTTCTTTTCACTAATGGTGTTTAAATAGTTAACGTTTTTGAACAGTACATGCCACGTGTCAGCTCTTATTCTTTTAAAAATTTTTTAATTTTTTTAAAGTTTTTTAATTTTTTTTAATTTCAAAAAGTATGTCCACGTGTCAAGTCACAATTATGTCACGTGTCGCTGCTAGTGCCACGTGTCAGTTTGTGGTTGTATTTTTTCTTTTTGTTCAATTTAGTTCTGATATTCGTTATTTTTTTTGCAATTCAGTTCCTATATTTGTTATTTTTGTTTAATTTAGTCTCAAATTTTGTTAAAATAAAACCATTTAATTTTTAAAATTGACATTACTATTAGTTATTTTTTAAATTCAGTTATAAATTATAATATTTAATTATAAATTGAATATAATTATTATATTCAATTGTTAAATAGAATATAATTATTTAAATATTATTAAAATATAATTATTCAAAATTTAAAAATATATATTAACATTTGTAAAATTTACATTTAAATTTAAAATATTTAATATTTTTATTGCATTTTAGATATTAAAATCTAAAATATTTTATATTTAAATGTTAATTTTACAAATATTAGTTTATTTTTTTAAAATATTTTGAATATTTAAAATATTTTTATATATCAATTTTAAAAGTATTTTAGAATATAAATATTAGAAAAAAAATTTAATAACTATATTCTTATGATATTTTAAATAATTATATTCTATTTAACAATTAAATATAAGAAGTTTATTCGATTTATAATTAAATTTAATAATTTATAATTGATTTTAAAAAATAATAAATTCAAATGTCAATTTTGAAAAATATTAATATAATTTGTATAAAAGATATTAAATTTAGTATCAATTTAAAAGGGACAAAATTGATTTATTTTAATAAAAATTGAGACTTAATTGAACAAAAATAACGAATATAGGAACTAAATTGAACAAAAAAAATAACACTACTACAAACTGACACGTGGACAAATTTTTTGAAATAAAAAAATTAAAAAAATTAAAAAAAATTAAAAACAATTAAAAAATTTAAAAACAAAACAAAAAAACCATGAAGACATGTACTGTTCAAAAACATTAACTATTTAAACACCATTAGTGAAAAGGACCAAATTGACCATAATTTGACGAAAATGATGACCTAATTGAACACAAAACGAAAACAAGGACCAAATTGAATAAAAACAATAAAAATAGAGACCAAAATAGAAACATTCTTTTTCCAATGAAGATATTTTAAAACTAAATTTAAAGGAGGTTAAATTACCTTCTTACCTAGTTAATTTTCCTAAACAACAATTTGGAGCGGTACATTCCACAAAAACCTCAGAGTGTGTTTGGATAAAGTATTTTAATGAAGTAATTCATTTTTTTTAAGAATTTAGATTGCTTTGTAATGAAATGCTTTGTTTGGATACAGAAATTAAAAACCATTTCAAATGCAAGCATTTTTTTGAGGGATTTCAATTAGTTAAATTAGTAGAAATTCAAATACCCTCAAAATAGGTGGAATTTGAAATTCTTCTCACTCAACCTCACTTTCTATACTCTTTGGTAGGCCCGATGACACAAACGGGGCCGACGATTCAAACGGGTCCGACGACCCGAATGGGCTCGATGATCCAGATGGATCCGACGATAGGGGTGGCAAAACGGGCCAACCCGGCCCATTTTGGCCTGGCCCACCTGTGGCCCGCCAAAAATGGACCGGGCCGGGCTGGCCCGCCATCAATAAACGGGTCGAAAACTGTAACACGTCCCGACTTCGGGTGGGCTGGCCTATCTCTCTCTCTTTTTTTTTTTTATTTTTTTTTAACTTTTTTTAACTTTTTATTAAAATTTTGTTGATAAATTTATTTTATATATATAAATTTATTTATATAATATAAAAAAGTATTATTTTTTAATTATTTTTAATTTTAAACATAAAAAATTAAAAAAAAAAACTGGCTGGCGAGCTAGGTGGGCCGGGTTACAGCGAGTTGACGGGTTGGAAATTCCAACCCGACCCGCCCTTTTTAGGGCGGGCCGGCCCAACGAGCTTGGCCCATTTTGCCATCCCTATCTGACGATCCAAACGGACCTGACGACCTGAATGGGCTCGATGATCCAGACGGGCTCGTCCGTCGAACTGGACGGGCTCGACGACCCGGACGAGCCTTACGACCAGAACGGGCCCGATGACCCAGAATGGCCCGACGACTCAGACAGGGCAGACTATCTGGACAAGACCAATGATCTAATGGGCCCGACAATCCAAATGGGTCCGACGATCCAGATGGGCCCGACGACCCAGATGAGCCTGACGACCCGAACGGGCCCTACGATACGGACTGCCTGACGACCCGAACGACCCTTCCAAACCTTTGGGCCCGACGACCCGGACGAGTCAAACTATCCGAACGAGCCTGACGACCCAGACGGGCCCGACCGTTTGGAAGGTCCGTCCGAGTCGTCGGACCCGTCTAGGTCGTCGGTCCCGTCCGGGTCGTTGGACTTGTCCGTGTCGTCCGGCCCTTCTTGATCGTCAGGTTTCCAAATTTATCATGAACTCAAAACATAATTAAGCCTAAAATAAATATTGTTAAAATTAAATTTTATCTCACAATAAATTCCATTTTTTTTTCAAACAAGAAATTCAAATGTAAGGTATTTTAATTTTCTTATCCAAACAAATTATTTAAAAAATGAATGAAATTTAATTAGAAGCAGTTCAAATGCAAAGTATTTCAATTTCTAAGCATTGTTGAAATGCTCCACCCAAACACAAGGTCATTGTGTTTGGAATGATCTTTAACTAAATCTATAAATCAACAAATATTAACCAAATCCTTATTGGATATAATTATCGATTGTATTTTTTTTTTCTCAATCTTATTTCTAATTCAACCAGTTTGTCCATATATAATAGTTATTTATCCATGAATTATTTCCATATTATTCAGTATATAACTAATATCTTTTTTAGGGGTGGATAAAGTTAATTGAATTTTACTACATATTAAAAACGGTAGTAAACTAAAAATTAGTTTACTTTAACTAAACTGAAAATTAGTTTTAAACAAATCGAAATGAATTACTTTTATCTACCAAATTGCACCGATCTGAATTGTACTAAATTATTTTTTATTGTACCAATTTTTTTTATCAATTTTCCTTTTTCAATTACTTTATATGAAGCACTAGGCGTTGTATAGCTAAAATTATTATAATAAATTCTTTAATGAAAATATTATTACTGTAAAAGTTTTTTACAAAAGCACGTCTACCTACCGATCAATCTAAAATCTACAAAGAAACTGGATTCTACTAATCAATCTAAAATCTAAAAAAACTGGATTCATGATTTAACTTATCTAAGATAGGACGTGATCGAAGAGAAAGGGAAAAATAAAAGTTATAGGTAAATTCAATTGAGCAGATAACTAATAAAAGTTTAGTTTTTTAAAACTTTATAAAATATAGTTCAATTTTTTTAATATAATATAATACAATTAGCTAGTTAAGAGCAATTAGATTAATTTGCCTATCCATTTTTTTCAATATCTAGTTGTTTCATTAACTAATTGATGCAAACAATGTTATCTTTTTTAGTAATACAACTTATAAAGAAAAGCAATACACTGTATCTGAATCCTTTGAATAAACTAGATAATTTTCAATCAATGTTTTTCTCCATTTGGTATTATTCTTTTTCTAATTATCTTTCGGATGTTGTATATCGTTAAATCAAAATGAACTATTTTCAACTTTTAAATCTCTAAAATTTTCATCAATATTTTTGCACTGACTCTAATCATAAATATTTTTTGAAACTTCATTTGATGTCTTATTACCCTCTTGTTCATTATTAGAATTATTAGAATTAGCACTATCAATATTTTTAAGATTTTCTACCTCTTTAATGTTTTTTATCAGTAGTATTTCATTCTAACATATTAATATTATTTTGAATTTCCAATGAAGAATTTTCTATAATATTTGCATAAGTTGCAGCTTCTTTTTATGAATATTAGAAACTTTATGAAAAACACCTTGTTGCGATTGATTTGGCTTTTAGATTCTTTTTTCAACTTTTCAAAACCAAATATTTTATTATTTTCTAAAATATCTAATCGACCAAAATATAAATAACAATTAACAAACAAATTATTTTTGAAAAATTAAAAAGATAATAATGAAAAGAAATATGTTCAAAAATGGTTTAGCTGCTTGCGGCCATGCATCTTGACTCCCTATTGTCACCAAAGTCACTTTGGCACAATGATAATGACAACAACTTTGTTTGGCACCAACAATAATAATAATAATTAATTAATAAATAAAAATGATAATTAAAAACAATTGCGGATATGAAATGTTCAATTTTATACATGGAAAATGACTCAAACCTAAGCAAACAAAGGTGAGAACGAGGCAGCAAACAATTGTCACAGATTATGGTCTTGAATTAATTCATCATTTGGCACGTCGCATACGCATGGGGTTGAAAACTCTTATACTAAATTATCATTTGTCAATTAAAATGAATGTAGAGAGAACAAGGGAAAAGATAAGTTGGAAAAAGTCTTGATTATTTTTAGAAACAATTAACTAATTAAAAAATATGAAAAAGATAAAGGTGTAAAATAGGAGTATAATAAAATGTTGGGCATTTCTTTAAAAGAAATATATTTCTCTAATAACTAGTATTAATAAAAAAAATTAAATATTAGGCATTGTAAATTTGTTGGGCCTTGAAGTATTGCCCTTTTCTTTTTCTAATTGAATGTACGCCCTTGACTAGTCATTATAGTTTTCATTTTACATTGGGGAATCATACGTAAATAGAGAGATCATTTAAAATAGAAGGCCTATATTATAGGTTGATTGTTGCCACCATTGATGTAGAAAGTGCATTATTATATGTCAAATTTAATTACAATTTCCACGTCCCTTGAAAACGAACGACATTGAGATATGTGACGTTCAAGGATGCCGTTTACAATTTGGATTCTAGAATTAATGTAAAATTTCTTCCAAAACTGACGTTTAATATTTGATATCATAGTTTCTCCACAAACTTTGTATATGTCTATTTTGAAGCTTATTATATCTAACAACAATTGTAATTTGGTAGTTATATTTAGTTGGCACTTATACTTGGCGCGCTTGACATATATATATATATATATATATATATATATATATATATATATATATATATATATATATATATATATATTTTAAATACTTTTTAAAATTAGTTAATGACATACATTCAAAATATTAAACTCAAATTTTTTTCTCAGTAAAGGAATTCCAAGACCTTTTGCTTTCACACTTCAGATCAATTATTCACAAAAAGACAAAGTAATACCTCACCTGTCTCTCTCTTTCTTTCTGGCAACAAAGACACGATTCACATTATTATTGAGAATGCTATATTCATATTATTAAGAATGCCAACACTTTCACATTTGTTAAATAATGGCAATTTCACAATCAATTATATGTTATTTAATTAAATTTAAATAGTATATTATAAAAATGTTGCTGTTGATAAAAAAAGTGAATTGTCAAATTCTAATGCAATATTTTAACACAATCTCAATACGATATCGTCGAAATATCTTTTGTGTACTCCATGAGTTATGATACTACATCATTGCCACTTTAGGACAATAAATGCTCACTAGAAAAAACATGGTAACTTTCTAGCACTCAACCTCTCACCTTTTACACTCACAAAGACAAACTCATTGTTTTGTTTTTCTCACATTTTCCCACACATTGGACAGCACCCAGACAAATATCATGTGCATGCAGCCTTATTGCATGCTACCTTTTCGTTTTCTGTGTAGTTGCTGAATTAGTGTTACTTGTTAAGTTGGGTGGATTTATACTGAGACTGTGTTTGAAATTTAGTTGTTCCCTGAATTTTTGCGTTCTGGTTGTGTATATGTTATTGTTATCGTTTTGCTTAGATATGTTTTGAACTTGAGGTGTTTTTCCCTTTGTCTCTAACACGTTGGTTTCTGTTGTGTCTATTATGTTTACATTCAAACAAATTTATAGTATATAAGTAAATGTAAATATTACTTTATAAGTCAATTTAGTTGCGTTGAGTTAGGTTTAAAATTCACTTCTTAACAAATTAAAACACATTTTTTTTAAATGTTCTATTCTTTTACTAAAGTTACGGTTTTATTTGTAGTGTTGTTAAATATTAAATAATTTTTTTTTCAAAGTTATGGTTTGTCTGATTGTTATAGCCATAAATTACTTGTACCATATATGTCCGAGAACATCTCGGTCACCCGTGCTTAGATATACTCAATCCTGTAATTTGTAGGTGCATGATGATGACTTGACTTGATTACATATTTGCCATTCAGGACTCGACTGACATAAGAAAAATGTTGACTAGCTTAAGATTGTGATTATAGTATGATTAAGGAGATTGATTAACCAAAAGACTAATCAAGATAATTAGTAACATGGATGACACCCATGAGGTAAAAAAATCCATAAATATAGTATAAATAGCACAACATACGAGATAAATATTATGTTAATTAATTATTGTATTTACTGTCATCTAATACACTTGACTGATTTAAGAACCTGAGTGTCTTCTACAAATACAACCTCATCCGATTATGACAAGACAAGTACTCTTGAAGAGGACAAATATCCAAGCATAAGTATGAAGCAAGAGTTAGAAGTTAAATCTTTGCAAAATATATTAGGCTATATAAGAAAAATACTATAATTATTTTTTTAAAAATTAATTTAGGGACCATTAGAATTATCACTAATAATTTTATTTAATCAACGTTTAATACTTTTACCGCCTTAAAATCTATTTTGTTGGACTAATTGATGAAAATACAATTGTAAAGATTAAGGCCACCACTAAACGACACACAGTGACCGGTATCAAATTTATATTAGTGATTATTCACTTCTTTCTTTAAGTTCTCAAATGACAACATACAAGTCTCTGAAATACGTTAGGGATCCAAAATTGTTTTTCTAAATTTTTTATATGTTGCATCTCCTACGATTTTTTTTCCAACGTAAAAAATTGAACAAGTGCAAAATTAAAAGAATAATAGTTAACCCTTACTCATATACTAAAGAGTAATATCAGATTGAGCTGAAGAAGACAAACTTATTGCTAACTTTTATTATCTCTTTCTTAAACAACCCAATTTTATTTTATTTTAATTAAATACTTCTATTTTATTCTTTAAACCCAAATAAGTAATTTAATTAAGTCAAATAAATTATTATGTTATATTATTTTTATTTTATTAAAACTAAAAATGTTACCATAGAGATTACCATCAAAATAAAAAGAGGCTAAAACAAAAGTGAGTAGCCAGTAAGAAAAAATTGAAATAAAAAATCCCTTATCTTTTGTTTTTCTAGATTATAAACAGTGGCAGAGCATCTTAAGGGCCGGAGGGGTCATGGCCCCCCCAAGATTTTTGATTTTTTTTAATGTTATATACATTTTGAAAATTTTGATTTTTTGTAAAGTTTTTTTAAATTATAAGTAATATATTTTCTAGTTTTAATTTTTTAATTTGATCCCAACCTTTGAAAAATTGATACAATTTGGTTATTCTCGTTAAATTTATTGAAGTGGATAAACAATTTTCATCAAGATTGACAGTGAGATTATGTTAATTATACCAACAAAACAAACTATTTCTATTTACAACTTTAATTTTAATGAAAAAATATTGATCTATTTCAAGAAATTTAATAAAAATAACCAAATTGCATCAGTTTTTCAAAATTCATAACCAAATTGAAACTAAACAAAATTGAAGGACTAACTTAACATTTTTGAACTAAAACAATAACTAAAAGAATAATTAAACCAAATATTTATTAAGATATTTTTTATGTCCTTTCTTGTTGTCTTCTTAATTCTACAAAATTGTACTCATCTCTCACTGTCATATATTTTTTTAAGAAAAAAGTAATTATTTTTTCTCTCATTTCTCATTTCTCTTATTTATTTTTTGAAGAAAAAAAAAGTAATTATCTTTTATCTTACTTGATAATGAAATATTAATTTAATAGTTAGCATTATTTCTTTTATCTCATGAGCCTTTGGTATATTCATTTTTTATGAATATAGAAGAAAAATAATGTATTATGTGTTTTTTCATAACCGATTTTTAATTGTGACTTAACTATATTGTATTTTTCCTTTAATATTTACACTTCTCAAATTTGTAAGTAATGTATGATAAATTATTTTTAATATTATTTTAAAAAATTGGTATATTGATGAAGAATAAAAAAATAAATTCATTATTCAAAAGTGATAAAAGTGAAGCTATTCGTGAAGATGGAAACAAGATAAATTATATTTTTCACAACATTATACTAAAGATCAAATTATTCAGTTAGAGAAACCAATTCTTAAAATATTATACTAATGATCCAACAATCTAATGATTAAAAAATTATATTATTTTGGTCCCTCCAAAATTTGTGGGTAAGATCCGCCACTAATTATAAACAAGATGACTTATAATATTAAAGGATTAAAAATATTCTTATCTCTTTACGTTTTAGTTTGTCTAGCAGAATTTTAAAACGGACATGAATATCAAGACAATAAAGTAAAAAAAAAGAAGAAATAATACAAAATTGTAGAAGTTTTGAAAAAAAAAGTAAAGGTCATTTCTTTTTACTGCCAGATTTCTTCTATTCGTTTTCTTTTGTTTTTTTTTATCTTAATATTAATACATAAATAAAATAAAAAATTAAACTAAGCAATGAAACAAAATTGAAGATATAAAAGTGGTGGCTGTTTTGTCCCATTCAAAACATTACTCAAATTTTTTTCTCACTAAATTTAGCGGACAAACCTCACCAAAGGAATTCCAAAAACTTTTGGTTTCACACTTCAGATCAATTATTCACAAAAAGACAAAGTAATACCTGATGACCTGTCTCTCTCTTTCTTTCTGGCAACAAAGACACTATTCACACATTATTGAGAATGCTATATTTTTAATATTATTAAGAGTGCTAACACTTTCACATTTGTTAAAACAATTGCAATTTCACAATCACTTATATGTTATTTAATTAACTTGAAATAATATATTATAAAAACGTTGCTGTTGATAAAAAAATTGATTTTGTGTACTCCATGAGTTATAATATGACTGCATCATTCCCACATTAGGACAAGAATTTCTCACGAGAGAAACATGGTAAATTTCTAGTACTCAGTATAATGTAAATTCTAGAAGAATCTAAAAAAATATAAGATAGAGTTATTGAAATGTAAAGAAACTTCTAGAGTATTGAAGAAAAGCCTAGGATAGAAAGAAAAATCAAGAACATCCAACTATGTAGAAAAATCTAGAAGTATTTGCATTAGTTCTAGCTAGGAGTTTCTAGAATAATCTATAGGACTATAAATACCCATGTATCCTACCATTTTGTAACATCAAGAACAACTAACACAACATCCAATACAACTACTCTCAACTACAAATACACTTCTCCAACTACTACTTTCACACTCTACTATCTACACATTTTCTCTATCCCTTCAACTATCCCTTTCACAACCTTGAATTACTATCAGTGGTACCAGAGCTACGTTCGGCGTAGATAAACTTTTCAACTACTTCAAAAAAATTAGAACTTCATTCTATACTACTTCCAAAATATTTTCTCAACCTATGGCCACTACCAATCAAACATCATCAATTCCAGTACCTATTTTCACAGGAGAAAATTATGATTTTTGGAGTGTCAAAATGAAGACATTCTTTCGCTCCCAAGATTTATGGGACATTATAGAAGAGGGATTCACTATTCCAGAAGACACTTCCGCTCTTACTGCAGCTCAGAAGAAGGAGTTGAAGGAAAACAAACAGAAGGATTCAAGGGCTTTATTTGCTCTTCAATAAGCAGTTGATGACACAATCTTTCCGAGAATAATAGGTGCCACAAACGCAAAGCAAGCTTGGAACACAATACAAGAAGAGTTTCAAGGAAGTGATGAGGTACGCAATGTTAAACTTCATTCTCTAAGACGAGAGTTTGAATTAACAAGAATGAAAGAATCTGAGACCATTAAAGACTACTATTCTAGAATAAAGGAAATAGTTAGTCAGATGAGAGCCTATGGGGAAACTATTCTTGACAAAAAAATCGTTGAGAAAATTTTAATTTCTATTCCCCAAAAATATGATGCAATCGCAACTGCGATTGAACAAACAAAAGATTTGGCCACATTGTCAGTAACACAACTAATGGGCTCTCTTGAAGCTTATGAACAAAGATTGAAAAGGCATGAAGAAGACTCAGTCGAAAATGCCTTTCAATCAAAACTAAAATTACGGTCTCAGAATAAAGAATATGAAGGAAATAAAAGTAGAGGAGAAATTTCTAGAAATAAAGAAAATTCTAGAAGCTTTCTTATGACTCGTCAAGGAAAATATCCCCCATATGGCATATGTAAAAAGACAAGTCACATGGAAAAAGATTGTTGGCATCATGGAAAACCTCAATGTCAATACTGCAAGAAATTTGGCCACGTAGAGAAGTATTGTCGTAATAAAAATAAGCATCAAGCAAACTTTGTTGAAGAACATAATCAGGAGCAACGCTTATTTTATGCCAATCAAGAATCTCCTAACGGAGGAGAAAGTTGGTACTTGGATAGTGGATGCAGCAATCACATGGCCAAAGATCAAAGCATCTTCAAAGACATTGATAAATCTGTCAATGTCAAAGTTCGACTAGGAAACGGTACCACAGTGGAGTCTCAAGGCAAAGGAACTATCATGGTGGAGACAAAGAAAGGTACGAAATTCATCAAGGATGTTTTATTGGTTCCCAATCTTAAAGAAAATCTTTTAAGTATTGGTCAAATGATGGAGAATGGATATTCTCTCCACTTTGAGAAAGATACATGCAAAATTTATGACAGTAGAAAGACAGAAATTGGCCAAGTAAAAATGGAGAAGAGAAATAGAAGCTTTCCCATAAGCTTCAAACCTGGAACTAATATTGCCATGAAGGCAGAAGTTGATGACTCGTGGCTTTGGCATAGGAGATTTGGCCACTTCAACACATATGCCTTAAAGCTTCTATATAAGAAAAACATGATGAGAGATCTTCCATGCTTAAAAGAGAATAATGAATCATGCGAAGGATGTCTTCTTGGTAAACAACATCGATTACCATTCTCGACCGACAAAGCATGGAGAGGTAAAGACTTACTAGAGTTGATCCATACTGATGTTTGTGGACCAATGAGGACGCCTTCACATCACAACAACAGGTACTTCATCCTCTTCATTGATGACTTCTCTAGAATGACATGGGTTTATTTCTTAAAGGCAAAGTCAAAAGTCTTTGGAATATTCAAGAAATTCAAGGCCCTTGTTGAGAAGCAAAGTGGAAAACAAATAAAAGTACTTAGAAGTGATCGTGGAAAGGAGTATGCATCTCGCGAGTTTGACAAATTCTACGAAGATGAAGGCATAGAGAGACAACTCACAGTCGCATATACTCCACAACAAAACGGTGTATCAGAAAGAAAAAATCGCACAGTCATGGAGATGGCAAGATCAATGCTAAAAGAGAAAGGTATGCCTAACACTTTTTGGGCTGAAGCAGTCTACACTGCAGTTTACATTTTAAACAGATGTCCAACTAAGGCAGTCAAAGACAAGACTCCTATTGAAGCTTGGAGTGGAAGAAAGCCATCAGCCAAACACCTACGAGTATTTGGATCTATCTGCTACATACATGTTCCTGATCAAATGAGGCACAAGCTTGAAGACAAGACTATACGAGGAATATTCTTGGGATATAGCACACAATCAAAAGGCTATCGAGTTTACAACCTACAAACAAAAAAGCTCGTCATTAGTCGAGATGTTGAAATTGATGAAAATGCTTCTTGGAATTGGGAAGAAGAAAAAGTTGTTAAGAGCACCACTTTAGTTCCAGTGCAACAATATCAAGAAGAAATTCAAGAAGAGGCAGAAGCTTCAGGTACGCCTTCTCCACCTCCATTAGAAGATTCTTCACTAGAGTCCACTCCAAGACGAGTAAGATCTTTGGTAGACATATACGAAACCTGCAATATGGCCATGATTGAGCCTAACTGCTATGAGGAAGCATCAAAGCAAGAAATATGGGTCAAGGCTATGGAAGAAGAGGTTAAAATGATTGAGAAGAATAACACTTGGGAGCTCGTAAACTGTCCTCAAGGAAAAGACATCATTGGAGTGAAATGGGTATATAAAACAAAGCTCAATCCTGATGGAACTATACAAAAGCATAAGGCCAGATTGGTCGCAAAAGGATACTCACAACAACCAGGAATCGACTACAATGAGACATTTGCTCCAGTCGCACGACTAGATACAATAAGAGCTCTAATAGCCCTAGCAGCACAAAAAGGATGGAACATCTATCAACTAGATGTCAAATCAGCCTTCCTAAATGGAGTGCTCGAAGAAGAGATTTATGTTGAACAACCTCAAGGCTTCATCAATAAAGGCAATGAAGGCAAAGTACTAAGACTAAAAAAAGCCTTATACGGCTTGAAGCAAGCTCCTCGAGCATGGTATAGCAAGATTGATCAATACTTCATCGATCAAGGATTCAGGAGGAGCAAAAGTGAGCCAACACTATATATTAAAGCACAAGAGGTGAAACAACAAGAAGACGACATATTTATCTCTCAAAAGAAATATATTGAAGCCCTATTGAAGAAGTTCAAGATGTATGATTGTAAACCTGTCGCTACTCCATTGGTGGTAAATGAGAAACTACAAAAAGATGATGGAGCACAAGAAACAGATGCATCACGCTACAGAAGTTTGATTGGAAGTCTCTTATATCTCACAGCCACAAGACCAGACATTATGTATGCCACAAGTCTTCTATCAAGATTTATGCAAAAGCCAAGTCAGATTCATTATGGAGTAGGGAAAAGAATTTTAAGATATCTACAAGGCACAAAGGAGTTTGGAATATGGTACAAAACCATGACTAACTCAAGGATCATTGGCTACACCGATAGTGATTGGGCAGGATCAAAAGATGACATGAAGAGCACCTCAGGCTATGCTTTCTCGCTTGGATCGGGAATATTCTCTTGGGCATCAAAGAAGCAAGCAACTGTTGCACAATCAACAGCTGAAGTAGAATATGTGGCTGCTGCTGAAGCAACAAGTCAAGCTATATGGCTTCGAAAGATATTCAAAGATATGGGAGAGAAACAAAGTGGACCTACTACAATCAACTGTGATAATAAATCAGCTATCGCAATGACGAAGAACCCAATACATCACAATAGAACAAAACACATAGCAATTAAATACCACTTCATCAGAGAAGCAGAAACAAATATGAAGATACGACTTGAGTACTGCCCGACAGAACATCAAATTGCAGATATCTTCACAAAGGCCTTACCAAGACCAAGATTTGAACTACTACGCGCTATGCTTGGAGTTACCGAATTTGCATCAAGGAGGAGTATTAAAGTATAATGCAAATTCTAGAAGAATCTAAAAAAATATAAGATAGAGTTATTGAAATGTAAAGAAACTTCTAGAGTATTGGAGAAAAGCCTAGGATAGAAAGAAAAATCAAGAACATCCAACTATGTAGAAAAATCTAGAAGTATTTGCATTAGTTCTAGCTAGGAGTTTCTAGAATAATCTATGGGACTATAAATACCCATGTATCCTACCATTTTGTAACATCAAGAACAACTAACACAACATCCAATACAACTACTCTCAACTACAAATACACTTCTCCAACTACTACTTTCACACTCTACTATCTACACATTTTCTCTATCCCTTCAACTATCCCTTTCACAACCTTGAATTACTATCAGAATCCCTCACCTTTTACACTCACAAAGACAAACTCTTTGTTTTGTTTTTCTCACATTCTCTCACACATAGGACGACAGCACCAAAACAAATATCATGTGTCTGCAGCCTTATTGCATGCTACCTTTTCATTTTCTGTGTAGTTGCTTAATTAGTGCTGCTAGTTAAGTTGGGTGGATTCATCACTGAGACTGGGTTTGGAGTTGTTCCCTGATTTTTTGCGTTGTGCTTGTATATGTTGTTGTTATCGTTTTTGCTTATATATGTTTTGCACTTGAGGTGTTTTCCCTTTGTCTCTAACACGTTCGATTTTGTTGCGTTTATATGCTTTACATTCAAACAATGTTTCAAAATAAATACCTAATCAGATGATTTCCGAAGGCCACTTTCAGTTTTAATTTTCTTGATGTTACGACTCTAGAAAAAAGAAGCCAAATTATATTCACTTTCTAATTTCAGTAACTTTAGATACCCCTTCTTGTGGTTCAAGGATTGTGTTCACAGCGTTGTGGTTTGATGATTGTTGACAAGTCACCATTGCAAAATGTCATGATTGAAAACAAAGATATTTCATTCATTCAAAATACAACCATGGAACGAAAATTCTTTTACCCTATGCTTACTAAACTACCTTATGTTAACATCGAATCACATACAGATTCAAGCATACGAACAAAGGATTATTGCATTGAAATACACATCTGAAAGAAATCAAATCAACCACACCCACTAGGTTCAAGAATTCAGCCCTTTTTGAGAATCTGAGTGAGTGATTAATGCTGCATCATTACACAGCTCAACTCCACATGATATAATAAAATCTGCAAAAGATATCCATGCATGTACTTAGCAAGTTCAAAATGAACTAACTAGTTGATGAGATTTATTACAGACACAACTCAACTAAAAACTAAAATCAAATTGTTCATGGTTGACAGGCCATGGTTTGAGACTTGAATATCACCCAGCTAATTCTTGAAGCTTGAGACAAAAACTATCAAAGTAAGAGTTCTCCAAATCTTTGGTGAGTAAGAGATTTCTCAATTTTAAATGGTTTTCTCTGACCTCCCTTCCAATCTCACTCTCCAAATCCATCACAGTCTTAACAGCTCTACACACACTTTCCTTTGTGAAGAAACCATCTTCTTCACCTTTCTCCACTTGAACACCAGCCTTTATGCTGCTGCTTATCATCTTCGCATTAAGGAGCTGATCAATATAATTTGGTAACACCACAATCTGACACTTGCTCACAAGTGCCTCTAACAAAGATGCAACCCCACAATGCGTAATAAAGCACCCTATAGAAGGGTGGTCAAGAATTAGTGTCTGCTGAACCCAACTCCCATAAACAATGCCTCTTCCTCGAACCCTCTCACTGAACCCTTTTGGCATAGCTGCTTCAATAGACTCAAATCCAACAGGGGCTTTAAGTGCTGCAAGAAATGGAAAACCTGTTAACTCAAGACCCAGCAACAGTTCCTTGAGCTGATCTTGATGCAGTCTGCATTCACTTCCAAAAGCACAGTACACCACAGATCCCTCCTTGAATCCTGAAAGCCATTCAGCCCATTTTTCTTCCAAAGGGGATGTGTGTGGCTCAGGTATCACAGGCCCTGAAAGCAACAAGGGCTTTCCGTATGATCTTTCGAGAAAGTCAGCATAAGGTCCTTCAATTTCTCTGCAACTTCTACATGCCACTGCATCTGCTAATCTGGTGCTTGTGCTGATGCGTTCATAATAACGAACACCACTGCCAAATTCTGAATTCACGATCCTAGTTAATTGTCGAACCTCGTGAGCCTGAAGCTTGATGGAAGGATCCGGGAACCCCGCTGGGGGATTCAACAGATTCAGTTCATGTGGAACTATATTCTGTTCCTTAAATTGCTTCTCCATGCATTCCATGTAAGATTCAAATATCATGCTTAGGGTTATGTAATTAACGGACTTGATGCCTAAGCTCCGAGCCAAGTTCGGTATCCAACATGTATAATCAAACAAAATGATGTTGGGTTTCAGCTGATGTAAGAGTAGTTCAATGTCCTTCTCAGTGCGATCCATGCCTGTCATAATGAGTGTGCCTAAGGAGATGGTAGCATCAAAAGTGGTTTCTGCATGAGGAGGAAGGCCATCAACCTGGGGAATGGTGATGGGGATGAAGGTTATTGACTTTGGATAGAGGTTGAAATGTTCCACTTTGGACTGTGTTCGTTTGGGTACGATGAAGGAAATTTTGTGTCCTCTTTTGGCTAATTTGTTGGCCAGGTGGAGATATGCTGATATGTGTCCAATACCAAACCATGGGTACATTGCTATGTGCATCTGAAGCTTTGCTGCGTCCATGGCTGTCTCAGAAATATCACCAGGTTAATTTGATGGCTCTTTGCTCAAATAATGTCTTTGAAGTCCTAATATGAAGGTTTTTTCATGACTGCCATACAAACTCCTGGCCCTTTCATTAAATAATAGGCACATGATTGAAGATTTTTCGACAAGTGGTATACATATTATTTACTCCAAGATTCTTGAAATTCTTATTTAAGTATTTGATGTGATGAGATGACCACAAAACTACAAAACAGGCTGAAAACGAAAATAGTAATTACCGGAAAATTAATGGTAGTAAAACATGAGTATGTGACTTGCGTGTTGGGTTGGGTTCCAATTATATGTTTAAAAAGTCCTATCTAACCAAATTCATTTTTTCTTATTTAACATAAGTTGGGAGGAGTTCCATGTCAAGGTAGTGTGTAAAAATGGCAGCCTTTGGGAGAGAAAAAAGAAAGATAAAATTTGTTACAATATTCATCAAATCACCTCACTTTGGAAGAGAAAAAGGAGTGATAAAATGTCAACATATTCACCAAATCACCCAAGTGAAATTGTAGTTCCTTAACTATTTGATCACGTTTAAATTTTGACAAAAAGTCCTTGATGCGTTGTTCTTTAGTTTGATTGTTGGGATCGTCAATAAAAATTTTTGGAAAGTACTTGTTTTCTCGTCTTGGAGAGTAGATCGTGTCGTAACTGTTGCAACATTAGGTTGGTTGATAAATTGGCTTTGATTGTCTTAACCTATCCAAAACCTTACAAACTTTATTGGCTTAAAGAAGATGAGGATTTGACAATTAATAACCAAGTGAAGATCAAGCTTTCCATAGAGAAATATGAAATTTGATAAGAAAATCATGCATAATGGTCTCACCAATGAGATGACCTTTACCCACAAGGAAAAAAAATTTGTTCTTCATCCTCTTTCACCATCTCAAGTGGCAGAGGATCAAGTTCAAATGAGAAAGAAAAGAGGACAAAAAAATAAAAGTCCTCAAAATCTCCAAAAGATAAATAAAAATGAATTTGAGGTAGGAGAAATTGGTGTTCCTTCTCACAAGGTTATTTGACAAGAGAACATGTTAACAAGAAAATCTTTGGAAGTTCCTTCTCTCAAACTTCATGGTTTTCCTAAAATAATAGTTTCTGACCTAGATACTAAGTTCCCAAGACACTTCTGGAAAACTCTTTGGTCTAGTCTAGCCACTAAGCTAAAATTTTCAACTTCCTCTCACCCTCAAACTGACGAGCAAAAAAAGATAGTCAATAGGTCTCTAGTGTTAATGGAAATACTAAAAGGAAACCACAAAATCTTGGGATAAGTATCTTCCCCACATAGAATTTTCATATAATAGGGTAGTTCATAAAACTATCAAAGTCTCTCCATTTGAAGTTGTGTATGGGTTTAATCCTCTGACTCCTTTGGACCTAATATCCATGCCTACTTCTAGTGTCTTCATTCACAAAGAAGGGTATCTAAGGCTGAATTTGTGAATAAAATGCATGAGAAAGTAAAACTGCAAATACAAGAACAAACAGAGGAGATACATGAAACAAAACAGTAATAAGGGAAAAAAGGGAAGTTATATTTTAGGAAAGGGATTGAGTTTGGCTCCACTTAAGCAAAGATAGATTTCCAAAACAAATAAAGTCCAAACTCAACCCTCGAGGGGATGGTCCCTTTCAAGTAATTAAAAGAGTCAATAACAATGAATTTAGGTTAGATGTGCCAAGTGAGAATGTAGTTAGGACACTTTTAATGTAAGTGATTTGATTCTTGCTACAGGTAGCACAAATGATAAGGCAGATCCTCCAGATTTGAGGATAAATCCAATTCAAAGAGGTGGGCCTAACTTTGGGCCAAAGGAAATGTGCATCTAGAAAGTTGGGTTTTTACCCTAACTTGGCAACCAAACTTCTTCCCAAGAGCGTCCCAAGGCAAGAAGGTCGTGACCAAAATATGAGACATGTGCTTGCTTAGGTAGCAAGTCAGACCTTGTGCATGCACCAATGTAGTAAGGGCTTTTGGCCCCAGTTGTCTGATGACCCGAAGACATAGAGCCACTTTTCTGCTTCGGTTCTGGTGTGAACCGAAGTCATAGAGTCACAAATTTTTTAATTTATTTAAAATTTGAGGAGCTTTTGGCCTTGGTTATGGTGTAAACCGAGGCTATAGACCACCTTTTTGCCTCAGTTATGGTAAGAACCGAGGCCTAATATATATTTTTTAAAATATATTTTCTATTTTATGGTTATTCCCACATCTAAACCTGCATATTTTTTTTCAGAAACCAGCACGAACCAGGAGAAAATATTTTATAAAACATCCACAATCCAAATATATTTAAAAGATAATTGGAAATCATTCACAATCCAAATACATATCCTAATCAATACTATTGTACATTTGAATTATAAATTTTGCACATGCTATCCTACCGAATTTTATGGTTTTCGCGGGAATTGGAGCAAAACTCTTGAATGTTTGCAAAATAAGACATGAACTTAAGTTAGTATATAGAAAGACAATATTGCAAAGTATTCATTTTAATTCAAATATATATTATCATTTCCCAATTAGTTGTAATACGAGCACACACAATGGTTGTCTTGTATTATATAGTAACCACACTCATATGAGACGGTTTGTGTATTATACTACATTATATCAACAACATTACAATTAATTAAGGAAGAAAATCAAATCAAGCAATTATAAATAAATGGATAGAAATATCAAACCTGGAGGGAACACCATGAAAGACATTTTGCCTTAGCAGTTGATCTCCCTAACAACATGTTATGTGCAGCAATTGAACTATGATATAGGGAATAAGTTAGGATATTTTTATATAACATGTCATATTCATAAGATTGATATTGAGGTTCTTACCAATCTATCACTTGTCTAAGATGGTTGGGGGGAGGGCGATGCAAAGAGCAAAACCACACAGCAAGGTTCTCCCTTAGGGAAACCACAAGTAACTGCCAATGACGCCTGATAAGAAAATAAATTCATTGTTATGCATTAAAATGACTGATTATATTCATAAGTTAACAAAAATGACTTATCTAGCAACATAAGGGACAAAATAAATTTCTTTTCCACGTTGAAAGCATTTGGTCACATATGCTTGGATTTCATCAAACTTGTTGCCTTCATGGGTGAGTTGGGGGTCTATAAACCCATATAGATCATTCAGCCCCATAGTTTCAGTGACACCAGACAGATACCTAAACCAAAAATTGATTTGATATAAGTAAATAAATAAATATATCAAATAACTATATATAATGACTAAAAGACTTACATCATCCATAATTGAATAATGGTAATATTGAGTTCCTCTTGTCCCCGTGCAAGCTCCAAGACATCTTGGGAATGCAAGTAAAGTGGGATGTCAAGATCTCTCCCAAAAATGTTAGCATCCCAAGGAACCTGCATCGGCTTATCAGCTATGATTTCTGCAAGTTGGAGCAATGCACCAAGAGGATCGTCCAAAGAGAGAAGAATCTTCTTTGATTGAGGTTTTTCCTATATTGATGCAATTTCAGTTAAAATGGAATATAACTTAAGCTTGAATATAATAAAAATGTAAACTTAAAAATGTAGTATATTTGTGGGTTTAAGAGTCTGTACCGGGGGGTCAGTATCAACCAAATCTCTAGGCCAGACGAGGAAACACTGGAATGCCTGTGCCATAGTATACACCTCATCTATTGGCACAGGAACTAAAGCATACGGCATGAGAACCTCCTCTACCGTGACTTTAACCTCATCCTCTGATAACTCCATGCCATGAAGAACTGTGGCTGCCTCAAATACTTTTCCACGAGCCACTAGTGTCTTCTCTGTACCATCCCAAATATATAGCTGACATGGATGAGTGTCATCTATGTCATCCCCAAGTGGAGCTGAACAACTCCCCTTTCCGCTTCTACCTGTTAGAGTCAACAATTTATTAATGTTATTCAATTACTTTATTAAATATCATTTATTCAATTCATAACTTATAGAAAACAAATTTACCCGTGGGAGGCACAAATGGGTCTAGTTCTGGCGGATGATCCACTGGCGAACGAATGCCATAATGCTCAAATTGGCGCATTAGTTCTTCTCTCACCTGCGCCGTGATCATTTCCTTTAGTCTTTGTTCATAATCAACACCATGACTGCATGAAGACTGACGAGAGGAGGAACCAAAAAATTGGCGTATGCCGACTCCAGATCCAGCACCACGCACACGTCCAGGGTGCTCAGGTCGTCCAATTGCAGCAGCAAGTATGTCATGACGACGTTCTGGAATGAATCCTCCTTGGGAGGTCTGCTCAACCAACGAATCCAACAATGTAACAAAAAAATTTATAAATCAAAATACAATATAAAACATGAATGAGCAATTTAGATAAGAATTGTATTTTACAATTTTCTCAGAGATTTCTCGTGCAGAGTCAGAAGTGTAGTTGCTTGATGAGCGTAAACGGGCTAACTTCCACTTTTGATGACGTGATGGTGGTGAAGGAGGCTCAGTATCTTCACCCTCAGAAGGTGGGGGCCTAGATTTTTTCTTTTCTGTCATTATCTTCTCTTCAAGTTTTCTATACCCACCACGAGATAATATGTGCGGGTTTTTATTTTGAGCACTTATGCTTTGAGCCTTTTTCCTCTTTACCTGTAACATATAAAACCGACTTTATGAATTAGTTAAAATTTTGCATAATTATCAATTGTGCTATTGATGATTTCAAATAAACATACCTGCCATCCCTCAGATGTCCGAAGCTCAAGAAACTGACGCCATGTGTCTTCATCAATCCAAGTGTATTTCAACAATGGATTTTCATTCTTTTTATGTCCAAAGACATACCTTGACGTCAACTTGGTCTTAAAACCACGAAATTTCTCAGCCACCGATGACAAACATTTTTGTCTTAGCGTCGGCACATTTGGAATATCAAATGTTAGCTGCAATATAGAAAATGTCATCAACAATATTTATCATATTATCAACAAAATCAAAGTATAACTTTAATAACATTAATATTAGGTACCAATAAATCTTGCCATATCATTTCCCGATCAACTTCAGTGACATGATCAAAAGATGGCGTAAGGATTGATATTCTTTCTCGTGCCAACATTCCTAAATAGCTTTTGAAGACGTCCCCATAACGACCACTAGGCTCACCAGTGTCGACGTTAATATCAACATGTGTTTTCTGACCTTTAGCTCTTCTAATTAAGAGCTCTCTCAACCTAGTGGCTCCTCTGGTGGGTCTCTTAGTAGATGCTTCATCCTCTAATGAAGTATAATGTTCAGCCATGTATCTGTGAAATGAAAACATAAAAAAACATTAATAAGCAACTGGCAAATTAATATATAAACATTATTTAACAAAACACCTAAATTTTAACAAGAATATGAAATTCATACATAAAGTTATTGATTGGTCATATGTATATTCTTTCATCGTGATCTTCTCGAATTGCATGTACATCATCAACTAGATGGATTTCATCAACATTTATCGTTCTTCTAAATGGGTGGGTGACAACAATATTAAGATCACTCATATTCTCTTCATTAGGATCAATCTGTTTTTTTCCATGAAGAGCAACAAACCAATGTTCAGACGCAGGATCTTTAACATAGAAAACCTGAGATGCTTGTTGTGCCATGATAAATGGCTCGTCTCGATAACCCACCTTTCGAAAATCCACTAGAGTCATTCCTGATTCATCTATTTTGACACCACTCTTATTGTCAATCCACTTACATTTGAACAGTGGAATAGTAAACATGGTATAATCAACCTCCCATATCTCTTGTATTACACCATAATATGTCATTGATCCTACTACGGGATTTTGATCTTTAGATGTAGAAAATTGTAGCGAATCAGCTTCAAGACTGACTCCACTATTTTGTACTGTGCTTTTATCATCAAGAGACTTTGTATAGAATGTGCAATTATTGATTTCATAACTTGTACAATAGATGAAATCAAATTTCAACCCATTTGCTAACCACATCAAAGTCTCAGAGCATTGCGAATCTTTCAAAACCTCAGATTTAAACCAAGGCATGAATGTTCTATTATGCTCCATCAAATGCCATTTCTCTGATTGTCTTGGATTGTTCTCTTTCACAATGACTTTGTGTGCAGATAAGTAAGGCATTACCTCATTTGTGTTGTTCAATATGTATAGGTGTGCTTGCATCAACTCTTCGCGATTTTTGGTAACCACACTCACACCTCGTATGCTGTTACTTATAGAACACCTGTTCAACCATGATCTGTGAGGAACTCCTATCGATTTTGCTTTTGCCATGTAATCTGAACAAAACTCGACACTTTCTTCAGCAATATATCTTTCGATCATTGAAGCTTCTGGATGATATTGATTTTTCACATACCCTTTCAAAATCTTCATGTAACGTTCAATGGGATACATCCATCTTAAGTATACTGGTCCACAAAACTTGATTTCTCTCACCACATGAACAAGTAAATGTACCATGATGTCAAAAAATGATGGAGGGAAAAACATCTCTAGCTGACACAAGATGATAACAATTTCGGCTTGAAGTTCATCTAACTTTAAAGGATCAATGACTTTGCTACAAATTGAAGAGAAGAATGCACACAAACGCGTTATAGTTTGTCTAACATTTTTGGGTAAAATTCCACAAATAGCTACAGGTAACAATTGTTGCATTAAGATGTGGCAATCGTGAGACTTTAGGCCAACAAGCTTCAAGTCTTGCATGGACACTAAACTCTGAATATTTGAAGAGTATCCTTGAGGTACCTTGACACTCTTTAAACATAAGCAAAAACTTATTTTCTCTTGTCTGGACATAGTGTAACATGCAGGGGGCAAATAAGTGCGTTTACCAACCTCCCTTGGTGCCAAGTCTTCTCGGATCTTCATTTCAACCAAATCCAAACGAGCATTTACTCCATCTTTTGTCTTTCCCTGAATGTTGAGTAGTGTACCAATCAAGCTATCACACACATTCTTCCCTACATGCATGACATCTATGCAATGCCTAACTTCTAACTTCGACCAATATGGAAGGTTAAAGAATATTGATTTTTTCTTCCAAGGGCTCGACGCAGATGACTTCTTGGACGTTTTACCAAATACATGATGTACTTTATTAACTTTTTCATGAATTTGAATGCCAGTTAATGGAGTTGGTGCTTTGTCATTCTCTTGATGTCCATTCAATGCTTTCTTTAACCTTCGATAAGGATGGTTAGCTTGTAAAAACCTTCGATGGCGCAGATACACGATCTTCCTTTCGTTTTTCAATTGATGAGATGCAGTGTTTTCTTCACATATAGGACATGCTTTATGACCCTTGACACTGTACCCTGACAAATTACCATAAGCTGGAAAGTCATTAATGGTGCAAAATAACATTGCATGCATCATGAAAGTTTCAGAAGCAACAACATCAAATACTTCAACACCATCAACCCACAACAACTTCAAGTCTTCAACTAGAGGATTGAGATATACATCTATGTCATTTGCAGGCTGCTTTGGCCCAGATATCATAATAGACAACATCATGTATTTTCTCTTCATGCAGAGTCCAGGAGATAAGTTGTAAATGAATAATATAACAGGCCAACAACTGTGGTTTGTACTTAAATTACCAAATGGATTCATTCCATCGGTAGCTAAGCCAAAACGAATATTTCTACATTCTTCACCGAACTTGGAAAATTCCTGATCAATATTTTTCCATTGCATTGAATCAGCTGGATGACGAAGGAGTCCATCACATCTTCTCTCAGTTGCATGCCATCTAAGGTTTTTAGCGTCTTTAGGATTTGCAAACAAACGGTTAAGTCTGGGCACGATTGGAAGGTACCCGACTACTTTCAAAGCAGATCCTTCCTTCTCTATTTGACCATTATCTTCACTGTTTCTTTTCTGCTTGTACCGTGATGACCCACACTTTGGACATTTTTTCAAATCTTCAAATTCTTTTCTGTATAATATGCAATCATTAGGACATGCGTGTATCCTTTTATACTCCATACCCATCGGACAAAGAATTTTCTTGGCGTCATAGTTTCGAGTGGGTAGAGTATTTCCTTCGGGAAGCATTTCATTCAAGAGCACGAGCAATTCTGTGAAGCTTTTATCTGTCCAACCATTGGTCGCTTTCAAATTCATAAGTCTTAAAACCGCTGATAATCGCGTGAACTTAGTTGAACCAACATACAACAGAATTTCTGCATCAGCAGACATCGTCTCATACTTATGCGCTTGTGCAAAAGCTTCTGCGCCAACATCCCGTATCATGTCCTCCATATTGTCTTCTTCTACTTCTACTCGCTCTTCAAATTGCTCTTCCTGTCGCTCTTCCCGTCACTCTTTCATGGAGGAATTAGCAAGATATTCAGTCCGAGAAACAGTTGGAATGTGTATTAATTCGCCGTGCCATGTCCATATTGTATAACTTCTAAGGAAACCATCACAAATAAGATGTTCCCTAACTTGAGTTGCATTCAATTTTCTTCCATTCAAACAGTTGACACAAGGACATCTGAACTTCACCTCATCATCACTTCTCCCCTCATAACGTTGCGCAAATTTTATAAATTCCTCTACTCCATTCTCATACTCAATGCTAATACGTGGTAAATTAATCCAATCTCGATCCATACTGAAATTGCGTGAATAATTTCAGTAATCTTTGAATCAATGCTCACGTCGTAATGAAGGTGTGACCCTATCCCATTTAAGAAGATTCATTTTCTTTATTTTATTCGTACATATTACTTTTAAAATACATATCTTAAATTTCACGAAATTTTGCCAGCATTTCTTATTGGCCTTCAGGATACACGAAATGAAAGTGATTATAAACCACACTCAAATATGCACCCGAAGATCAATACAAAACACAATTGACAAATATTCATGAATTTTAAGATATGTATTTTAAAAAATATATATATATATATATATATATATATATATATATATGCACTAATAAATTACTAGAAAGTGATTAATCTTCTTAAACTGTCCAATCAGACAATTCAAGATTCAATACATTTAAATTATTAGTATTCAAAATGAAAACTCGGGGACAATACATAATTTTCGTATTGAATCTCAAACGGGAAACTAAGGCTAACTCACATGTAAGAAAAACAAACAACATGTTTTAACAAATAATGAATAAAATATATAAACCAAACAACATATTGGCATCATAGGAAAATATTAGAATTAGGAACCTGGGAGCGCGTAAAGAGCAGATGATAGTGGAAGATGATGCAATTCAACGCGTTCGAGAGCTACAAGAGATAACAAAAAACACAAGAGTAAGTCATAAGTAACAAATAAAAGCAAAAACAACAATTTCCTTAACATCATATATTACCTATTGAATTATAGTGTTCTTACAATTTTCTTAAATTCAGACTTAATGCTCTACATTGGAAGACACAATGCTCTTAAATTGAGACTCAATCCTCTCACAAAATTAATCAAAACACTCAAAACAATTTCAATCTCAATGCAAATTAACACTCATAATAACTAAAATTGAAAATTAACATACACAAAACAAGAAACAAAAAAAAAAAAAACGCGTTAGAAATTTACCTTAAAGAAACCAAGGCGCGACAGTTGCTACAAAAAAAGGAAAATGTTCGCGCACGAAATGGAGGTGCAGCGACGGTGGTCGGAGCAAAGTGGCCGGAGGCGCGAAAGTTCGGTGGCAGCCCAACGTTGGTGGAAGAAGACCTCGCGTGGTGGTGGAGGGACGCCAGAAAAGTTGCAGTGAGACAGAGAGAGGGACCCTTGCCGGAGTAGCGTGGCCGGAGGCGAGACGAGACGGCGGCAGGGGGCTCGCGTGGTTTTCTCGTCGGAAGTCGTGGAGAGAGAAGGAGAGACAGCGGCGGCAGGGGGCTCGCGTGCTCGCGTGGTTTTCTCGCCGGAAGTCGCGGAGAGAGAAGGAGGAGAGAACGACGGGAGATGATGGCAGTGGCAGTGGCAGCACAGGAGCAGCGCGCGATGGTGGCCAGAACTTGCAAAGAGAAATGGAAGAGGAGCGCGGGCGAGGAAGAAAGGGGGTTCAATTTTGAGCCCTAATTAAACAATATGGCCTCAGTTCAATTTAGAACCGAGGCATAATACCCCTTTTGGCCCCGGTTCCCTAATACCCGAGGCATAATACCCCTTTTGGCACCGGCTTTTGTCCTAACCGAAGCCTATAAGTCAGAACGAGAATGGCATTTTTGAAATTTTGGGCATCCTTTTTAGCTTCGGGCCTTCTTAACCGAGGCCTAACACCCCTTTGGGCACCGGTTTCTTTATAACCGAGGCCTATAACTGCTTTTGGCTTCGGGTTTTAGGTGAACCGAGGCATAAAAGTTGCCTATAATTGCAAAATTGCCACCGCGCCATTATAGGCTCCGGTTCCTTGCCAACCGAGGCCTATAAGGCGAGGTAGAAATCCAATTCTGCACTAGTGGGATCTCAAGGTCTCTCCCAAAGATGTTAGAATCCCAAGGAACCTTCATCGACTTATCATTTATGATTTGAGCAAGTTGGAGTAATGCTTTAAGAGGATTGTCCAAAGAGAGAGGAATCTTCTTTGATTGAAGATTTTCTTATAACGATACAATTTTAGATAAAATGGAATATAATTTAAGTTTGAATATAATAAACATGTAAACTTAAAAATTTAGTATATGATGGGTTTGAGAGTCTGTATCGGGGGTCAGAATCAACCAAATCTCTAGGCCAGGCGAGGAAACATTGGAATGTTTGTGCCACAATATATACCTCATCTGTTGGCACAAGAACTAAAGCAAACGACACAAGAACCTCCTCTACTGTGACCTTAACCTCATCCTCTAATAACTCCATGCCATGAAGAATTGTGGATGCCTCAAATACTTTTCCATGAGCCACTAGTGTCTTACCTGTACCATCCCAAATATATAGCTAACATGGATGAGTGTCATCCATGTCATCCCCGGGTGGAGCTGAACAACTCCCCTTTCTGCTTCTAACCAGTAGAGTCAATGATTTATTAATGTTATTCAATTATTTGATTAAATATCATTTATTCAATTCATAACTTATAGTAAAAAGATTTACCCGTGGGAGGCACAAATGGGTCTAGTTCTGGTGGAGAATCCATTAGCGAATGGATGCCATAATTCTCAAATTGGTACATAAGTTCTTCTCTCACCTTTATAGTGGTTCTTTCTGTCAATCTTTATTCATAATCAGCATTATGACTGCATGAAGACTTACGAGAGGAGAAACCAAAAAATTGATGTATGCCGACTCCTAATCCAGCACCACGCACACGTCCAAGGTGCTCAGGCCGTCCAATTACAGTAAAAAATATGTCATGACGACCTTCTAGAGTGAATCCTCCTTGGGAGCTCTGCTAAACCAACGAATCCTGCAATCTAACAAAAAAAGTTATAAAAAATCATACCATATAAAAGACGAACAAGTTATTTAGAGAAGAAATGTATCTTATAATTTTCTCAGAGATTTCTCGTGCAGATTCAGAAGTGTAGTTGCCTAATGTGCGTAGACGGGCTAACTTCCACTTTTGATGACGTGGTGGTGGTGAAAAAGGCTCAAAAGGTGGAGGCCTAGATTTTTTCTTTTCTGACATTATCTTCTCTTCAAGTTTTCTATACTAACCATGAGACAATATGTGCGGCTTTTATTTTGAGCACTTATACTTTGAGCCTTTTTTCTCTTTTCCTGTAACATATTAAACCCACTTTAAGAAATAGTTCAAATTGTACAAAATTAACAATTGAGCAAATGATGATTCCAAATACATACTTGTCTCCCCTCAGATGTTCGAAGCTCAAGAAACTGACGTCAGGTGTCTTCATCAATCCATATGTATTTCAGCAATAGATTTTCATTCTTTTTAGATCCAAACACAAACCTAGACGTCCACTTGGTCTTAAAACCACGAAATTTCTCAATCACCGATGACAAATATTTGTGTTTAAGCGTCGCAACATTTGGAATATCAAATGCTAGCTGCAATATAGAAAATGTCATCAATATTATTTAATATATTATCGACAAAATCAAACTATGAGGTTAATAACATTAATATTAGTTACCAATATAAATCTTGTCATGTCATGTTCCGATCAACTTCAGTAACAAGATCAAAAGATTGAATAAGGATTAATATTCTCTCTTGTGTCAACATCCCTAGATAGCTTTTGAATATGTCCGCATAAGGACCTCTAGGGATTCCGGTGTCGGCGTTAATATCGACAACTGTTTTCTGACCTTTAGCTCTTCTAATTAAGAGTTGTCCTAGTGGCACCTGTGGTGGGTCTCTTAGTGGGTGTTTCATCCTTTAATGAACTATGATGTTTAGCCATATATCTGTGAAATGAAAACATCACAAAACATTAATAAGCAACATATAACATCACATATAAAACATTATTTAACAAAACACTTAAATTTTTAAAGGAACATGAAATTCATAATAAAGTTATTGATTGGTCATATGTATATTCCTTCATCATGATCTTCTTAAATTGCATGTAGATAATGAACTAGATGGACTTCATCAACATTTATCGTTCTTCTAAATGGGTGAGTGACAACAATAATAAGATTACTCAAATTCTCTTCATTAGGATCAATTTGTTTTTTTTTCATGAAGAGCGACAAACCAATATTCAAATGCAGGATCTTTAACATAGAAAACTTGAGATGCTTGTTGTGCCATGATAAATGGCTCTCGATACCCACCTTTCAAAAATCAACTAGAAACATTCTTGATTCATCCATTTTGACACCACTCTTATTATCAACCCACTTACATTTGAATAGTGAAATAGTAAACATGGTATAATCAACCTCCTATATCTCTTGTATTACACCATAGTATGTCATTGATCCAAATACAGGATTTTGATCTTTAGATGTAGAAAATTGTAGTGACTCAGCTTCAAAACTGACTCCACTATTTTGTATTGTGCTTTTATCATCCAAAGACTTCGTATAGAATGTGCAATTATTAATTTCATAACTTGTACAACAGATGACATCATGTTTCTACCCATTCGCTAACCATATCAAAGTCTCAGAAGATTGCGAATCTTTCAAAACCTTAGATTTAAACCAAGGCATGAATGTTCTGTTATGCTCTATCAAATGTCATTTCTATGATTGTCTTGGATTGTTCTCTTTCACAATGGCCGTGTGTGTAGATAAGCAAGGTATGACCTCATTTGTGTTGTTCAATATGTATAGGTGTGCTTGCAACAACTCTTCGCGATCTTTGCTAACCACACTCACACCTCAGATGTTGTTACTTATAGAACACATGTTCAACCATGATCCCTGAAGAACTCCTATTGGTTTTTCTTTTGCCATGAAATATGAACAAAACTAGACACTTTCTTCAGCAATATACCTTTCGATCATTGAAGCTTTTGGACGATATTGATTTTTCACATACCCTTTCAAAATCTTCATGTAACGTTCAATGGGATACATCAATCTTAAGTATATTGGTCCACAAAACTTGATTTCTTTTACCAAATGAACAAGTAAATGTACCATGATGTCAAAAAATAATGGAGAGAAAAACATCTCTAGCTGACACAAGATGATAACATTCTCGGCTTGAAGTTCATCCAACTTTAAAGGATCATTGACTTTGCTACAAATTGAAGAGAAAAATGCACACAAACGTGTTATAGTTTGTCTAACATTTTTGAATAAAATTCCATGAATAGCTAGAAGTAACAATTGTTGCATTAAGATGTGACAATCGTGAAACTTTAGGCCAACAAGCTTCAAGTCTTGCATGGACACTAAACTCTGAATATTTGAAGAGTATCCTTGAGGTACCTTGACACTTATTAAACATAAGCAAAAATTTATCTTCTCTTGTCTGGACATAGTGTAACATGCAAGAGGTAAATAAGCACGCCTATCAACCTCCCTTGGTGTCAAGTCTTCTCAGATCTTCATTTCAACAAAATCCAAATGAGCATTTACTCCATCTTTTGCCTTTCCCTGAATGTTAAGTAGTGTACCAATCAAGCTACACACATTCTTCTCGACATGCATGACATCTATGCAATGCCTAACTTGTAACTTCGACCAATATGGAAGATCAAAGAATATTGATTTTTTTCTTCCAACGACTCAATGCAGATGACTTCTTGGATGTTTTCCCAAATAGATGATGTACGTTATTAACTTTTTCATGAATTTGAAGGCTAGTCAATGGAATTGGTGCTTCGTCATTCTCTTGATGTTCATTGAATGCTTTCTTTAACCTTCAATAAGGATCATTAGCTTGGAAAAACCTTCAATGGCGCAGATACACGATCTTCCTTTTGTTTTTCAATTGATGAGATGTAGTATTTTCTTCACATATAGGACATGCTTTATGACCCTTGACAATGTACCCCGACAAATTACCGTAAGTTGGAAAGTCATTAATGGTGCAAAATAACATTGCATGCATCATGAAAGTTTCAGAAGCAACAACATCAAATACTTCAACCCTATCAACCCACAATAACTTCAAGTCTTCAACTATTGGATTGAGATATACATCAATGTCATTTCCAGGTTGCTTTGGACTATATCATCATAGACAACATCATGTATTTTCTCTTCATGTAGATTCTAGGAGATAAGTTGTAAATGAATAATATAATGGGCCAAAAAATGTGATTTGTACTTAAATTACCAAATGCATTCATTCCATCGGTTTCTAAGCCAAACATAACATTTCTACATTCTTGACTGAACTTGAAAATTTTTTCTGATTAATATTCTTCCATTGCATTGAATCAGCTAGATGACGAAGTAGTCCATCACATATTCTCTCAGTTGCATCTCATCTAAGGTTTTTAGCTTCTTTAGGATTTGCAAACAAACACTTAAGTCTAGGCACGATTGGAAAGTACTAGACTATCTTCACTGTTTCTTTTCTGCTTGTACCGTGATAACCCACACTTTGGACATTTTTTTAAATCTTCAAATTCCTTTTTGTATAACATGCAATCATTAGGACATGCATGTATCTTTTTATACTCCACACCCATCGGACAAAGAATTTTCTTAGCGTCATAGTTTCAAGTGGGTAGAGTATTTTCCTTGGGAAACATTTCATTCAAGAGCATGAGCAATTCTGTGAAACTTTTATCCGTCCACCCATTAGTCGCTTTCAAATTCATAAGTCTTAAAACCGTTGACAACCGCGTGAACTTAGTTGAACCCACATACAACGGAGTTTCTGCATCAGCAAACATCGTTTGATACACATGTGCTTGTGTAAAAGCTTTTGCACCAACATCCCGTATCATGTCCTCCATATTGTCTTTTTTCACTCGCTCTTCCCATCGCTCTTCCATGGTAAAATCGACAACATATTTAGTTCGGGAAACAATTGGAAAGTCTATTAATTTGCAATGCCATGTCCATATTGTATAGTTCTAAGGAAACCATCACAAATAAGATGTTATCTAACTTGAGTTGCATTCAACTTTCTCGCACTCAAATAGTTGACACAAGGACATCTAAACTTCACCTCATCATTACTTCTACCCTCATAATGTTGCGTAAATTGTACAAATTCTTGTATTTCGTTCTCATACTTAGCACTGATGCGTGGTGAATTAATCCAATCTCGATCCATACGTATCTATAGTGAAATTGCGTGAACAATTTCAGTAATCTTTAAATAAATGCTCACGTTGCTTGTGTTGTCAAGGTCTGACCCTATCCCATTCAAGAAGATTCACTTTCTTTATTTTATTGGAACATATTACTTTTAAAATACATATCTTAAATTTCACAAAATTTTGCCAACATTTCGAATGGTCTTTAGGATACACGAAATGAAAGTGATTATCAACCACAATCAAATATGCACTCGAAGATCAATACAAAGTACAGTTGAAAAATATTCATGAATTTTAAGATATGTATATTAAAAAATATATGCACTAATAAAGTACTAGAGAATGAATAATCTTCTTAACTGTCCAACTGGACAATTCAAGATTGAATACATTTAAATTATTAGTATTGTCTCCTTTTAAATTATGTCTTAGAAAATAAAATTGTTCTGGTAAAAAAAGGTGTAAAATAACCTTAGACCGAAGACAAAACGAAAGAAGTTTTTTAACCTTTGCTAATGACGCACTTAGGCCAAAATAATTGCCCCCACCCCTTGACCGCGGGAGTAACACTCTTGTTTATAAGCAAGTGGGGTATAATTTTTGTAAATATACAAAATCAAATATTCTCAAATAATCTAATTAAAAGATAATCAGTAAATAACAACAATAATATCTCCTAATATGCTTTGTATTCATCAAATGTAGATGGGATTTTTCTCCAAGATTCTCCTTTATATTATCGAATATTCTCCTCTCAGTCTTAGCTTCTTTTAGGGAGGTCGTTCCTTGGGTGACATCCTCGCAAATCTTGAACCATCAACCAGCTACCCTCAATGATGTCAATCCTAAGTAGACATCCTTCTGGATTCTTGCAATAACCTCGGCTTTGTGGAGACATCCTTCTGGATTCTTGCAATGACCTAGGCTCTATGGAGACATGTTTTTTGACTTGAACTTTGCCTGATTCTTTGGCCTATTGAATACCTCGGTTTGTTAGAGATATTCTCCATCCAAAAGGGCACAAAAACTTTTTTGAAAAAGAAAAATTAAAGACAATAAATAATTTTTGTATTCAATCTCAAATGGGAAACTAAGGCTAACATAATATATTTAATCATATAGTTAATAACATATCTAACATCCAAATAAGTGGCATAAAAAAATATAGACTCATATTAAAAATAAAGGTTAGAAGATTATAGGCACATGCGAGCGTGACACTTCAGTAACAATAAAGATACAAAAGGCGTTTTTGTGCTAATTAGGTGCACTACCAACCACTAGCACTCCAACTTGTTGCACACTACAACTTTTGTATAAATATCACCTACGAAAAAAATAACATTCCAATCCATTACAATAAACTACATGGACCTTCTCTTCCAACCATATTTCATTTCACTAAATTGCACAAAACATATAACATTCATATCACCACCTTCAATGCACACAAACGGACAATAAACCAATGCACAAAAATAGTAAAACGAAAAGCAAAAGTATCACAAAATCATTCACCAGTGTAATCAAAATTCAGCGATATGAGGGAAATGGAGAAGTAGCCAAACAAAAGAAGTAACACCACAAATTCATTTAAGTGGAGAAGAGTCGTTATCGTCAAAGACAAGAAGACGAAACAAAGTTGCAAGGAAGTGTCCACTACGTCGTGTGAAGCCGCTTCCATCGACGAAAAACCCATAACCAACGGAGCTATTGATGGGAGGAAGAACCACCCAACACCACTGTTGTTAACGACGATACCACCACAACCACCGTCCATCGTCGCGAGGAGGAACCTTTTGTAGAGGGTGAGCCAGGCGCAAAGTCGTAGAGTGGAAGAAGAAGGAGGCACGCGCGATAGAGGAAGAAGACCATGGCTCTGCGAAAATTTGAATTTTTGCACAATCTTAGGTCTTAGTTGTTGTGTAACTGAAGCTAAAAACATGTTATATGCTTTGGTTTACATGCAACTAAAGCCTATAAGTTCTAGTTAATTACAAAAATGACATCGCATTTTGATAAGTGACGTGTGCACTAGAACCGAGACCTAAAGGGTGAGGTAAAAAGAGAAAACTTCTGAGTAGGATTATCATGTTCCTTTTAAAAGATTAATGAATATGATGATGATTGCTTAAGAAAACCAAGGAAATCCCCACTGCACATTAAGATAGCAAGTTATCTAAATGTGAAGGTTCATTTTAAAGGTTCTAGAGAAGAGAAGAAAGGATTGATTACAATTGAGAAACAAAAGGAAGCGCATAAAAGAGATGAAAGACCGAAATACCAATAAGTGAAGAAACATAAAATGATAAGTAAAGGAAATGGAGTAGATGGAAGGATCACACCACTACAAGGTTAGGCTAGAAGAAGCCATGACAACCTTGAAGATGAGTGGTGGATGCCGCCACTTGCCAAGGCAAGATAAGGCTTGAAAGAAATCCTCTCTCTAAGGAGGAATGCTCTCACAAAAGGTTGAAACACAAAGTGTATAAATTTCTCAAAATGTTCAACACCTCTACATGTGTTAGAGGTCCCCTCAAATAGAAGAGTTTAGCACTAGTGCAGATTTGACTTTTTAACTCGCTTTATAGGCTTCGATTATAGCGGAACCGAAGCCTATAAGGAGGCGGTGGCATTTTTGCAATTTTGACAAACCTTTTTGCCTCGGGTCTCCTAAGAACCGGTGCAGTAAGTAGTTTTATGCCTCGGTTACAAATGAACCGAAGTCTATTAGGCAATCCAGTAACCAAAATTTCAAAAATGCCACCCGCGTCAGATGTTTTAGCCTCGGTTATTATTGGACCGAGGCAGTAAGTACTTTAGGCCTCGGTTATTAATTGAACCGAGGCCATAAAGCCTGTTATAAAATTTCAAAAATGCCACTAGCGTTAGATGTTTTGGCCTCGGTTATTAATTGAACCGAGGCCATAAAGCCTATTATAATTTCCAATTCGTAAACCCTTTCCACTATTCATCATCTCTCACAGTTCTCTCTACGCAAACCCTTTGCACTCTCTACCACCACCACCACTGTCTAGCTCCATCGCCGACTAGCTGCCATCGCGCGTTGCTGCCTCCGTCGTGCCATCCACTGTCACTGATTGCATTGTCGCCTCTCGTTGTCGGTGAGTTCGAAAAATGGGTTTCCTTTTGCGTTTTTTTATTTTGCGTTTTGGTTTGTTTGTGTTGCTTTGGGGTTCACAGATTTAGGGTTCAAAACACACCATTGCAAAGAGACACTGCAAGAGAAGAAGTGCCATTACCATCGTGAGCTCTCCCGCATTCACACATCGCCATCAGTGGTTGCGCAAACCAGATCGGCGATAGCGAAACCTACAAATCAAAAAACCAGATCTGTAAATATTGTCGCGACCCCTGTAGATCCACAAACCACCACTGACAACTGCTGTTGTGCATGAGCCACGAGCCCCGCCACGAACGCGCTACCACGACGAGAACGCCTCCACTGCGGACGCTACCACGACCATCGTTGCTTCAAGAGCTCCATATGTGTCGTTGCGAGCTTTTAATTAATTAAATTTTTTTTGACACAATGGCTTCGGTTCACATTAGAACCGAGGCAGAAGAGTAAATTTATGGCTTCGGTTCACACTCGAGGCCAAAAGCCATCCCTTTTGGCCTCACCCTAATATGCCTCGGTTCTGGAACCGGGGCAGAATATCAAAAATAACCGGGGCCAAAAGCCCTTACTGTACTAGTGTAGGGGCCTCTTGGCAAAACAACAAAGTATGAGGATTACAAAAATAAATCTAGAATGTTTTAGAAGGTAGGTCAACATAGGTGCACATGGATGTTTCTAGAAGGGATTCTCGGCCAAGCCATCTAAGTGGCAAGACTTCACGACCAAGGCTCCAAAGAATGCTTCTAGAAGTTTTTAGAAGTCTTGGTGTTCATGGCATGTGGGTTGCCCCCTCTCTAGATGCTTCTAGAAGTTCTTGCTCCTTCTCTTTCCTCCTTGATACGCCAAGTGTCCTCCTATGCGGTCCCCCCCTCTTATTCCTACAAAAGCAAATAAGTGACATTAGCATGTTGGTTTAAAGTTAAGTTAATCTTAAGTCAACAAGTCAACCCCTAAGTCAAGGTCAACAAGTCAACTTAAAATAGTCAACTAAAACCAACTTCATGAAATTGAAACTAGAGTAATGCAAAATAAAGAGGATGATGCCTTCCCTTTTGTCATGCTCCTAGTGATCCTCCTAGGGTTGTCATCCATAGAACTTGATGAGGTTGTCACATCTTCATCAACTACATTAGTGATGTTCTCCTTTTGGCTCCAAAATTCAATTTTGTAGACCATTTTTCCTTCTCCTTTTTGGAGACATCATGTTTTACTTTTACACTATAAATACAAGGCTTACCTCATGTAAAATCCAACTTGAATTTGAGAATTGAATTGCTGCCAAAATGAGTGCACATTCCTCTTACTTGAGCTCATTCTAAAACCCTCATAACTAGTGTACTTTATCTCCTTTCCTTAAGAGTTGGCCTCATCTCTCTTAAGATATATTCACCTCCACTGAACCAAAAACACTTCTCCTTCATCCTTTATAGCTTCTACAACCTTTAATGGAGTCATATTTCTATGTGCATCACTTTGTGGAGCCAAGAAGAAGAGATCATTATCTTGCGAAAGGTTAGTGGTAGGTTTCTTTTTTAGTTTGATGAAAATTAACGAATATTGGGTGGTGGTAAAAGGGCTTGGCCTAAAGGAATGGTGTATGTGTTTGAGAGAGAAAGGTTAGATATCTTTTTGGTGAATATATGGCTGGTAGGTGAAGGTCTAATGTTGTTTGGGGTTTTTGAGTGGATCATGATAGGTTTCGTGGTTGGATGGAAGGAGAAATGGGACTTGAACAATATCACAACTTACGTGAAATTATGGTGATGGAAAAGATAAGAGGGAGTGAAAGTGCATGGAAAATGAAAATTGAATAGGAATAAGGAACAGTGGAAGTTTCCTTACCAACGTACACACCCTTGGTTGGTGGCTATGACCTTTGACCCTCTAGTCGCATTTTACAAAAATTGGCAAGTCTAGATATTGTTTCCCATAGAGACTTGTGTTGCTTAGAAAAAATTATGTTTATTCACTAATTAAGGCTAAGAACTTTTAAAGAATGAAAATTGTTGATGCGTATGAAATAAATCTAAGACTTAGAGAGCAATAAAATTTATGACATTACTATATGGTAAAGACTTCTTTCGGGTTAGATTTCACGAATAAAATGAATATAAAAAACATTAAACAATATACTTCTAATTCTCACTCTAGCATTTACACCACTATTTAACAAATCCTAATCTCTTATACATAAATCTAAACTTATTAATGAGAACCCTAATATCTTAGACATTTTCTTATTCAAAGTTCACATTAAGCTTTAAATTCGGATGTTAGAAATGACCATATAAATAATGGACTATCAACAGAGCTTGAATTTCCCTTTCATTTTTGTAGACTCTTGTAGGGTTTCCTTGCCCTATAAGTAGTGGTCATCATACATTGTAAAAATCATTTTGAGATTAATAAAGAAACTCTGCAAAATTGTATCTTAGTAGTCTTTAAGTCACCTTATACTAGCTCCTCTATAGGATTACTCTAGCTTTCTTCTTTAAGAGTTGATCTCACGTTACCGAACCCAAACACCTCCATATCTACCTCACCTTAAGCTTTTGTGACTCCTCTTCACATCCTCATCCATGTTGGACGTCATTCTATTGGGAGGAAGGTCATCAATGAACCATCTTTCTTTTTAAATAAAATAATTTAGAAAGAAAAAGAACTCTTACTGTTGAATTATGAATCCAAAAAATAAGAAGCATCAAACAATCGATATAATTGAATTATCCCAATATTAAAAGCAGTTCCTAATAATATAATAATAGTATGCGGAAGCGTACCTGATCAGTAATTAAGGACAATATAGATGAATAATGATTAAGGACAATATAGATGAATAATGATACCTGATCTTCCAAATCAAATCAATGAAAGACTAAAATTAGTTTACATGTGAGATAATACTGTTCTCTTTCTGGTAGGGTTTTCTAGAAGGTATTTTACAAATGTGGTTTTACATCATCTCATAAAACTGACTAATGGGAAATCAATTTTATATCCTTACCAGCAAAGACCAGGGACCTCTCAACAAGTTTCTGAATACTTAAGTCCATCACAGACCGTTGATTGAACAATCCAACCCATCACGGATCGTTCATCAGAAACCCAATATATATTATCCATAAATTAATAACAATTGTGCAATATAATTGATATTAACAAATAGTTTAATTTATTAATTAATGTTAATCCACAATAATAATAGAGAATAATAATTTTATATAATAAAATTATATATATCAATTACAACATAAGCACAAATACCAATTAAGAAATATAAGCATGAATCACAAAGATAATATCTGATAGGGATACATACCATATGCTTAGATTTCAAAAATAATGGATAATAAATAAAATAAAAATAAACATAACAAATATGTGATCCCAAAAATGGTTCAAACATTTTATATGTTGAAAGAGATGTAATAAAACTGACGTCATTTATAAATTTACATCTCATGAAAACCATAATAATATAAAGGGTACATTGCAGACTCCTACTAACCTAGTACATCAAAAGACTTAACCACAACCATATGAGTTACATCATTTTGAAAAAACTCCAATAGCTAAGCCTTTAGTTAGTGGATCTACTAACATATCTTATGTAGTAGTATGTTCAATCCGAGTCTGAAAATCTAAAACTTTCTCTCTAACAATCATAAATTTTATATCAAGATGCTTTGAGCCTTAGAATGTATGTTGTTTTGAGAGAAATGCAAGGCAGTAGTATTTCCACAATATATTACAAGTAGCCTAGAAATACTTTCAACAATTTGAAAGCCAAAAAATCAAATTTTAGGCCACACAGTTTGACAAGTGCTTCATAACAAGCAACATACTGCCTTCAGGAGTAGATGTTAGAGTTTGTTTAACCCTCTTCCAAGAAATAACTTCTCCTTCCATCATAAAATCAAAGCCAGAAGTAGATTTTCGGTCGTCAGGGCAACCATCAAAACCAGAATCAGAAAAACAGAATCAGACTAACTAATGACCTGAAGTTGATCAGACTTCTTATAGATCAACATGTGATCCTTGGTTCCCTGCAAATATCTAAAGATCTTTTTTAACGGCTTTACAATGACCCAAACCTGGGTCGCTCAAGTATCTCCTTTCAATATTAAAGCAAAAGATTTAAAGGGACGAATACAAACTTAAGCATACATTAGACCAACAGCGGAAGCAATTATGGAACTTTTCCCAATTCAACTCTATCATTAACTATCAATTTTAAGGACTTTGAGTTGAGGACATTGAGATTTAGAGAGCTTGTCACCTTTTTTTAACAGGTGCTACACATAAAGAGTAAGAATGCATGTTAAACCTTGAGGATCAATATATCCTCTCTGAGACCATCTAATAATGCCACATGGCCTGTCATGAAAAACGGAATGCCTAGAACAACAAAGGCATCGTGAAGGTCCATCATATCAAAGTGGCTATTTAACACAAATTTTGTCTCAGTCAAAAGTTCAACCTTGCTACTAGCAAGAAGAATAGCATCAACATATAAGACAATAATGATGAATTGACTCCCACTAGCCTTCAAGTAAATGCACATTGATTTGTGGTATTTTCCTTGAAACCAAAATAAGTGACCATTTGGTCAAATTTCAAAATGCCATTGTTTATAAGCTTGGCTCAGCCTATAAAAAACTTATTCAACCTGTAAACCAAATGCTTTTTGCCTTTTCTAGTAAAGCCACTAGGTTGAACCGTATAGACTTCTTCATGGTGTATTTCAACACCACCAGGACACACTTTGTTTTGAGTGTTCCAACAATTTCTTACAAGAAGCTCTCTAGACAGTAGTGGACTTAGGAGTATGAGCTAGAGGGAGGCTCTTCTTCTCTCAAAGAAGAGTCCATGTCAGTATTTGCCAAATATAAGTCCAAAGATTCTTTCCAGTCCTCAAAACTTGTCTTGTTCAAAGTTTTGACCGAAGTCAATTGCATGGGAAAGAAGCCTACAACAAATAAACATCTAATATGCACAATTATTGTGCAATAAAATTTAATATTTCTGAATAAAAAGTCAAACATGCCTATAGTACCAAATTTCTCATTCACTATGATCCCGCCTAAGGGTCCTGAATCATAATAAATAAGAAATATAATTCAGAAATAAAATACTATATACAACTTATGTCATAAAAAAATCTAATACCGATAGGGTACAAGACAAATGATTGACATAAGATAAAATTCAAAAGTACATTGTATCAAAAAATGAAATAAATTACATTAACAACAACATACCAATAGGGAATGATTGACATTAATGTAATAATATAAAATTAATTAATGAGATAATTAAATTATCTCATTCACACAAAAATTTATACAATTGTACCCACGATAGGTGAGTTCACAACCATATAAAATTATATCGCTCATACTTAACAAAATATAATAAAATTGTATTATACATGAAAAACCCCTTAAATAAAAATATTTACAAATAAGGGTCAAAAAATTTAATTCAAGTACAAACATGCTATCAGAAAGAACATAACACAAAATTAAATTTTATTTATGAAATAATTAAAATAAATTATTTCATCTACACAAAATTTCATACGACTATATCCACGATAGGTGAAATCACAGTCATATAAAAATATATTACTCATTTAATTTTTAATTTAAAATAGATGCCTTAAAAACGTAATTAAATAAAGCCAATAATTGATCCGCCAATTAAAATAAATAAGCAAAATCATGCAACCATTTAATGAAACATATTTCGTTAATGCAACAGAATATAAACATAAATACTAGGTGCCTTTGCTTTCCCTAATTGAATGCTAATTTAATATGCAAAGAAAAATATAAAAAAAATTCAATAGAAAACCTTTATAGCATTCAATAAGCATTATTCAATTGTATGATTTGACAATGAAATGAAAAACTTTTCAATTGCCAAGATTCCAAATCCAAATTCACATATTTTTCGTACAATGCTCCTTTTGCACTCTTATTCAAATAATACAATTAATTCATGTATTATAACCAATAATTCAAGTATCCAAAAGCAATACATGGCACTTTGTTTTCAATTCCCAAACAACACGCATGTATCATTCTAGTGCATCCAAAATATACACGAAACATGAATTTTAATTCCAGTAACAGAATATGTGCATGGGTCATATGGATTGCAAACCACATCGATAATTGCATCGACAGTAAAAAGATTTTCCCAAAACAAAAACCATTCAAATAAGCAATTAAGAAACTTAAATACCCTAAATCTTAAAATCAAAACAGCATTTGTTAATAACCCATAAAGCAATACATTTATATGCAATTCACTTAAGTCATCCAATTCAATTGCATCAATTCTAATAAATTAGCTTGCAACTAATAGTGGCAATTGTAATAAAAATTCAATTAAAACCACATCAACAAGTCCCGTTCTCTCTCTCTTCCGCGAGCCACCATTGATGGCAAAACCCAATGCAAAACCATTAGCACGAGGACAAAAGTCTTTCCAATCACATGTATTCATGCTATGATAAAACCAAATCATAGCTTTCGTAACATCATCCAAAAACAATTTCTTAGTCACCAGAAAACTGAATTAATGCATAAGGTTCAAAGAAAATGAAATCTCTAAAATTCCATAATTAGGATCCTGGAATTGCCACAAATTAGTGACCCAAGATGGATGTACGATGGTTGCACGGTGGCAGCGATTCAGCGATTGCGCCAAAGAAGACGAAGGAGTAGCGCCACCAAAGCAAGAAGAAGGATGCCTCTGAAACAAACCATCTTGCCGGAACAACGAACCCAAATCGCAAACTGCGAATGTTCCAGCGCTAGCCACCACGCCACCAGACCCACCGTTCCAGAAAACGAACGAGGACTGACATGACGGAGGCACTTCGATTCATTGTCACAGACGCGATCATGAGCTCTCCCGCATTCACACAGCTCCATAGGCGACATCTATGGCAACCACAGCAGTCACCACCGCAAGAGCATCCTCCATCATCGCAGTAACAGCCGCACCATCAACGACGAAAAACAACGCTAAGGTTGGAAGCTCCATCACGAATAGTACCTCCAATGCACAAAGAAGAAATGTCCGAGATTGAAGGAGAGTGGTTCGAACAGATTTGAGTTTTGCAGATAGGGGATTTTTCCCAAATTAGGGCTCGGAAACATTTTTTTTTTTTTGGGATTGCAGTGTTTGAAAACTCACGAAAAAGATGAAAGACAAATTTGGGAATTTTACTACAAAGTTTCAGAACTTAATTCTCAAACAAGAGGCGTATAAAGTCTTGGGAAAAAACAAATTAGGGTTCGAAACCTTTTAATCGGGAATACTAATTGGGATGAAACCCCTAAATTTTGAATTAGGGTTCGTCACAAAATTGGGAAAAAAAGTAGATTAAAGTTGATGCAATTGGATACCATAAGTAATCATAAGCTCTGATAGCAATTGTTGAATTATGAATCCAAAAAATAAGAAGCATCAAACAATCGATATAATTGAATTATCCCAATATTAAAAGCAGTTCCTAATAATATAATAATAGTATGCGGAAGTGTACCTGATCAGTAATTAAGGACAATATAGATGAATAATGATACCTGATCTTCCAAATCAAATCAATGAAAGACTAAAATTAGTTTACATGTGAGATAATACTATTCTCTTTCTGGTAGGGTTTTCTAGAAGGTATTTTACAAATGTGTTTTTACATCGTCTCATAAAACTGACTAATGGGAAATCAATTTTATATCCTTACCAGCAGAGACCAAGGACCTCTCAACAAGTTTCTGAATACTTAAGTCCATCATAGACCGTTGATTGAACAATCCAACCCATGACGAATCGTTCATCAGAAACCCAATATATATTATCCATGAATTAATAACAATTGTGCAATATAATTGATATTAACAAATAGTTTAATTTATTAATTAATGTTGAGAATAATAATTTTATATAATAAAATTATATAAAATACAACACTTACTTGATTGAATAGTGCCTTTTTCCAACGATCCTTTATCCAATTTTTTTAATTTCTTCTTTCTAACTATGGAGATATCTATAAGGTTTAACTTTGACCGGTGTCGTGCCTTTCAACAAAGGAATGGAATGATCATAATCATGAGACCTTGAAGGAGGAAGTGGAGTAGGAATACCAAATACTACACTATGAAGCAACTGAGATAACTCTGATGCCATATGCGCACTACATCATTTAGTAGCTATAGTGACATTTGATTGGCTGCATTTATTAAAAATGTTACTATATGCATGCTATAAATGTACCTTCAAAAGAATACAATCATCAATATTGAACATTTTTTTTAAAATGTTACTATAGAGATTACACTTTTCTATCTTTAGTAACATTTTTTTATCATAATTATTAAAAATGTTACTATACATCAATTTTATAAATTATAATAATTTTTTAAAATAAAATTTTTAATTAGTATCTTTTATCATCGATTATGATTAACCACCACTACAAACTGACAATTTTTTTCACAACTACAATTTTTTAAATTATTTTAGTTCTAATTTATTTCATTCTTTTGTTTTTGTTCGTAAATTCCTTACAAGTTATTTTAGCATTGTCCTCTTTTAATAAGCGTTTTCTCGATCTTCATTTCTCTATCACAGGCTCATGGTTACTGCAACAACTCAACTTTGCTTTTGATTCCATAATTCTTTGTTCATTGTACAAGTTACAAATTTCTAACTAAATTTTGCTTTTGATTATACGATTCTTTGTTCATTGTACAAGGTAACTTTTTCAAGATTTAAGTGAGATTTTCTCTCTTCTTGATGAAACCTAAATCTCCAATTAGAGTGAACCCCGTTCCCGTTAATGGTGAACAAGATTTGAAACCTAAATTACTGCTATTGACACCGCGTTGGAGGCCCCAACAAAGAGAGCGTGGAAAAGTCGGGGTCGGATCTGTCGAAGAGGAGCAGGTCGTCGAAGTTCAGGGCAAAAAAGAACAACTTGTCTGAGTGGGAGCAGTAGTGGCGGGGTCCACTCTCTAGCATCTGGTCAAGGTCTACCGTCACCGGCGACTTTCTGATGAACTTCCGGGCTATCACTTATTGTAAAAAAATTTCAGTTACTTTGTGAAGCTCTTGTTCTAATGTTTGGGTATGACTACTTTCTCTACCATCAAATGTTCAAATTGAACCTTTTACTGGCTCATCATATAGTGTTTTTATTCTATAAGTTTAGTGTTGTTGTCATACATATTATCTAACTTGAAAGATTTTTGCATTTATAGTGCGAGTAAATATAATTCTACTATCGAGCGCAAGATACTGATGATTGGAAAATTAAATGAACTTTTGAGTTACCAAGTTTGTGACTTAGAGGGAGAATCACTTCGAGGCACTAAGCTGAAGGAGGTTCGTTATTCAACCTTCTAAAGCGTTACACTACACTAGTTTTTATTGATTCTAAATATGCCATGCTAGCACTTAGTGGCATATGTGTTTATTGTATTAATGTGTGTCTGACTTAACTTATGACTTGTTATGACAGAATGACTTAGGGTGTGTTTTTATGGACTGATTTACTCTAGCCAAAGAATGTGGAGCGATGAATTAGGGGAGAAAATGTTGTTTGTTATTAGTGAAAGGAAGCGACTAATAGGCAATGATTTACGATGTTATAGTATATTGTCGATCTCGTTGTTTCGAAGAGATTTATGAAATAATTTTACCAATTTACCACTCTATCCCTTCCCTTCTATATATGTTGGTCTGTTTGATTTTCCATATCACATCCAAGCTTTGCAGAATTTCCATACATGGAGATATGAAGAAGTAATGGAACAGATACGTTGTATTTATATCCGATTCCAACGTGTTTCCTTTTCTCCACTTACCCGATTCCATTGTTTGTGTATCCGGCTCCAAGTGCTTCAATTTTGTATCCAGATACGTATTGCTTGTATATAATTTCAGCCTTTTGTTTTTTTTTTTTAATTGTTGTAATGTTGTGGCATTTGTAGTTGACTTTTTATTAATTGTGTAATTAAAAAATTATTCATATTTTTGTTCTGTAATAAAAAAAATTAAATATTTTATTTTTCAATTCAAATAAATTATAATATTTTTTTCAATTAATAAATATCTTTAATATTTTAATTTATGTAGAAAAAAATCAAATTTTATTACAATTTATCTAATTATCATTTTATATTATATTTAATACCAAGGGCAATTTAGTAATTTAACTTTTTCATAAATCAAATTTTATTTTTTATTAGTCACATCACTCAAATCCTACACAAACTCTCACAAAATTAACTCTCAAATCCACTCCATTGTCACCTCCAATGCCCTTAAAAAAAAACAACACAAACTTCATCCTCAAATCCACTCAAATCAATCATCTCATTCTCTCTCAAATCTTTCCACTCATGAGAACACACCTTTAGGCTAATTTGACATTAGACATGTCAAAGTGAGCCAACCCGGCTCACACGGGTTGGCTCACCACGAGCCGGGTTGAAAATAAGCGAACCCAACCCGGCTCACTTTATGGTGAGCCAGAAATTTTGCAACCCGGCTCAACCCACCACGAGTTGGTGGGTTAAGTGGGTTGGCTCACCAACCCACATAAAAAAATTATTTATGTATTTATTTTTAAGTATTCAAATATTTAAATAATTTGTTAAACCATCCATGAGATGACAATCACAATAAAATAAAAAACCAATGTTTTCATCATGCTCACCACCAATATATATATATATATATATATATATATATATATATATATATATATATATATATATATATATATATATATATATATATATATATATATATATGATGAATTATTTCCAAGAAAGTGTCCATATAGTCCAAAAAAACATGACTAATATTACACATTTTCTGTCATAATAAAACATTCAAATTATTCAAATATTATTGAGCAACATTCTAACATTTAAAAATATGAAATTGTGAACCTATATAATTAGAAGTACTAAATAATTATTAAAAAAATTAAAAAAATATTGTAAAAATATGCTGGTGGGTTAAGTGGATCAACCCACCCTCAACCCGACTCGAACCCGTGGGTTAAGTGAGCTGGATTGAGTTCAACCCACTCTTAAAAGAGTTGAATTTTTCTCAACCCAACCCAGCTCAAACCTGTGGTGAGCCGAGTTGGCTCACGGGTTGAAATCTATTTTGACATCTCTATTTGACATGCGTTTTTAGAAGCCAGCATGAGTGTATGTCTTTTAAATTTTAAACTTGAGCATATTATTACTAAATTTATTATCTAATTTTCTGTAATTTTTTTATTGCAGTTCTCTTCGTCAGAACTTGGCAACAAGTAACTATGTTTGGGAAATATGTTTTGCAGTTTTCATTTCTGTATCTGGTTTGGTGTTATTTTCATTCCTTGGAAATATGTAGGTTAGTCAAACATTTTGCTTGTTCCCTTTCTTAGGGGAGTTGAAGGTTCTCCTGGAGAAACTAAGAGATATGCAATACTTTTTTATTTTAATAAAATATTTAATAGATTTTCTATTTTACCCTTTTCCTTTCTGCATCATACTAAATTATATCTTTAAACTAGTTAAAATTAGGTGAAGGATGAGAGTAAATGGTTAATGACAGTTAAATAGAAACAAAAGAATTTCATCTAATCATGGAATGGAGCTGACATGTACTAATTAATTTTGGTATTTGTAGTACATTTATTGCAAGCGCTACATATACTCTTGAGATTTGTCTCATCTTTTCTTGTCTTTTTCTTTTCCTTCTTTGAATATGTTCTTCTGTAAGGTTAGTAAATCTTTTTCTCTTGCTAGTTGAAGACATCTAGTTGAATTATGAGATTTCCTAGGAACAACTGCCAAACTAGTTTTTCTTGTACATCTTCTAATCTTACTCAAACGCTGGTCTCCTTGGCTTTTCCATCAGAATTCTATAATTCTTATTGTGGTGATATTCACAAGTTAATAAAAGTTAACTAAAATAAATTAGTTATGAACAATGCTATAACAATCAATAAAAGTTCATTATGAGTTTAATAGAGGTAAATTTGTTTGATAGGAAGAGAGTATCCTTACCAGAGGAATAAATAAGTAGGGGAATAGAGAAAGAGTTGGTATAAGTTTTGATTTTCCATGTGAAACTCAATCTATTATTTAGAACCCTGAGTCATTATATTTCCTCTAGTTTTTTTATCAAGTCATCCTGTTATATTTGGCATGCGTTTTTATTCTATTATTTATGACTTATGACTTGTTATGACATGCTACTCTAATTTGAGATTGAAATGATAAAATTAATCTTTAAGGAATGATGTTGCTTTAAGTATTTTTTTTTTCTCTTACTTATGACTTGTTAAGGGTCACAGGGGTGGTTGTGTTGGAGAAGAATCATGATGTTGGAGGGCAGTGGCTTTATCAGGCAAATGTGGAAGAGGAGGACCCTTGAGTTGAGGGAGAAAGCCTTTTCTAATAGTGTAATAGTGTAAGATCTAAACTTGTCATTTACTACCTAGTATCTTTACGCCTTGAATAGGCAGAACAAGAAGAAATAGTACTGTTATATATGGCTAGTAGATAGTATGATATTTGTTCACTACATAAATGTTGAGAGAATATCATGTTGTGGCATTAAGTATAATCTGGAGAACTCCTCGTGGTTATAACTCATTGTGCTTTTTTCACCTAGTTCTTTGGGAAGGTTTTCCTCATCAAAGTAGGACTTCATCAGCTCCATACTATCTTTGTTCTTTGGGTACACAAACTTCACCTCCTGATATCACTTAATTTTATTTCATTATTTTCTTAGACTTTGATTGGAATGATTTTGATTTGTTAACCGTGTTTTATGAAATTTCAGTAACATTTTAAAAAGGTTATTATAAATTTTCAGTAACATTTTAAAAATGTTACACTTTTATTAAAAAAAATGTCACTTAAAAATTTTAGTAACATGTAAATATTTCTATTTATATGTATAAATGTTATAAAAGATCAATAGTAACGCAGGGAATATGTAACATGTGATAAAATGTTACTAAATTGTGAATGTATTTTTTGAGTTTGCAAGGGCATATAATTGATAATCGACTTAATAGTCATATAATTCTTGTTTCCAACCATGATTCTAAATAACGGATCCGGTTCAACAAGTAATTTATAAATTTAAAAGTTATTAGAACTACCCATCAATGAGAACCAAAATTTGGATTTTATCAAAATAAGCCATAAAGTGGATCGTACCAACTCCCACTTCTCCTTTTAAAGCATATAAAGATAAATGATGATTCTCAACATCATTATTCTCCAATAAATACCGTTAGAGATTATTGTTAATTGTGCAAATGGGAAAGTGACAGTGGCGTGGCCTGGATTAAGAAAGAGAGTTAAAATGAAATCATGAGAAAAACATATATACATCAAATGAAAATACCGAATGTGACCTCAATCCTATACAAAAACTTAACCTTTTTGATAAAAGATAAAGAAAAAGAAAAAGAAAAAGAATGACTTGATTGGTTAATATATATCGGTTGATTTTTTTATTTTTATAAATTGAATATATATATATATATATATATATATATATATATATATATATATATATATTATATAATATGAAATTTACAAAACTATATACTCCTTTCAATGGTTGGAACTAGGGGTGGCAATTTGAGCCAGGCCCAACGGGCCGGCCCGCAAGCCCGCACAAATAACGCGGGGCGGGCCTGAAAATTAAACCCGCAGGCCCAATCTGGCCCGGCCCGCATAGGCCCACGGCCCGCACGGGCTGGCCCGCGGCCCGCATAAAAGTTGAAAGTTGAGTTAGAGTTGCTGCTGCTGTGAGTGAGAGTGAGAGTGAGAAGGAAAAAAACGCGCTGCCCTTTTGTCACATGCCCTAAAAGTTAAGAACTTTGCTAAAAAACGCGCTGCCTTCATTTTCGTCTGCCCTAAAATTTCAGTGTGCCCCTTTCCTTCCAATCCACGCCGCTGACGAACCCCATCACGGCCAACGCCGTCGAACCATCTCCTTCCACCGACGACGAGCTCTGTGCACGGCGAACCACAGGTGCGCAGGTCTTCTTTCACGGCGGCGAACCACGGGAGCGTTTCACGGGAGCGTTTCACGGCGGCGTTTCACGGGAGCGTTTCACGGCGGCGAACCACGGGAGCGTTTCACGGCGGCGAACCACGGGAGCGTTTCACGACGGCGAACCACGGGAGCGAACCACTGCAGCGGAGGAGCTTCTCCCTCCATCCCTTTCATTGGTGATTCCATTTCCCGCAACCATATTCAATCCCTGCTTTGCATTCTCTCCCAGGTATGTATTACCATATCATTAGGTCCAAATGTTGCTTTCCCTTTTGTTCGATTCCATTTCCCGCAACCATATTCAATCCCTGCTTTTGTTCGATTGTTCGATTGTTATTTACTCTGAAAATTAAAATGAAGAATTTGTTGATGTATGCTTCTGTTTGGCTGCACTTGTTTGCGTGAATAAATCATGTAGTAGGCCTGAGTACTGCTTATATGTTTACAGTCACTTATAAGTACTGCTTCAAATGTGTGTTCATTTCGCTGGTGCTGTTGCTGATTTGGTTTGATAATGTGTGTATTGTATCAGGAAATTGAATTAGATTAATTTAGAAACAAGAATGGCTGATAAGGATGATGTTAACATATCTGTTTCTGAAAATGAATTTGAAGAAGATGATACTGAAAAACAGTCTGAAACGGTAGAGGTTGATAAAAGGAGAAATAAGGCTAGCACAGCTGATTGTTGGAAGTATTTTAGTAAGGTTGGGGAGGAAAAGAATAAGGCAAAGTGTAATGGTTGCAACAAAGTTTTTGCGTGTGGTGGAAGAAAATATGGAACTTCACATTTGAATAGGCATATTATGAAGTGTACTGCACTGATTTATGATTTAAATGTACTGTTTCTATGTCCACTGGAAAATGGTTAGAATGTAACATTGTCCAGGTCTGTTTCAAAATGGTTAGAATTAGAAGTAAAGTTAAAAAAAAAAAATGTGTCCAAACTGTGCGGGCCAGCCCGCGGGCCCGCGGGCCAACATTTATGCGGGGCGGGCCAGATTATGTAGCCCGCATAAAATATGCGGGGCGGGCCTATGCGGGGCGGGCCGGCCCGCATTGCCACCCCTAGTTGGAACTTAGTCATTGATGGATTCAAATTCTTAATCATATGAGAACTTATTTTAAATATAATAAGTATTATCACTACACACCTTCTCTCATCCTGTCACTTCAACCATAACAATTCATCTTCACACTCCTTTGAACGTGCGTATGTGATGATTTTTCAACGAAAAATAATCACATATGAAGATGAAACATTATGATTTTTAATAAGTTTTTAAATTAAAAATAAGTAATATATATATATATATATATATATATATATATATATATATATATATATATATATATATATATGAACAATAGCCGTGTTCATGTCCTGTATTTTTCTAATATAGTCGTGTTTTCGAATCTGTGTCGTGTTCGTGTGTGGGCGTTATAGTTTCATAGTTTCATATCACACATGCAATATTATTGAAATAAAACTAAATTGTTCAGCTTTTAAAACTTGTTACAAATAAAATTCCACAATCTACTGTACTTATAGGAATATGCCCATAATCCGTAGCCTCTCTCGAACCTCGGAAAGAAGAGTGAAAAGAGAAATCAGAAGAATGCTTAGGGAATTATGCAACCGAAGGGAAGGAATTTTTCACCCGTTTTCCCAATTCAAAATCCTTCCATTTATTGTTGTGTGTGGGTTTGACGACAAATGATTGCGATTATGATTAAACTGGTGACTGCTAAAAGCGAAGAAGCGCATCTTCCACGAAGGAGACGAGTGTTTCAACTGTCCAACGAAAAGTGCGTGTCATGTCGCAACGAAAGCCGCAAGAAGCTACGCAATACAAAACATCTTCCTTATCTTCTTTGTGCTTATATAATTGCCCCACCTTATCACTCCCTCTGACCCCACCTGTTCACGATTCTTCTCTTATAAGCCACCACCAACCCTTAGTTTCTCTTTATCTTCATATCTCTCAGTTTTGTTATATTTTGATTCAACCATGGAATCTGATGAGGGTTTTGACTTTGAGGACTGTTTCCCTTCAATGATTGCAAGACTAGGTGTAGAAGGGTTCGTTGGGGAGCTCTGCAACGGGTTTCGTTTGCTGATGGACGTGAACATTGGGCTCATAACGTTTGAGAGCTTGAAGGTGAGCACCTACTTGCTCGGTTTGGAGGCGAGGGATGATGAGTTGTTGTGCATGCTCATGGAGGGGGATTTGGATGGAGATGGCGCTCTTAACCAAATGGAATTCTGCATTCTCATGTTTCGGTTGAGTCCTTGCTTGATGGATATGCAAGGTTAACGAGTATCCACTGCATGCTAGTGTAATTAACCTTCTATAACCACTTTTCTCTTTCTCTTACAAATAACAATATCATCCTCGTAAGAGTTGGGAACTCATTTTCTATGGTTCAGAATCTCTACGTCTCTATAGTCTCGGTCAAATTTCGTGTAATATTTAAGAAAACTAAGATTTAACAAGATTACAAACATGTATGTATTGTTACGTAAGTATTTCTTAGGAATATAAGTGTGAATCTATTTTTGATATATATCGGAAAGAAATGAGAAATTAAGTATTATTTAAAATTAAAATTCATAAATTTATTTTCTTAAAATTTTGGATTGAGAATAATATCAATATGTTATATAGTTAAACTCTAATTTTATTGTGAAACTCTTCTGTAAATCTAACAAAGATGACTATGCTACATTTCTTTATGTCATTGTAACTTACTGGTTTATGACTATGCTTTATGTTTACTCCATTTTCTATATAAATATAAACTTCGTATCCTTAGATTATACACTCTTTTTTGACGTTTTGTTCACTTTTTCTTGTCTTTTACTTCCCAAACCTGAAGGGACTACCAAAAGGAGCAGAGTATCCCACATTTATGCAGACAATGACTTAAGTAAATTTTGGAATTATGGGCTTACGCATTATACAGTAATTTATTTATATGAAAGAATTTACTAGGTGAAGCTGATAGTTAACTAAGAGACCAGAGTGTGTGTCTGAGAGAAGAAGAATATTACATAATTGCTTTCATGAATTATGTCTGGTGTGAAAGTAACTCAAGGGAGCATAAAGTAATATATATATATATATATATATATATATATATATATATATATATATATATATATATATATATATATATATATATATAAGCATTTATTCAATACAATAACTTCTCCCTCTATTTTTGTGTCTATCTGGTAAATATATGTTATTACAGTTTTATTTAAATAAACTTGTCCATATACTGAAAAAAGATATCTTTTTTTCATAAATAAAAGTCGACTTTAGTTAATTAATATAGAATAACTTAGTCAAAATATCTCAAATATAAACTCATTTTAAGTTCGAATTTTTTAAGCATTTATGAAAAGGTCTACCCAAAAAATTTATTAAATTTATATTTCTTTGTTATTATCACTTTGTACATGTGTTTTTTTACGACATACACATTTATAAATTAAAAATTATTAATAATTAAAATAATTTCTAACAAAAATTGTAATTAATTTGTGAATTTGTTTTTAATTCATAACTAATTAACTATCAAGGTTTTTGACTATAAAAGAATTTGATATCTTAATTGGTCTTTAATTAATTAATTACTAATTTAGAGACCATTTCGTTTTTACATGCTAACTAATATTAATAACCAATTTACAATTAATTATAATTTTTTATTTGTAATAAAAATTATTTTAATTATGAATAATTTTTAGTTTATAAATTGATATTTATATGGATTACTATAATGACTAATTATCTTTTATCATTAAAATTGACTGTCATTTAAAAATTTTCTTGTAATAATACACATGTCAATATCCAGCGAAATAAATATGGCTTGTGTATATGTAGAGTGCTTTAAATGATACGGGTATATGACTTATGGGATATACAAAAGAATTTGATTTGGTGAAATGTTTTAAAGTGTACAGATTTTTGTGTTGGATTGTGATCGTTTATAGAAGGATATTATTCTATATGCTATTCTGCAGGCGACACGTGCATAAAGAAAAAAATTCAAAACACTACGAAAGACAAAAATATATATTTTTTATAATATTAAAAACTTTAACATACCTTATAAATATAAAATTAATACTCATATTAAGTCTGATCACGCTGATCAATTATGAAAAACCATATATATATATATATATATATATATATATATATATATATATATATATATATATATATATATGATTAATAGGAAATGCAGGAAAAGGCATTTTGAATTTTGTCTTCTTTTTGTTGGTTGTGGGTGTGTCCCCGTCAATAAAGAAGAGCATAAAGATAATTGACACTTTTATGTTCCTCTCGTAATTGTGAAGTATCTTTATGTTTAAGCCTCCTCCTATTTGGTAGTGGGACACGTGAAACAAATTGAATACTTTTGTTTCTTTACTTTCTCGGGTAAAGAATGATTATACCATACCTTTTCCACCTTACGAAGGCAAATAAGAAGGCAATATTTTTTCGCTTAAAAACCTTTTTGCATTATAATATAGTTACTACACTAAGTGATTTTTCCTCCTTATAAAATTTTAACTATATTCTTTTAAAAAGTTATATTACTTTTTTCTTTTACAAATGCAATAAAGGCTACATATAACGGTTATACAAAGATTTCATTGATGACACTTATACAAAAAAGATAATTTACGTCTGCAATTTTACGTTTGACCAACCAGAATCAGACATAAAAAATGATTGGTGGCAAACTTGTAATTAAATTTACGAGTCTGATTTACGTTTGATTATTAGTCCCATCAGATATAAATTTACGTCTGATTTCTCCTGTCAGACGTAAATTTATGTCAATTAGTGTCAGTCAGACCTAAACTCATGTCTAACTACAACGCGTCAGACGTAAAAATTGAAACTTAAACCTTTAACCTTCTTCTCTACAGCGTCGCGACTGCGCGAGACGAGAACGCGATTTTACCATTTTCGAACTGCACCAGTGGAGATCAAGTGATTAATTGTTGAAAGGTTAGTTTCTCTCTTGATTCCTCTATTGATTCCGTTTTGGTGCATCCCATTCTTGAAACCCCTAATTTTCCGCAAATTTTGGTGGAGGCAGCGGCAACAGGAACGAAATTGCAGCGGCGGAGGAACTACAGCGACGACGGTCGAGGTGCAGTGGTGGCTATTTGGTTGAAGTGCAGCGCCAAAGGATTGTGGTTGAAGTGCAGCGACAAAGGACTCTACAACGGCGGCAGCGACAGAGGATTATTGTGTAGTTGCCACGCGACGACGAGAATTCTTGCAACCAACGTCTGCTTCAACCATCATCTGCGGGGTGTGGTGTGTAACGAGAGTGACCTCCCAAAACACTCCTTTTTACGTTTTTTTTATCAAGGTTAGATCTTTTCGATTCATTCTTTACATATATAAATTAGTTTTGATTGCATTAGTATTCGTAATTTTAAGAAAAGTTGACTGCATGTTAATCCATTGTATTAATTTTGCCATCTCTCATTATTTTTGTAATGTTGAGAGACTTTGTTTGAATACTATGTTTTCTATAAAATGTTTTTTACTTTTGTATTTATTAGATTTTTGATGAAATTTTATTTTTGGTTTAAATGATATATGTTATGAAAAATATTTTTTCACTACAAGAAAATTGGCTATTATCTAGGAAAATTTATGTACGAAATATTTTTCATAGATAATTTGATTTTATCTATGAAGAGTAGTCGTAGATAATGTAATAATTCGTAGGTAAAAGAAAAGTAAATTACGTACAAAAATTTCGTAGGTAACCATGACTCACTTTGGTGGAAAAATTTTCTACAAAGTGTTACCTATGAAATTTGGCGTAGATAACAAATATCATAAAAAATATATATAAAAATTATTTTAAAAAATTTTATTTACGAAAATTTTTCATATGTAAAAATTATATTATTTTTATTAAAAATATAATATTTTAAAGTAACTTTGTATTACCCAATCCGTTCAGACCAATTTTTCTTCTAAGTTAGAAAGAAAAACTCTAACACTCTCGAAACCTCACCTCCCACTCTCGAAACCTCACTTCACATTCTCGAAACCTCACTTCCCCCTTTCAAAACCTCACTTCACACTCACTTGAAACTCGTCACTCCGTCGTATCAACCTCCATCCCACGCAGCAACGTCGACCTTCATCGTCGACCCAGGCAATGTGACTCCGTGGCAGCAACGCGTCCCAATCATCTCGAAACCTCACCTCACACTCTCGAAACCTCACCTCACACTCACTGGAAACTCGTCACTCCGTCGCAGCAACCTCCATCCCACGCAGCAACGTCGACCTTCATCATCGACCCAAGCAATGTGACTCCGTGGTAGCAACGCATCCCAATCAGGTTGAGCTTCATGCTCCAACCCTTGCCAAAACGACGTTCATGTTCACAAAGAAAAACCCCATTCACAAACCATAACTTTGCGCCCAAGAGGGAATCAGAAACGCTCTACGAATTGGGTTTAGGGTTTTACATTTTGGGGATGTATGTTTGTGGCTAACCGTTTTCTTTCGATTGATTCTATCTCTATTTTTTTAGTTTTGTTATTCTGCGAAGATTCCTTTGGTTCCATTTACGGGTTCAATTTAGGGATCTTTCATTTTACAACTTATCTCTGAGATGAATCAGGGTAGAGTTTAACTTGTGCTACTTGAATATCTATAGTGGGAACATTGCAAAATACTATTGGCACGAGTTTGTGCTTGTATGTGTTTTTTTATGGAGGCAGCTGTCTTAATATTCTTATTTTATGCTTTATGTGTGTAATTTTTTATTTACTAGAGTATTCATATTCTTAATTTTATGATCTTGTTGTGCTTCTTCATATTGAAAATGATTTTCTTGTCACTGATCATGTGTTTTTTGTAATAACAATATGAAAATTTTACTTAAGTGTATTCATAATGAGTGTAAGATCCTTTGAAGTTTGGAAAAGTATTTGTCTTGTGTTGGGGGAATTTCTAAAGATTCCCTGGAAATTCTTTAGGTATGGGATTTTTAATATAACCGTATCTCTAATGTTGTCAAGATTGATGGTTAGGTTGTGAGATTGCTCGATCTATGATGTCACATTCTTGTCTTGAGTTGGATTGAGCATTGAATCATGTTTGTACACGAGTGAGTTTGCAGCAAGATCGTGGCAAAATTGTGAAATCTGATGAATTTCATGATCTTGGAAGTTGGTTTTCGATCGGGTTGAACAACGAACCCAATATATCAAAACCCCCTTTTTTGTGCCCTTAAATACCTTTTTTGCTCCCTATTTTCTGTATAGCTTGATGCCTTATGTAACGTCCTAGCTGGAAATTACTTATAAAATAATTAACGATAATATTTAACTGAACAACCTCATTTATTATGAACAATTTCCCAAAACACGGGAATAGATTTAGAGTCAAAGTTTAACGCGCCAAAACAATTAATCAAACCGCGCAGCAAAATTGAACTGTAAAGTAGGTGTCTATAAAATTTTATTACATCAACTCCATATCATAACCAAATAAAAATCGATAAACTCCCATAAGATCCCCTCTCCGTCTCTATGTTTCAGTCTGTCCACCTGCATCAACATCTGCTCCCATGTAACGAGTTACATGATCATCGCCACACACAGATAGAGTGAGCTCGTTAATTAAAAACAACAATATCATAATCAATACCATATTAATCAAAAGTAAACCCGGGTTAGTACACTTTTCGCTTTTCTTTTCACGCTTCACTTCCTACACTACCTTTAGACGTCTATCATTTCTATACCCTTTAGGTGATATCTATGATCGCTCTTTGCTGCACGAGTGTCCACTCGCCCCTCCGACTACAGGCAACCACCTGATAGTCCACACGTGGGAATAACATTGTCACAGCATCTCACTATGACACCAAGTGGAGTTTCCCGAAACAAACATAAAGTTTGTAGCTGTTCCAGACTACCAACGCTCTTACAGAATCACTCTGAAGAGGGCAATCACCCGAACCTCACCGTACGAGCCACAACTCGCACACTCAACTGGATTTCCTAAAGCACCAGGCTACAACCTATAGTGGTCACGTGTTATCCCAATACAAGTTACACTCGTAACTAGGCCCCCAGCCAAAGCATCACATCACAACATCCCCTAAAGCGGTGTAGAAAACCTTTCTCATGCACCATCACTGGACCAAAACCGCCTGGCGTGCATCTCACACCGCTAGGCGAAACTTAGTTCCAGACCGCCTGGCGGGCATCTCACACCGCCAGGCGCCATGCGCCAGCAACACTCTCCCAGTACCGCTACCGCCTGGCGGACACCACCACACCGCCAGGCACCCTAATTCGTCGTCACCGCCTGATGCTACCATCACCGCCGCCAGGCGCCTCACTTTCGCTGTGACTACTGCCCTTGCTTGAACTCTCGTCCGCCTAGCGGCGTGAGCTCACGCCGCCAGGCGCTATACTAGTACACAAATGCTACTGGTTTTATGACACTAAAATTGGTCCTAGAGAATACCAAAACACTCAACACAGGAAATTACATCACAGAATAGTTGTCCATACACAAACCTTTCACTACTTTGCATCACATATTCACAACCTAAACAATTTTTCTCAACATCATACATACAAGCTCACACCCTTTTAATCCTACCATTTACTGCCTATAAGATTCATGACACAACAATTTCATTACCAACATAATTCAGCGTAGTATCACAAAAGCAGTTTCACTCATAATTGAAACGTATGTACCACACATGCAATATCTTTCACAGCAATCTCACCCTTGTCTACTTTTAATATGTGATACCAACATGCAATATCACCCATTTCACACCCACCTTTTTATAACCTATGGTAAAAGTTCCCTCATTCGTATTGTTCTCACTCGAGATTTCACACACGCATTTCATACATTTCTCATACTTCTCTTGGCACGAAATCATAGTTTGGACTCAACAAAATATCAACCCACCACATGGTACACTACTTCACAAATTCATACTCACTAACAACATTTGTAAATCATAACAGAATCGAATTTCATAATATCACATCAAATCATGAATTTATAAACTGTATAATTTGTTTCCAACCCTCCACATAACTCTAACTACTCAATTTCATAACAGGGGTAATATCTTACAGCAAAATCAACATACACAGAGTCTATCAACATCAAAGTTCATACCCGACATTCAATCATCACGGCCACACCCCAGATATTCCAGAAACATAAAAAATAACCAAAATTCATGAGACTATGTTCGTGCCGCCTGGCGGTTCATCCTCTGCCGCCAGGCGGTTCATCGCTGATACCCAGAAATGGGCTCTGGTGTGTGTGTCGCTTGGCAGTCTCGCGCGACCCGCCAGGCAGTTTCTGGAAAAATCCCAGAAATCCGATTTTCCATTCTGGTTTTCACGAAAATAACAATCCCAATTCCCTCAAACATCACAATACAATCAATAACGAATAAAATACGCATCAGACATTCATAGGAACTCCCCTAACCTGGTTCCCTCGCTTAGGGTTGAAAACTGAAGCTTTGTCTTGGATCCCTGATGGACTCCCCTTTACCCTCCTCCAAACCAGTACCGTTGTTCCTCCTCAGACTCACGTTACTTCTCTGTCAACTCTCTCCTCACTATCCTCAAACTCTCAGACTCAAGGATGCTCTCTCTCCCCCTCCATTCCTCCCTTTAATGACCCTTTAATGCTAGACAATCAAGTAAAACGAAAAATACTTATGCTTGGTTTTAATTGTCATTCAAGTTGCCCTTCTATAGATTTTTCAGCACCCTTGGTTGTTCCTCTAGCTAGGTTTCTCTCGGCCCTTCACATTCCTACCCAAAAAAATAAATATTGATAAAAACAGAAAATCTATGATTTTGTCCAAGCCAAGGTTTGAACCCATCACCACGCAATTCAATTTCAAATACACAACCAATCTAACCAAATCACATTTCATGATACAATTCATATTTCAAAGGTTATATTCTACTATCTCGCTTCAACCACATTATTATCAAATCAAAAATAATAATAAAATAAGATAACACACAGATGACATACACATGACTCGATCCTAAGTCCTCTCACACAACCCAAGTACTCTCCACCACTTAAGCTAGTACTTTTCCACGTCCTGAAAGTTAACATTAAATGCCATAAAGGCTTCTCATACCCGCATTTATTAAATAATTACTTATTTAATTATTTAAATTTTTGTGGGTCTTACATTCCCCCCAGCTTATAAAATTTTCGTCCTCGAAACTTAAAGCTTGCTAGGAAATAGATGCGAGTAAGACCGTCTCATTAGGTCCTCCATCTCCCATGTCATTTCTTGAGTAGTTTCATCCCATAGGACTTTCACAGTCCGGATCTCCTTGTCCCTCAACTGTTTAATTTATGAATCCATAATACGCACCGGTCCCACCTCCATGGTCAAATCCTCCCGAAGCTGAACATCGTCTGATTCCAACACATGCGAAGGATCTGCAATATACTTCCTTAACTGCGAAACATGAAAAACGTTATGCAAGTTCGCCAATTGAGGTGGTAGTGCAATCTCATACGCCACAGGGCCTATCCTCCAAGTAATCTGATACGACCCAATGAACCTTGGGGTTAGCTTCCTTGACTTGAGCACCCTCCCAACTCCAGTGATTGGAGTCACCCTGAGAAGCACATGGTCCCCAGCCTCAAACTCCAATTGTCTCCTTCTTTTGTCAACATAAGACTTCTGCCGACTCTATGTAGCTCTCATCCTCTCCTGAATTGTCTTGACTTTATCGGTGGTCATCTGTAAAAACTCAGGACCCAACACCACTGCCTCACCATCCTGATTCTAGCACAATGGAGTCCTACATCTTCGCCCATACAGTGCTTCATAAGGAGCCATCCCGATACTAGAATGATAACTGTTATTATAAGTAAACTCCACTAAAGGGAGTACCTCACTCCAACCACCCAAATGATCCAGCACACAAGCCCTCAACAAGTTTTCTAAGGACTGAATAATCCTCTCTGACTGCCCGTCAGTCTGAGGATGATAAGTCGAACTCATCCTTAGCTGTGTACCCAGTGCTGCCTGCAGTGACTGCCAAAACCTCGACGTAAATCTTGGGTCCCGATCTGATACTATACTGACTGGCACTCCATGCAGTCTGACCACCTCCCTCACGTATAACTTGGCCAATTTATCCATTGACCATTTCTGGTTTATCGGCAAGAAGTGTGCACACTTCGTTAGCCGATCAAAAGCTTACCAGGAAATAGATGCGGGTAAGACCATCTCATTAGGTCCTCCATCTTCCATGTCATTTCTTGAGTAGTTTCATCCCATAGGACTTTAACAGTCCAGATCTCCTTGCCCCTCAACTATTTAATTTGTGAATCCATAATCCGCACCGATCCCGCCTACATGGTCAAATCTTCCCGAAGCTAAACATCGTCCGATTCCAACACATGCGAAGGATCTGCAATATACTTCCTTAACTGCGAGACATGAAAAACGTTGATCTACCTCTCTTGTCTGTTTTGCATGTCATCTCTGTCAACCTTTTATAGTGTCTTGAAGATTCAATGTGGCTTGCACATCTTAAGCTATGACTTATTTGTTTGTGTAGACTTATTTGAGATTTAGTTTTGCAAGAAAAACTAGGAAAAAACCTTATTGGATGTTTGATAGAGTATGGAACAGTTTGCTTGCTAAGTGGAACCAACCTGAGTTTTGATCAAAGAGTGCTCATAATAAAAAGAATCGAGCACCTGAGAAGGGTGGATGTTTGCACACAAGTGGCTCAATCACCATCCATGAGCATGCCCTTCGCATGGTATGTACATTAAAAAATATTGTTATATAACTTGATTACTATTTTATCATGATTAATTAGTTTTTGTTATAGGCAGAACAGCTGGGTCGTCCTGTACATTTTGATGAGCTTTTCCACCACACTCATGTTCGAAAGAATACCGGTGATTTTGTAGATCACAGATCTAAAAAAACATATTTATTTTCTCTAACTTCTTAGATCTTTCCTCCATTTTAAATATAAAGATTTGTCATTATATAATATGTCTATTTTTTAATAATAGGAGGAATTTCAAACTGTATTTTCCCAAGCAAGATCTAAGGCTACTTCTTATGGTGAAGGAGAAGAAATATCTCCATTGGACCTTGGTGAGGAAGAGAAGTGAGGGAGAAAAAGTTGGTTAGTTGCTGGTGGTGGCAAAAATCCTAAGGGATGGGTATATGGGGTTGGAAAACTGAATGAAAATCATCTTTGCGGGGAAGCCTTCACACAACAACCATCTGGTTCTACAACTATGGATTCACAAAAGATTCTAAGATTGGAAGAAGAAATTCATCAATCTAGGGATTGAGAATCAATGACTGCAGAGAAAATTAGAATCCCTAGTAACTATTGTTCTCCCTCTTCTTCCTCCCGCTGGACAAACCATTTTGCAAGACGTCAATGAACAACCACAAAATGAGGACCAAAACCAAGATGATGCTCGGGAGAGGGACCACCAACATGGACAAAACTCTTCTCATTATGAAAATTATTAGTTAGGTTTGTAATTGTACTTGTTGAACTAGGGGTAAAATTAGTTAGTTTTTAAATTGTAGGACTTGACCTATGTAGATTATTTGTTAGTTTGTTAATATGTGTTATCTACTTTATTTTATATTTGTAGTTTTTAATGTTTTGATGTGATGATATGAATGGTGCTAAACCTTTGGAAAACTATGTTGTTATATTTGAAGGTGTTATTTGAATGATAGGATGTTTGTAGGATCTACAAGTGGAGGCCAGCTTTTATGTCTAGACATCACTTCTCTTGTCTATGATATAAAACTACTATATTTTCTATTCTATAATCTTTTATGAGTTATAATTAAGTAGACAAAATTGTCCAGTGCATTGTTTACAAGTAGAGTTTAGATGTGAGTCCTGACATCAATCAATATATGTTAAAATATTTAGTGATAATTTTTAGAAATTAAAATTATTTTAAATTTTTTATAATATTATAACATTACCTACGAAAAGTTTCGTATGTAAATTATCTACGAAGGCTGTTATAGATAATTACCTACGAAGATCTTCGTAGGTAAGTTACATGTGCAGAATGTTGGAGATAGTTACCTATGACAGTTTTCGTAGATAACTTACCTACGAAGATTTTTGTAGGTAAATTACATACGCAGTATATCGTAGATAAATTACCCATGATAGTTTTCGTAGATAACTCCAGTTGTAAATTATCCACAACTATTTTCGTAGATAATCATGTTCGTAGGTTATTCGTACATAATTATCTACGTCCTCTTTTCGTAGATAATATTCGTAGGTAGTTTATCTACGAAGACAAATTTCGTAGATAAAGTTACCTACCAGCTCAATACCTACGAAATTTGCTTCGTAGTAGATAACACCGCTTTACCTACCAAAAGAGAACATTACCTACGAAAAACTGGCGTAGATACAAAAATACTTGTTGGTCTCTTGGCAAGCGTACCAAAAGTCAACTGTAGTATAATGATTTTTAGTAAGAGTGTTGAACCCATGAGGAACGACTTTAGTTAAAATAAATAATTATCTCTGTCAGTTTATATATACAAAAATTTTAATTTGATAGGTCATTGGTAGTTAAACGAATTTGCATAAATAAAATACAGTAAAGGCAGAAAATTAGATAAAAGATCGATAAGAAAAACTGGGATTGAATTTCATCTATCTCTCTTGTCTGTAATCTAGATAAATATAATACATAACATCTGAAAATATCGATATTGATGCACACTCAAAAATCATTTATATCGATCCCTCCCGTATAAAATTCATAAGATTAGTTCCCTGAATATTGATTCCTCACATATTCAGCAAACTATCCAACATTACGGTCGAGTGTTAAAAACAATTGATATATTGAGATCTATTCCTAGCATCACAACACATAAAGTATCATTATTCAAATCAGATTTTTAGAAATACTTTCCAGTCAAATCTAAAAATCAAAATCAAGACATTTATTGATCAGATAGAATCAAGCATTAAGAACAGAACAATAATACCAACATTGAGTAAAAACAGAAATGCTATATATAAATATCACTAGATTACATCCAAGTTCGAGTAGATTACATTCAATCCCAAGGAAAGAGATTAGCCACTCATGGTAGCCATCAACATCCTAAGAACTAAAGAAGAAGAAGAAAATATGAATGGTGTTTGCTCGTGGTTGGAGCTCTACAGGTCTGTATTCTTCTCCAAATTCCCCCAACTGCCTTCACTTCCTGATTCAAGGAGTATTTATACTCCACGAAGTCTCACTTAAGCCACTGAATCTCGCTTGGGCGAGATAGAGTACTTCAGCATGAAGAAAGGGTCTCGCTTGGGCGACCCAATTCTGGCTTGAGCCAGAATCACACAACTTGTAGAGGCTTCTTCACGAACTCTCGCTTAGGTGAGATTGGCAGCATCAAATCTCGCTTGGGCGAGATTGGCGGCAAAAGATCATCTCCACTGCACAAGCTCTCACTTAGGTGAGATCCTTCTTCGCTTAGGCGAGATTGGTGGCCCAAGCTCTCACTTGGGCGAGACTGCTTTGGTTTGAGCGACCCTGTAGAGTTTCTTATTTGTTTCTTGATTTATCCTTTCACTCTTCTTGTGTTCTTTCCTCCTTCTACTTTAATTTACCTGAAAATTACACAAAATAGGGATCAAGTGATTTCTTTAAGTCAAAACTTAGAAGCATGTAATTGAAACTCATTTGTCTTAGATTTAGGGAGAACCAATATGAAATGAACACAAATTAAAAGCATAAGTGCTAGACTTTGCTATGAATCTTTACTGAATTTTGGCACTTATCAATAATAAGCGTATTTCTTGTAGTGTTTCTGAATGGGTAGGGTCCCACCTTTTGAGAATTAAAAATTTGTGAATGATGGAGTTTGTTATCAACGTAGTATGGACCGAAGTTGGATGAATCCACGTCGCCTTAGTGAAGAATATGAAAAGGGAATTTCTAAGTTCTTGAAATATGCTGAAGAACACACTAACTGCGTGAATGGGACATATTGTCCTTGTGTTTATTGCTTGAATCAAATACGTCATACTTTGGGGGAAATACGTGAGCACCTCTTCATGTTCGGTATAGTAAGGACATATACAATTTCGACCTAGCATGGTGAAGTATTAGACAACCTTACGACGTCACAAACAACTGAATATGTGGAAGAATGAATGAACGATCATTTAGAAGACATGGTACGTGATGTGGGTGAAGAAAATTTTGAAAAAGCTCATTTATGTGATACTTTGAAGTTTGATTCAGAGGAACAATTGTACTCTGGATGCACTAACTTTACACGATTGTCAGCAACTTTGAAATTGTTCAATTTAAAAGCAAGAAATGGATGCACCGATAAGAGGTAATAAGTGCAAATTTGAGTCTTCATTTAATCTTTAATCTTGGTTTTTAAATTTGTTTTTGTTATAAAATAAAGCTAATAACATAGAGAAGAATATAGAATAGAAGGAAGAATAAACAATGAAAGAATATGGGGAAGAACTTTTCTGTGTGTCTTATTATTGATTGGAAGAACCCTATTTATAGATATAATATGGTAACCCATAAAGGATACAAATCAAATTAGTTAATACAAAATATTTACATAAAGAGTAATGAATCATATGAGTATCAATCATATGAGTAGCTATATAAATCAATGGACGACCATTAATTCATAACACTCCTTCTTGGGTGTCTATTGATAAGAGAATGTGCCTCGTTAAAACATTACTAGGAAAAACCCTTTGGGATAAAAACCTAGTGAAGGAAAAAGAGTACACCATTCTATATAATATTGTTCTTTACATCTTCTATTTCTCCCCCTCATGTGAACTTACTTCATTATGATAGAGTCCAATCTTGTGAACCAATTGTTCCAAAGTTCTCATTGGCAAAGACTTTGTAAATAAATCTACTAGATTTTCGCATGAATGAATATTTTAGATCTTTACATCATCCTTTCAGTTGAACAATGCACTGGTTGTTGATTCCATTCTTCTCATGTAATGCTAAATATTATGCATGATTTTGACGATGTTTCTTTTATGTTCTCTTTCTCATATCTTCATAAAATCATTGTGCTACCACATGTGAATAAATATCTTGTTTGTGATCAACAATTGTGACATTGGAATAATATAATAAATAACATGCATCTGCATAATCCATTAGATCCAATTTTGAATCATTTGGATAAAATACAAACCTTGTTGTGCAACTAGGATAATCAAATATTGCAATGTTGTTGCATCCAATACTAGTGAATATGTCTTTTCACAAATCAATATCAGGTTTTGTGAAAAACCTTGAGCAACCAATTGTGCTTTATATCTAACAATTTCATCATTCTTAATTTGATTTTTGCATAAAAATCCATATGTACCCAATGGGTTTCACACCTTCAGGTGTGCAAACTATAGGTCTAAAAGCATTTCGTTTAGTAAGCAAATCTAATTATGCTTCTTTGCATATTTTCATTTTGGCCAATCATTTCTTTGTTGACAATCTTCAATGATCACTGGTTATTGATCCTCATTGTCATTCATAGCATTCATCGTCATATTATATGTAAAAGTTTCGTCAATGTTGACTTCATTTTGGTTCCATACTATATGATTCATGACATAATTTATTGAGATCTCATCATTTTGAACAATTTCAGGTACTTGAGGTTCTTCTAGAACCGAATCATGAATTATGTCAAATGAATCTTTTGGGATTTCCACCTTTTCGTTTAGGTCATCTTGCATTTTAGCTCCCTTTCTCATTCAAGAGATTTTATCTTTGGAACGTATAGGCCTACCACGCTTCAAGCATGTATTTGGAACTAACATGCCTACCACGCTTCAGGCGTGTTATGAATCAATACCAATTATCTTCAGAGCATTAGCAATTGGTATTAGTTACCTATTTTCTGTCAGTAAAACATAAGGTAATTGATTGATTAGTTTTGAATATGAATTATCCTTTGAACTTCTAGTTCACTAGTTCACATTCTTTTGTCCGAGGATCAATATGAGATAATGATAATTCATTCCAACCACTACCTTTTTCCAATTGTTTTCTTTCTCCCCCTAATATTGGAAAAACTTATTCATCAAAGTGACAGTCGAAAAGTTGAACTGTAAATAAGTTTCCTGTTGGTACTTCAAGATATTTCATTATTGAGGGAGAATCATATCCACCATATATTCTCAATTGTTTTTGAGGACCCATCACAGTCCCTTTTGGTGGGGAAAACATGTACACCACACCAAAAAAATTCTTACATGAGAATATTAGGTCATTGACCAAAAACCAATTGCATAATAGAGTATTTGCGATAACTTTTTGGTTTGATGCGAATCAAAAATGCAACATGCAAAATTGCATATCCCTAGTAGCCATTGGAATATTAGCTCTCATAAGTAATGGTCTTGCAACCAATTTTAGACGTTTTAGTTATGATTCCACAAGTCTATTTTGAGTATGAACATGTGCTACTAGATGCTCAACTTCAATTCCAATTGATATACAATACTCATGAAAAACATGAGATGTAATTTCACCAGTATTATGAAAACAAATTTTCGTAATTGGATAATTTGGGAGGTGAACTCTTAACTGTACTAATAACTTTGCAAATCCTTGATTGCGAGTTGATAATAAACAAATATGTTACCATCTAATAGATGCATCAATTAAAACAATGAAATATATAAATGGTCCACATGGTAGGTGTATTGGACCACAAATATCACCATGTATTCGTTCTGAAAATGTCATTGACTCATTTCTAATTTTTTCTAGTGATGGTCTTATTATCAACTTTTATTAACGTATGCTACATGAGAAGTCATTAACCTAAAGAAGTTTCTTGACTCTTAAGTGGGTGTCCACATGAGTTTTTCAACCCTTTTTTTTGCATCATAATAGATCGAGGATGACCCAATTGATCATACCAAACAAGGAGTTCATTTTGATTCGTAAACTTCTAGTTTACCATGACATGCATTTTAATTGTACTAATATATGTGTAGTACAAATCATCCAACTGATCATGCCAAACAAGGCATTCATTTTCATTCGTAAACTTCTAGTTTACCATGACATGCATTTTAATTGTACTAATATATGTATAGTGCAAACCATAAGAGAATGTTGATAATTTCTCCAATTTCAACTCAATTGTAGAGATATAAAGATATTTCATATCTTTTTTATTGGTTGTCTCAATATGATTTTCATTTAGACAAATATCCTTGAAACTTAATAAGTTTCTATTCAACTTCTTGGTAGAAGTATAATAGCTCTTCCGGAGCCTTCAAATATATTTGTTGTACTATAAATTTAATACTAACATTGATATCTCGCATTACCAAACAAGAGAAAAATTTATTACTCTTGAGAATTGTATAAGTTGTTGCACTATCAATAAGACACATATCCTCATCATTGGTACTAGTATCAACATTCATTCTTCATATAAACGTAAATATCAATATAAGATTTTTTTAACACTCTCATAACCAATGAGATGATCAATGCTTCAACTTGGTTTAGCAAAAAAAATAATAATATCAAGATGAGTAGCATCCTTATAGCCATAATCTGAATCACCATCTTCATAAGAAAAATGTGTTTCTATTATTTTTAAGATGCTTTGGTATACGACAAGTACAACACAAATGCCCTTTACTATTGTAATGATAATATATACTTTCATCTTATTTGCCAATATTTTTACATTTTTCCCCTTTTTCAGATTATTGTGCCACTTTAGGTGACAAAATGTGTCTTTAAAATTTCCTTTATAACCATGTCCACAATCAATATCACAATCATATAAATAAAATGTTGCTGCATTCACTTCCAAGAATGGAGCAGAACCAATTGGACAAATTTCATTATTTTCTATCAAAAGCTTAATGCTTTGTTTAGCCATATAAAGACATGAAACAAATTCATAATATATATTGATGCATTCACTTTTGGGAATGAAGCAGATTTGATGGATCTCATGATTTTTCATCAAAAGCTTTATTGTTTTGTTCAACCATACAAAGGCATGGAATAAATTCATAATATTTATTGTTGCATTCACTTTTGGATGGAGCAAATTGGATGGATCTAATGATTTTTCATCAAAAGCTTCATTACTTTGTTCAACCATACAAAGGCATGAAATAAATTCATAATATTTGTGAAATCTCTGTTCACAATACTATTCTCGCAGGAACAAGTTAGTTGCTCAGATGCTTTATTTCTTTCTTTAATGGTATCACCAAGACCCATTGCATCTAAATGTATTTCAACATTTAATATCCAATATAAGTAATTCTTCCTTGTAATATCAAGGGTCACAAATCCAAATTTTGCAACATTTCGCGTGTTTAGAACTAGCACATAAAATAATAATAATAATAATCACCATCATAATAATAAGACGGAGAAGAAAATTAATAAAGTTAAACAATTTTTATCCCAAGAATAAGAATATATGATAAAATTGTAAATAAAGAAAGGATTAGAAAGAGCCTGGATTGAGACATGTAGAACATTGTCCTTAAAGAGAAAAAACTTCCACTAGCCCTCAGTTGGTTGAAGCATCGTGCTGATAACATGTTATAAAATGAAGCTAATAACATAAAGAATAATAGAGAATAGAAGGAAGAATAGACAATGAGAGAATAAGGGGAACAACTTTTCTGTGTGTCTTATTATTGATAGGAAGAACGCTATTTATAGATACAATATGGTAATCCATAAAGGATACAAATCAAATTAGTTAATACAAATATTTACATAAAGAGTAATGAATCATATGAGTATCAATCATATCAATCATATGAGTAACTATATAAATCAATGGACAACCATAAATTCATAACACTTTTTGTGATTTTAAATATTTTTTTTAATTATGATTTGTTATAATTAGGTTCATTGAGCATGAGTTACAAAAACATGTAAAAATAATTTTCTATTTACATAAATGTGTTTTGGATATTCTAAGGTGTTTTACTACAGTTATAGCAAAGTTAAAGCTCATGAAGGTATAAAAATAAATTGATTAAAGATTTATGACATCTTAACGATAAAAGCAAATAATAACAAATAATCAAAACCACAAAAAATTTTCATGTTCGTTGAGAGAGAACTTTGGTTATCTTTACAAAAAAAAACTTTGACTACTTTCTTAAAAGTACTAAAGTTGTTATAAGTAATATTAGTTTGACTACTTCAACAACAACATTATTAACCAAGTGCACTAGAACAACCAATGATATTGGATGATACATCTGAAGCATCTACAATTGTAGTTGACTAGGTGAATGATGAAGCAACAAAGTCAACTACTTCAGGTGCAAAATTTTTTTATCACAACATAAAATCATGAAGATTAATGATGATCTTGTTTGTAAGATGTAAAGGATGTTCTTAGCCAAGAAAGGGGTTGAATTGCCTTTTTCTAAAAATTTAATTTTTTTTGTTGTAAAAATCCTTTTAATTGAATCAAATTGACCAAGAGCTCAACAAGAAAACAATCCTAGAACATACATTTTAACCGATTGAAAATAGAATCAGCATATTATAATAACTTAACAAAAGAAAATAGTGATATCAGGATAATTAAGTCGATTAAGAAACATACTCAACAGGTTGAAAAACTCAAAAATTTATGCAGAAAACACAATCAACACAAAACACAAAATCTGAGTAAACAACAAATCAAGATGAATTCCAATACAAAATATATGTTGTTTTAATCACATATTACATTAAAGCATCAACATAAGAATTTTTTTTGATTAAAATGGTTTTCTTGAAGATTTTATCAAGGATCAATTAAGAGAAAAACAATCAAGTCAATGCACAAGGATTTTTATATTGATTCACTCATAACAAAGCTACATCCATTTAGTCGAGGCAACTACACCAAGACTCTTGAATACCACAAGAATCTAAAATAGCACAGCAAGTTCGCACTTGCATATTTGGAATCACATCAGACAACACCAAATACCTAAGAAAGACCAAACCTTGGTGATGACTCTCCCTAGCCAACCAAACGCTGTGTTTAAGGAACCTACACTAAGTCATCAAGGCTCCAAGACTCCAAGAATCAATCACAAACAATTGTAGCTATGTGTAGTCAAGAGAGGACAGGTTTCCCAGAAATTTCACATTGATTTCTTGCGCAAATTATTGAAGTGTTTATATCTCTCTGAAAAACAAACTTTATGGTTTATCAGTTAGCATATTCAAAAGGTTGATTTATCTGTTCAATTTCTTGATTTAACTTGACGTAAGTGAAATTAGTTGATTGAATGATAATTCAACTGATTAAATATGTTAATAATAGAACTATAAAAGCCAACCAATTAACATGTTAAAAACCTTTTTTAATTGACTAAAGGACTGCATGCAACCAGGAACAAGACACTTATTCTATGTCAATTTGTCTTTAGTTTAAGCTCCAATCTTCAAGCTTCAATATTTTCATGTGTTAGCCAGATTAAGCACACTTCAACCTTGATCAACACACCATTTCTTCATGTCTTCATTACTTTATCAAGTCTTCATTAATCTATCATAACCTCACCAAGTTTCTATACAATATCTTTACCAAATTTCTATGCATCAAAGTCATTTGTCCTAACAATCTCCCATTGATTTGATTAAGCCAATATCCATTGAATTGATGAAGCAACATCCATTTTGTTGAAAAAGGTCTTCCATTGTTATCAAGCTTGTGAATCTAAAATATATGACAAAAACAAATAAACACATATACACATACTCCCCCTATCACTAGTATGATTTGTCATATAAAAATTTGGTTCAATTAGTTTTCTCCCTCAATTCCTTATTTTTCTAAATATTAGCTTTTCAATTCCTTGCTTTTTCTCTCCGTTTGGATTCATTAAATAGAAGTAAAGAATATTTGAAATAGTAAAAACAAAGTTCCATTGATGATAATGTGAAGTACAACTAACAAATAGACAAAAAAAATATAAAATCTAATACAATCAAGAGATTAAAATTTTGAAACAACCAACTAAAAAAATGTAGAACTCATGAAAAGGCATAATGCAACAACAATTATGCAATGCATGATCCTAAAGCTAAGCCAAACAGTCATCTTGATGATTATCTCTATTGTAGAATGAGGCCAACAGATCATGGATTTGGTCATCCAAATCTTGGAAGCTTTCATTGAAAAAATTGCGGTGTGAATCTTGAGACCTGTTAACTCCCGTAGTTGATGGAGAACAAGCCTTTTAAAATGGGAGAAAATAGAATCTCTTTGGAGGGTTGTAGGGAACCTGGTCCATTGGTTCAATAATAGATTCATCATCCCCTTGGTTTCCACCACTTGGGTGAGCTTCAAAATCATTATTTCTAGGTTCTACTTTACAATTACCACTAGCTGTCCAAACATTGTTGTTCTTATGTGTAAGACCCGGAAAAAATTAAATAATTAGATAAATAATTATTTAATGTAAATGTGAGTAATGGAATAATTATGACATTTAATACAATATGTATTATAATGAATAGTACTAGCTCAAGTGGTTGAGAGTACTTGGTACTTGGTTGTATGAAAGGTCTTGGATTCTAGTCCTATATATGCCATTATTGTGTTAATTTAATTGCTTGTTATTTTTAATAATATGTTTGACCATGGTATGTGAAATTATATTTCTAGACATGTAGGAATTGCATGAAAAATGAATTGGTTGATTGGTTGTGTTATTGTTTGATAATTGAGTGGATGTGGGTTCAAAACCTTGTCGGTGCAAACCTAATTTCTTTTTTATAATAGTTGTGATTTACCTCCCGCCAATCCTCCTCAACATCACGCCACCATCCCTTTCGGCTTTCATCTTCAAGCATAGACTCAAACCTTCATCCAACAACAATCTTTTCTTCCTCAATATTCGAATCCACCTGCACAAAAACCAGAGATAGCAGAAACCCAAAACTAAAACCCACACACCGTAACCCAACTTTACCATAAACCAACCCATCCCACACAGTCACCAACAAACACCATCACCTTCGACCTGTAATCAGAAAATCAAGCAGATACTTCACCACCACTCTTCGTGTTCTGTTACATCCCGAACAACATCAAAGTCTCACATTTTTCTCGATCACATACATCCAATCAGAACAGAGAAGAAAGAGAAATCGCCGGCGGCAGAGTTCGAGTGGGCGAATCATCGGCGACTTCGATCACGGCTGGTCCCGCGACGGTAGGGCTCGGTATCGTGGCTCCCAAAACTTGGTGATTCGCGCGAGAAGAAGAATGGAAGGCTTGGGGCGCAGCGGAGGCGATCTGGGTTGCGAAGGCTAGGGGTTGGGCTTCCATGGTGCTCGCGTGTCCCAATCGCAGTGTCCGGTGCGGTGGCGACAAGTCTTGGTCGGCTACGGAGGTGCGACGAAGGAGCCTTGCTTTCAGAACACGAGAACGAAGGAGCGCTCGCGAAAAAGGAAAAAAATGAGGTCGAGATGGTGACCCGAGCACCGGCAGCTCTGTCGACGGTGGCGTTTAAGGTTGAGTAGACGCGCGTCCCCGGACTGGAGTTGTGTTGGTGGCGTCGAGAAGAAGAGGCTGCAGGGAGAGCTTAGGGTTTCATTTTTTTTCTGAGAGAATAAAGGAAAGTGGCTTGACTTTTCTTTTTCTTCGCACACCCCTGTCCATACTGCATGCACCCCTTCTTTGTATTTCAATTGGGCATGTTTCACTATTCTTCGTACACTCCGCATTTTACTTACTCGCACCCCATGTCATTGTGTGTTATTTTTGTTGAGTTATTTACTTCTTCGTGCACCCCTTTTTTTAATCTCTGCACCTCCTTTAGTTTGTGTTTTCCTGCTGTATATTTTTTCTCTACGCCCCCTGTTATTTGTTAGTATCACACCCCTTTTTGTTTTGTACTGGTTTGCTGTTACTGTGTGCAACTCATATTTCACTTCATACACCTCTAGTAACTACCTGCTGCACCCCCTAACTCCACCACTCATTTATGTTTTATTGTCAATTTTGGGCATGTTTTATATTTTACTTGTTGCACTCCCATTTTTATTGTACACACCTGATTTACTTCATGCACCTCACATATTACTCATACACCCTTATATTTTTGTTTCTCACTTTTATCCTTTTTTTAATTCCACCTTTTATTTTATTTTTTTTATTTTTTTTTCTTTAAAAAAATTAAAAAGAAACAAAATATTTGGAAATTATAAAAATACAAAAAATAAAAAAATAAAAAAAGGAAAATATTTCTTGTGTCTGTCTGGTCATTCGTACTGTGTGACACTTGTTTTCAAAAATATCAAAAATAATTCTCTTTCAATTTTTGTTGTGTCTGTCCGGCGGCTTGTTCCGTGTGACACTTTCTTCCAAATAATTCAAAAAAATACTAAAAATAGTTTTCTTTCTCTTTTAGTGTTTGTCCGACCGCTCACGTAGTGTGACACGTATTTTCAAGTAATTCAGAAATACAAAAAAAAAATATAAAATTTCAAAATATAAAAATATCAACATTTCTAAACAAACAAGCTTTTTAAGAACTACGTGATCCTTGATTCTCTAGTGTGAGATACGTAGGAGTAAGGTGCAGTCCTTGTCAGGTTCACCTTTAAAAAAATCAAATCTTTTTCTCAATTGCTTTTTAAATATCTTTTAAAGAATTACGTAACCTTGATTTTTCATTTTGAATGAGAATACGTAGGATCAAGGTCAATCCTTGTCGGGTCCAAAAAAGAAAATATTTTTGTTTCTTTTTAGCATTTTTGTCTTATTATTTCTTTTGGGGAAAAATTAAAATTTTGAAAACCATATCGACTTTGCATTTTTAATTAAAGGTACCGCCCTTGGGCGGGCGCGTAGGGTGCTAACACCTTCCTTACGCGTAACCGACTCCCGAATCCTAAATTTGGTTTTTCGCAGACTTATTTTATTTTTATGGTTTTCCATAGTTTTCCAGAATAACTATGGTGGCGACTCCGAATCTCTTTTTAAACCCGTTTTCTTTTTCGGTTCGCCTTCCCGTCGCGATTCTGGTTGCAACACTTCCAAAGGGTACCATAATTTTGGTGACAATCATGGCAAGCAACCTTTCATCTACCTTGAGTCCACCAACATGAAATGTTCTAATTTCAGCTCCAGGCCTTCTTAGATAATGACCATAATACGGAACTTTGTTGAACTCCTCCATAGCACCAATTTCACCTTTCCTCACTTGCATACCTCTTTGTCTCAAGGCAACAACCTCCTTTCATGCGTTCTTTGAAATTTCCATGTCCACTCCTTTGACATAGATATGAGAACTCCATTGTTGAATTGGAGATTGGTGAAGAACACTTTTACCAAATTTGGGTGAGTTTTTCCAGAGAGCTTTAAAAACATCTTCAACCTTTGGTGCTTAAGCTTTTGTTGTAGATTATTGTAACACCCTTTCTCGACATACCACGTGTAGCTTTATAATTGCAAAAGATCCAAAATAGAGAACTTTGCTATCATCCTATTAAATAGGAAACTTCATAACTATTTTTTTCAAAAGCTACTTTCGAAAATGTTCATTGGAATGAAATTTTATTATCTAGAGTAAAACATTAATAAAATAAGTCAAATTGGTTAAAGTCGTCAAAACCAAAAGTTATTACAAGTCCTTTCAAGTTCAAAAGTCAAAACCAGTCAAACTAATACGCTTGCCTTATTCAATAGTAAACACTTACAAATGCCTTTAATAAAAACTCCTAAAAAGCTTTCTCATGAGCTCCTCACAACCATGCCCCTCCACTAGCATCTGTATCAACATTTGCTCTGGTATAACACACACATTATATGATCATCACACAAATAGATACAACACACAAAAATAAGGGTGAGCTAACTAGTTAAAACATCATACAACAATATATTACCTACATATAACTCACCTTGCATTATCCCAACATATGCATAACTAGACCAATAGTGGCGGATCTTGACCAAGAGTTTTGGAGGGGCCAAAGTAATATAATTCTTTGATCATTTGATTGGATCATTAGTATAACGCTTTAAAGAATGACTTTTCTATAAAACAATTGGATCATTAGATTGAATCATTAGTATAATGCTTTAAATACTTTAAAAGATGTGACAAAGTATAATTTAAATTATTTTCATCTTCACGTATAGCTTTCCTTTTGTCACTTCTACAAAATGAATCTATTATTTTATTCTTCATCAATATACTTTTTTTAAATATATTAAAAATAATTTATCATAATCTAATAAAATATTGAGAGACATAATTATTAGAAGAAAAATATATTATGTTCCTGCGGAGAACAAATAAGATATATTAGACACAAGCATTACCTTACCTCCATTCGCAATCTCCTCAGAAGGCCTCCTGTTGGCTGGTACGTATTGTCTACTGGGATATCGATTTGGACCGGTTTGGACCCGAGAGGGGTTACCTACGGGAAGACTCCGATGCTCAAGTTAACAAAGAGCTCTCAAAAAGTCAAATCTCGTGATTAGGGGGTTAATGAATGCGTACCTTTAATTGTTGGGGTCCATGTGTATTTATAGATTATTAATTAGTCTTAGCCATGTCATGGGCTGGACCCCTATTTGGGCCGTAGGTGGGCCTGGGCCTTGGGCCAAGCTTCTTAGAGTGGTGGGTGTGGGCCCCAGAGGCCTTGTGGGTAATGTTCTGAATTTGTCAAGTTCTTCCTTAATTATCTTAGGTTACCGGCCTAGGCCGGTTACCCCTTAACGACTTAGGTCAGGTACTGTTAAGCACTCATACATGGTGATTATTTTCGTCCTTGGCTGTTATATAGGCGGTGTTATGTCTATAGTCGAGTAAAACCGACTAGGTGTGGTACACCAGTCCCCCAACCTTTAAGTCTGAGGAACAATGTTAAGGCTTGGTTTATGAAGAGGTTTGGGGCAGGTGAAGGGGTGATTGATGTCAAATGTCTAATTGAAGGGGTTTTGCGCTGTCATTTTTGAGGGTTGTGACCTTTGGTGTGCCTTGTGATGCTTCATATGAGTTGTGACTTTTGGTGTGCTTTGTGATGCTTCGTATGGGTTGTGACTTTTGGCTGGAAAAAGTTGTGTCATTTGGATTCATCGCTTATAAATGCAGATTACTTGGAGAGTTTGTTTTTGTTGGCTCAATTGTGAGAATTCTGGAATCAAAGATTTGTGTGCGTTAGAAATGTCCGACTAGTCTCTTTTATCTGCCGACATCTTTCATTCTCGAAAAGGTATGTCTAGTACTAGTGATAATGTGTCGTTGTTGTCGTCAAGTAGTGGGAGTATGTGGTCTAGAGAGATGTGGGTAGGTGTCTTGAGGAGGGAAGTGTTAGTCCAATGGCTGTGGTGGGGAGAATTCAAATGGAGACGGTAACTGAGCTGAGGGAAGACCCTCTAGAGGAGATTGCTGAAAGTAGCTGGCTGGCCAAGGCCGGTTACGAATGGGTTGCGGTTGATGTTCGAAATCAGTCATCATTGTTCCGATGGTCCAAGTTGCTGAACTCATGGCTGAATTGTACTCCAATTATTGCAAGGGGCGTGGACCGTGGCATAGTGTCATTGGAGCGGGTGAGCGCTGTTGAGCGCGTTTGTCATGGGCAAGAAGGAGCTGTTGACAAGATTTTTTATATGTATATGTGCCATTTTTTGCAACTACATGTTAGGTTACCGCTGGACGACTTTGCTATGGGGGTGCTTCGCCTTTTAAATGTAGCGCCTACTCAACTACATCCGAACAGTTGGGCGTACTTCCAGGCCTTTCGTGTTCTTTGTCAATCGTTGTATCTGCAGCCGTCTCCTCTTGCATTTTTATACTTTTACGACATAAGGCCCCGACAACCGACAACATGGCTATCCTTGGTGAGCAGGCCAAGTATAAGCAGGTTGGACGCATTTACACAATCGTTTAAACACTTCAAAGACGGGTTTTTCAGGGTTGTAGTGAAGGAGGGAGGGAGGTCATATTTCCTCAACGCATATGGGAGTACCAAATTTCCCTTTAGCTGGACTGGTAACCCTTGGCAATATAAGGATATGAGTACCGATGAGTTGTCGACGGCGGATAAGGAGGTGGTAGAGTTGCTGATGAAGTTTACGGATAAACTACCCACTAAGGGCTTAATTAGGATTTATAATTCACTTCATCCGATAATTTATATTGAAGGTATCCGTTTGTGATTTCAATTGTTTCAATTTGTCTAAGTCAAACTAATCAAACTTTGGTGTATTCGGTGCAGGACATATGACTCAAGTTGGGAAAAAGAATTTGACTCTTTTTCAAGGGCTGAGGAAGGAGAAGGCGGTCAAAGTAAAAGAGGCCGGAAACACCGAAGTCCCCAATTTACATGAGTCCTTGGTGGAGGTGCATGTACACGGCGACACCAAGAGGAAACCCGAACTATCGGCCAGGCCTAGCAGAGGCAAAGATGTTAAGAAGGTGAGGGCTGCCTTGTTGGGGTAAGGGTCGTCTAGTGGTGCTAAGGGGCCGAAAGTCGGTATGATTGAGTTGTCGAAGACGACCGTTAGAAAAGATATTGAGATCAATCTGTCGGAGACATTGATTAACTCTATCGATAGTATGGAGCCGGACCACCTGGTGAGGACAATGGTGGAGTTTGGTAGCAAGGCATTGATATTGGGTCGTCGAGTTGGGTCGTTGTATAGAAGAGAGCTAATGGAGGGGAATCACGAGAAGTTGCAGGATCTGCAAGGGAAGGTTGACAAGTTTGCGGTAAAAAAAGCTGCATGGGAGAAGGAGAGGGAAGAGTGGAAAGAGGAGAAAAAGAGGTTGGGAACCTGGAAAGTTTGGTGTTTGGATTCAGAGACGAAGCTTAATGGGAAAATAGCCGACCTTGAGGCGGACTATGAAGAATTGAAAGAAAAACATGAAGGGGTAGAGGTGGAGCTCGAGGACTTGTAAAGCTGCATCACTTAAGAGCACGTCAATGGGTTTCAGAAAGGGGTGAGGCAGGTGGCTTTCTTCTATAAGGAGGTTGATGTGGCTGATCCAAGATTTGATGTGAACAAAGATGTGGTTGACGACCAACTCATCGATGAAGTCGAGAGCAGCCCTGGAGAGGAGGTAGAGAAGGCCACGGCGGATGAGGATGCGAATGCGGAGGTGGTCGTGGAGGGTGAAGGTGACAAGGCGGCTTAGGATATAGTTTTATGATGCCTATTGTTAATGAATCCTAAGTTTGTAATAACTCGTACAATATCTTTCATTGCTTTTGAATGTGATGCATATTTGTAGACATATTTTTTATGGTTGTTTGACGATAGTATTCACGATAGGAACGTGCTTGTTGGGTGATGTTGTTATGCATGTTATACGCTATGTTTTAGATCTATGTGCCTGAATATGTTACTGTTGTTGTTTGTTTGGTTAATGTGAGTAGTCGACCCAGGCCAGTTGCTTGTGGTAAGGGTGGGGAACTGAAAATGAATTAACATCAAGTTAAGGGTTTTCGACCCAGGCCGCTTGCTTGTGGTAAGGGTGGGGAACTGAAAAACGAATTAACATCAAGTTAAGGGTGTTCAACCCAGGCCGCTTACTTGTGGTAAGGGTGGGGAACTGAAAATGAATTAACATCAAGTTAAGGGTGTTCGACCCAGGCCGCTTACCTATGGTAGGGGTGGGGAAATATAGACGAATTAACATCAAGTTAAGGGTGTTTGACCCCAGGCCGCTTACTTGTGATAAGGGTGGGGAACTGAAAATGAATTAACATCAAGTTAAGGGTGTTCGACCCATGCTGCTTACTTGTGGTAAGGGTGGGGAACTGAAAACGAATTAACATCAAGTTAAGGGTGTTCGACTCAGGCCGCTTACTTGTGGTAAGGGTGGAGAACTATAGACGAATTAACATCAAGTTAAGGATGTTCGACCCAGGCCGCTTACTTGTGGTAAGGGTGGGGAACTATAGCCGAATTAACATCAAGTTAAGGGTGTTCGACCCAGGCCGCTTACTTGTGGTAAGGGTGGAGAACTAAAAACGAATTAACATCAAGTTAAAGGTGTTCGACCCAGGCCGCTTACTTGTGATAAGGGTGGGGAACTAAAAATGAATTAACATCAAAGCGAGAGGTAGATGTGAGGTTTAGAACCCTTTGTTTTATTCATGAGATTTAGGGTGCCTCGTTAAAACCTCCTTGGCCAAAACCCTCCTTAGGGAAAAAAGACTAGGTGAGGGAAAAGAGTACACCCAGGGTTACAAGTATGTATTACAATACATGTCTTTAACTAAAATAAAATTTGAGATGGGACACATTCCATGTATTGGGTATTTCTTCCCTAATAATTGTTCAAGCTTATATGCTCCTCCTCCAGCATCTTCACGTATTCGGTATGGTCCGTCCCAATTGGCAGAGAACTTGCCATCCTTCTTTCTTGTGTTGCTGGCCATTCTCCAAACTAAGTCTCCCTTCGCGAACAATCTTGGGCAGAGGTTCGCATTATATTTTCTGGCCGCTCTCTGTTTGGCAGCTAAGTTGTGTATCTGGGCTTTTTCTCTTAACTCAGGTAGTAGGTCGAGGTGTGTGCTCATATTTTGATGATTTTGGACCGGATTGTATAGTTCTCGGCGCATAGATGGTTCACCAATTTCAACTGGTATCATGGTATTTGCACCGTAGACTAGGTTGAACGGAGATTTGTTTATTGCTGATTGAGCGGTACACCTGTAGGCCTATAGCACTTCCACTAGTTCTTCTGGCCATCGTCTTTTGGCGTTGTCCAACCGTTTACGTAGTTCTACTAGTATAACCTTGTTTGTTGCCTCGGCCTGTCCATTGGTCTGTGGGTGTTCAACAGAGCTGGTTAAATGCTTGATGCCTAGGCCGGTATAAAATTTAGCGAGTTCTTTGTCTATAAATTGTCGGCCATTGTCGGTGATGATGGTATGTGGGATGCCATATCAGCATATAATATCCTTCCAGACAAATTGTTGGACCTGTTGGGCTGTGATGGTGGCTAATGGCTTGGCATCTAGCCACTTGGTGAAGTAGTCGACGACTACTATCAGGAATTTTACTTGGCCTTTTCCTCGGGAGAAAGGGCCAAGGATGTCCATACCCCATTTTGCGAAGGGCCACGGGGATAAAATGGAATGGAGTTGTTCCTATTTTTGATGGATGAGGTTGCCATGTTTCTGGCAGGGTATGTAGTTTTTGACAAAAGCGTGGCAATCAGTCTCCATGGTCGGCCAGAAGTAACCGACGCGAAAGATTCTAGTAGTCATGGTGCATGCGCCGGAATGGTAGCCGCATATGCCTTCATTCAACTCTTTGATGATGTACTGAGCTTGTTCTATAGTGAAACATTTGAGGAGTGGTTGGCCGTATCCTCGCTTATACATGTCATCGCCTATCATCGTGTACCTGGTGGCCTTAGCTAGCCAACTCTTGTCAGCGTCGGGTGGGGGGTTACCGGTTTGGAGATATTTGATGTAGGGAGTTGTCCAGTTGTCGGCTTGGTGTTGGGTTAGGTTATGACAAGTGTTGGTTATGGAGGGGGCATATAGCGTTTGTTGCAAAAGTGATCAGTGGCGACTTTTCAGCTTAGTACTGGCTAGTTTGGATAATATATCGACTCTAACGTTTTCAGATCTGGGGATGTGTTGGATGCGGACTTGTTCAAAAGCAGATTGGATGAACTTTCAGACCATGTGATAATATTGTAAGAGGGTAGGGTCTTTGATCTAGAACTTATCATTTAGATGGCTCATTGTGAGTTTGGAATTAGTTTTGCATGTGAGCGATTTGATACTGACTTCGCAGGCGAGGGATAGGCCGACAAGGATGACTTCGTATTCAGCTTGGTTGTTGGATGTTCTGAAGGCGAAGTGGAGGGATTTTTCGATGAGGATGTCGTTGGGACCTTCTAGTACGATGTCGGCACCTGTCCATTTTGGATTCGAAGAACCATCAACGTAAAGTGTCCACTGATCCTCTTTAGGGGTTTGCTGGAAATCATTGACAAAGTCTAGAAGGCATTGGGCTTTGATGGGGCCGTGGGGTTCATAGCGTATGTTAAATTCGGATAACTCGACGACCCAAGATGACATACAACCCGCAAGGTCCAGTTTCTGAAGTATCTTCTGGATGGGGTAGTTGGTTTTGACGATAATGCTGTGGTTTTGAAAGTAGGGACGTAGGCGTCGCGCTGCATGTACTAGGGATAGGGCTAGTTTCTCCACCATCTGGTATCTGGTTTTAGGACGTCACATTGTTCGGGTTGTAATCCAGCACCGAGTTTGATGGCGCGTCCATTAGGGAGTTCCAGTGGTATGGTTTCGTCGACCAGCTCAAGGCGGGCATACCAGCCTACTCTAGGGTCTAGATCATCTCCAGACAGGGCAATGTCAGAGTCGGGTGGTCGCTCAATATGATTGGTTTGAAGGATGGGAAATTGTGGACGTAGGCTAGCCATGTAACATTCGCACGCGAGGTGCTGGTCGTCGTGGATGGTAAGGATGTCTTTAGAGGGGGATGGAAATTTCATGGCTAGATGAGGTGTGGATACAACTGCGCCAAGTGTGTTAAGGGATGGTCGGTCGAGGAGTACATTATAGGATGTGCACGCGTCCACGATAAGGAATCGAATGGGTATTGTCTTGGTTTGAGCGCCATCGCGGAAAACGGTATGGAGGTCGATGTAGCCACGAATGGATACCTTTTCCCCTGAGAATCCATATATCGGTTCATCGTATGGGACCATGGCAACGGTGGGGAGTTGTAGTTTCTGGTATGTTGCCCAATAGAGGATGTCGATGGAACTGCCTTGGTCAATGAGGACTTTCTTGATGGTATAGTTTTCTAACTCAATGGTGATGACCATGGGGTCATCCTGCTGGTGATCAAGGCCATGAAAGTCGTCGTTTGTGAAGGTTATAGGGGGCGTGCGACGTCTGTGGTGGGAGTGGATGATCTGATTGATGGTTTGTATATGGTGGAGATGTCTCTTTCTGGCAGATGAGGTGGATCCGCCACTAGCAAAGCCACTAGAGATGGTGTTAATAATGTCGTGTAGAGGGGTTGGTAGGGGTGATATCGATGCTAGCCGGTGGGGGGTCGCGGTTGGCGGGTTGGCTTGGACGTTTGTCGTGGCGAGAATCGTGGGGAAGGCGTCGGTGGTCAGAACGAGGTGGGTGATCGGATCGGGGAGGGTGGTCCTCTCTGCGGACAAAACGGCGGAAGTGGCCAACATGAACCAACTCTTCAATCTTGTCTTGTAGTGCTTTACATTCCTCCATGGTGTGGCCGTAGTTTCGATAGTAGCGGCAATATTTAGTCATATCCGCGTTAGGAGGAGTGGTCGTCTTGCGGGGTGGTGGGATGAGGTCGACTTGTAGGGCTTCATCAAGGAGACGGGATCGGGGAACATTTAGGGGGGCATATCTAGTGAAGCGAGGTTGTCGGGGTTCTTAGGGTCTCGGCGGGAAGGTCGTGGAGGGGGGGTTGCTGCGAAAGGTGTATAGTCATTGCAAAATTTTGTATGGAGAGTTTGCATCTCCTCCATGTGGATGTAGTCGACGGCGCAAAGTTTTAACTCATGCATGGAGGCAGGTGGGTGGACGTAGACGTTGTTGGTGAAGGGACCGGGTTTGAGAGTGAGTGCCATGCACTGAAGTATCATTTCCTGATTGAGGTGTGGTGTGCGAAGGGCAGCCTTACTAAAACGGTCAATGAAAGCCCGAAGCATCTCATTTTGTTCTTGTCTGACGTCGAGAAGGGAGATTGTTGTAGTTTGATGTGGGCGACTGCCGGCGAAGTGAGTCGTAAACATGTGGGAGAGGGTGTCGAAGCAGTCAATACAGTATGGCGGAAAGGTGGTAAACCATTCGAGGGTAGGGCCTTTAAAGGTGGTAGGGAAAGCCTTGCAGAAAACAACATCATGGGAAGTGTAGAGGGCGACGTGGGTGATGTAGACCTTGAGGTGTTCGTCTGGGTCGGTCTCACTTGTGTAGCGTTCCAATGTGAAAGGTTACCACTGGGCAGGGAGGGGGGTGTTGGCGATGCAATCTGTAAAAGGATGACAGCGTTTAGGTTGTGTGGATGGGAGCAGGTGAGGAGGGATGGGATGGTGAACGAGGATGGGAAAAGTTGAAGTGAAGTTGTAAGGGGGGATATGAGTGATAGGGAGGGTGGTAAGGATGCTGTATGGTGGGATGTGGGTTGTAGGGAGGGTGGTAGGGATGTTGTATGGTGGGATGTGGGTGTTGGGGAGAGTGACAGCGGGGGTGGGAGCTGCGATGTTACCTGGGAGGTTGGGATGTAAGTGTGTGTGATGGGTTGAGAGCACGGAAGTTTGTTGAGTGGTTGTGAAGGTGTGGGGGGTAGGGTTGTACTCGCTTTCTTCTTCTGTGGGTTGGAAACTGGGGATTTCGTGACGTCGGATACTTCCTTGGCCTTTCCCTTTTGGGTGGGGTCGGCTTCGATCTTCCTTCGAAGACGTGAGTTTTCCTGTCATAATGCCTCTAGTTCATCAGCACTTCGCTTCTTCAGATCAGCTAGTTCTTGTTGCATTTTGGCTTGGCCGTCCAGGATAGCGGCCTAGTCCGGGGTGGTACTGGTGGGTGCTACAAGACCTGCTTCAGCTTGCTTGTTAAATCCTGCTCTACCGCAGGTAGAAACCATCTTCGAGAGAATGCGGGTTGGTACGTAAAGTATTGCTCCATGCCCCACGGTGGGTGCCAATTGTTCCTACGGAGAACAAATAAGATATATTAGACACAAGTGTTACCTTACCTTCATCCGCAATCTCCTAAGAAGGCCTCCTATCAGTTTGGACCAGTTTGGACCCGAGAGGGGTTACCTGCGGAGAAGACTCTGACGCTCAAGTCAACAAAGAACTCTCAAAAAGTCAAATCTCGTGATTAAGGGGTTAATGAATGCGTACCTTTAATTGCTGGGGTCCATGTGTATTTATAGATTATTAATTAGTTTTAGCCACATCATGGGTTGGACCCCTGTTTGGGTCGTAGGTGGGCCTGGGCCTTGGGCCAGGCCTCTTAGAGTGGTGGTTGTGGGCCCTTAGAGGCCTTGCGGGTAATGTTCTGAATTTGTCAAGTTCTTCCTTAATTATCTTAGGTTACCAGCCTAAGCCGGTTACCCCTTAACGGCTTAGGTCGGGTACTGTTAATCGCTCATATATGGTGATTATTTTCGTCCTTGGGTGTTATATAGGCGATTTTATGGCTATAGTCGAGTAAAACCGGCTAGGTGTGGTACATATTATAATCAAGTCATAATTAAAAATCAGTTATAAAAAAAGACATAATGTACATTATTTTTTTTCTTCTATAATCATAAAAAATGAATATACAAAAGGCTCATGAGATAAAAAAATGATTTTAATAATTATTAAACTAATATTTGATCATCAAGTAAGACAAGAGAGGGAATTATATTTTTTTTTTCTTTGAGCAATGAAGGAAATAGATGAGAAATGAGAGCAAACATAATGAGTATGTGTCTAATTTCATTTTTTCTTCAAAAAAAAATATATGAGGGTGAGAGATGAGTACAATTTTGTGAAAAATTAAAAAGCAAGGAAAGAAGAAAATAAAAAATATTTTAATAAATATTTGGTTGAATTACTCTTTTGGTTACTATTCCCAAAAATGTTAAGCTGGTTCTCCAATTTTTTTAGTCTCAATTTAGTCCCAATTTTTTAGTCGCAGTTTGATATTTTTAAACGAAAACATAGACCAAAACAGTAATTAAACTTAAATATTTTTTATTTTTTACTATATTTGCTTTTATGTTTTATTATTTATGAACATTAAATGTTGTATTTTATAAAAGATATAGAGACACAATTTAATTTCCATCAGTTTCTAAAATATACTATTTATAATTTTAAAAATTAAATTTTTAAAAGTTTCAAAAACAAATATAATTTTGAAAAAAATAAAACCAAGGCACCTCCCAACTCCTATGATGCTTTGCCAATGTTAACCAAGATAACCACCCATCACTTGTTCCCGAAAGCAAAACATGCAATCATCAAGATATTACCATTAAGTAATATCAAATGGTATGACACTCTTTGATAACCCACCGCTTTATCTTTCTGCCACAACAATGCCTCCTAGAAAGGGCATTTTCCCTGCTTTCCATACACTTACAAGCAACAACTCTATCCACTCAACAATGTTTTGGGTATGAACACTATTGCGAGCTCATGCCAAAGTCTTATAGATGAAAGAAACCCTTTTACCCTAACTCAAAAAATACCTCTAGGTAAAAGAACCATGTTGGCTTTACGGTTATTAGAGAATTCATATTGTCCTATCACATATACACACACATGTATATTTATGACTATCAGATTAACCATACACCAACCCAAACATTATTTTTTGCACTAAAGGATTTTAACATATAATTTCACCAAAACTTCTATACATAATTAAACATAACAACAATAATAATTTTGCACCAATTAATACAGAAACAACATAATTTTTAAAACAACAACAACCTCATTTAAAAAAAAAAAACACCCAATTTCTAAAACATCAACAACTTTTAGTTTTAAAACAGCAACAACAATTTGAATTGAAAACAACAACATCAATCTAAATTTAAACACCAGCAACAATCTAAATTTAAAATAGCAACAAAAATATATTTTTAAAACAACAATAACATTTTAGTTTTAAAACAATAGATAATCTAAATTTAAAACAACAACAACATTTTACTCAATTAAATCACAACACATATAAATCACTTTAATACAAAAAAAAAAAAATCGATTTTTTCTATAGATAAAATCCATATGTATTGTCCAAAATCCGTATTTAATTGGATTTTACCTTAAGATTACATGAAAAAGAATTCATGTAAAACAGGTGTCAATAAACATACATAAAAAAATTGTATGTAATATTACATATAAATTTTTTCATAAATAATAGAATATGTATAAAATTATCTACGGATCATTCTGTATATAAATTTGAGTGAATTACATATGGAATAATCCATTCGTAACTTACATATGGAACAAGTAATGAACACATGTATTATTACATACAAATTATTTTATTTATAAATTTGTATATAAAAATGTACTTTTAATATATTTTTAATTTTAAATTCTTTTACATTCTTTGTCAATTGCAATAAACAGAATAACATTTTATCAACACAACATCGACACTAAAAATTTATAGTAAGACTTCACTTTTTTATTTGTCAATCTAAAAGTACTAACATAATTCAGAAGTGAAAAATTCTAAATGTCTAATAATTGGAGTTGTCATGTTGTTGTTGTGTTGGTTGTTTTGTTGTGGTTGATTCTGAATTTGTTAAGGCCTTACTCAGTTGTTGCTCTTATTGTTACTATTGTAACATAGTTTGTTCATCTGGTAGAAGTAAAAGGGAAGACAACAATATCAACCAAAAAGGAAAAATAGTTGCATACTTTATCTGGTTCATGACGCGAGAATATAATAAAAAATGAAGCTGATGCAGAAACAGCTAAGTTCCAATCAAATAAATGAACTAAAAGGGATTTTAAATTAAAAATATAAATTTATTTATTAGATTTTGAAAACATTAAAATGTAAGTATAACAAAAAAAAGTAATAAAAGTAAAATTTATAAAAATATTAAATGAGGTATAAAAGACTAGCGATCTCTCACACAACTCCAACGTCATCATCATCTAACTTTAATATATGTGAGACCTACAACTCTATACATTTCTCCTGCACATTGTCATGTTTACTGAACATCTCCATTTAAATTGATATGCTTATCCATGACAACACTAGTTATGTAATTTAAATTTAAATTTAAATTTAAATTTAAGTTTAAAACACTCGTTAAACTAAAGTATAAAAGAATTGAATAATAATAATAACATGATTTTTTTTTTTTACATTTACTGTAACAATTTGGGATGAAGAATAATTTTACTAATCAAAGTGATTTAGAAAAGTGCTTTAAATGAAGATTCATGGTTATAATGCATTAAAGAAGATAATGATGATCTTGAAGTAAAATCCATTTTTTCTTTTTAGGAACATGACAAAACAAAGGAGAGGAGAGCATCATTTGAACACATTCATGACAGACCAATTAATACTAATGGAGACCAACCAATTAATACTACATTATAAATTAAAAAAGCTTCTTTTTCAAAACTGAAACTACTTACTAAATTTATAATTCCTAAAATTTCAAAATTTCTTTTTAAATTAACGTTTATACCAGACAATGTATTCTTAGGAGGAGAAAAAAAAAGGTTAAAAGTTCTTAAAACTAAAATTTTGTAAATGTCCTTTTCTAAAAGTCCATTTATTTGATAATTAAAATGTTTAATTAGTTGGATAATACCCACTTTTATTTAGATGTGTCAGTTTAGTATTCGTTCTTAAAAAAATGTTAGTTAAGTCCTAATTTTTAAAAAAGTGTCTCAATTAAATCTCTTTCAAAACAAAAATTATTAATGTAGTTAACCATATTCATGAATTTTATTATCACTCAATTTTAATATAAATATCAATACTAATTTTGTAAGTCATTTTAAATATCAATGCTAATAGCATTTTAAATATTAATACTTAATTTTACTAGAAGGGACTTAATTGAGATATCTTTTTAAAAATTTGGACTTAACACCTTTTTAAAAGTGGATACCAATTTAACACATCTGAACAAAAGTGAGTACCGTCTGTGTATTAAACCTAATTAAAAAATAGAAATACAAAATAAGTTAGATTAACATATATATTGATATCCTCTCGAGGTCTAATCCAATAAACGCTATAATAAGTGTGACTTGTAGTAATATGAGAAGAAGCGAATGGATTGTAGTCTTCATTTTGACTCACTGTGTAATCTTCATTTGATTCATAAATCGTGTTTCCATAAATAGAAATCAAAGGCCTCCAAGAAAGCTTCAAGTTGGTCCTGCATATCAGACCCCCAAATAAATTAACAAAGAAATTCAAAATTTTAAGAGATGAAATCTTGGAATGGAGACGAGGGATGTTAGTTCAGATATCTTCTTAGGTAATGGTTCCTATTTAATACGAACATGGATACTTTAAACCGATGGCCATCGTAGCACACTTGACAAAACCTGAGGAATCCATTAAGACTATTGTGCCTAATTTCATTACGCTGCAGCGCTACAAGCAGCAAGCCATTAGGAATTGTTTTAATGCTAAACTATGTGTTGGCGTTAAAGGTGAAGGATGCCTAATACAGATTTTTATGTATATTCAGGAATATCACCTAATTATATCTATAATGTAGTTTAACTGTTTTTCTTTCAGAAGCATTTTATCATTCTTTGAACAATGCGTATATAGAGAGGGAACCAAATCAGTCTTCACTGATTTAATACAGTCACATATAAACAAACATATGACCAGTAGTGCATCATATTTTTTAAATAAACTTGAAACCCTTCTCCAAGTAGTGTATCATTCTACAAGCCTATGTCTCCTACAAACCCCTCTTTTCCTTCCTTACATCACAAAAAAAAAAAAGAAAAAATTGGCATGTTGTTCACCAGCTTATAATCACAATCATTATTATAGATTTCACCAGCTTATAGTTATTGTTTGCTACGTTGTTCTTATAATCTGGAGGATGAGTGTAGTACCTTTCTTCTTTTCCCATTTTCATCTAGCTATGGAGAATATGAAATGTGGAGGATCTTTCGGAGATGGAGAAGGCTAGAAGATGTTTTCCTTTTTCGAAGGTTGAAATAACGAGGTCATAAATTTGGCTTTGTAAGGTTTCAAGGAATCACTAATCCAGGGGCTCTTGAACAACAACTGGACAACATTAGGATTAGAAATATGAAGCTTCATGTTAACATGCCAAAGTATCCTTATAGGCCAACAGGGTCAAGCATGATGGGAGGAAATAAGAAGTTTTCCAAAGGGATCAAAAGAACACCATGACTCAGAAATATAAGGTGTGGAGGAGAAAGGAAGAAACAAAAACATATGCTCAAATAGTCAAGGAAGGAATAGAGAGTGAGGACACCAATGAAAACACCCGTTATACGGAGTTTCAAGTAACAGAAGAGAAAAAAGAGTGGCTTCAAAAAAGTTACATTGGGAGAATCCGAAATATGATACGTATAGAAGTGGGTAAAAAATCTAATTTTCTTAATCCGATCTATTTTTGCTCCGATCTAATCCATTTAAAATCAATTTTATTAAAAATTCAATCTATTTAAAATCCATTTTAATGGATCTTGATTTCAATTTAATCTACAATTTCTATATTTTATGGATTGAATATCCATTCCCTAAATCAAGATTTTCAAATATGGATAAACCCAAAAATCCAATCCAAATTTTTAATTTAAATTTTTAGTTAGGTTAGGCTAAATGTTGACATGGACTAGGCTAAATTCAAACTCGGACGGGCCTTGCTCGACGACCTATACAAACCAGGCAGACTCGACGATCCTAAAGTGTCAGGCGGGCTCAATGACCAGAATGGGTTGGGCGAGCTTGAAGACTTGAACGAGTCATCTGGCCTAACAACTTGAACGGGTCAAGCGGGCCCAAAGACACAAACGGGCTAGGCGGGCTTGATGAACCTAACGAGTCGGTTGGGCCCGATAACCCGAACGGGCCATGCAGGCCCAAAGACCTGAATGGACTGGGTTGACCTGACAACTCGTACGGGTCGTGCTCGATGACTTGTACGAACAAGGCAAGCCCGACGACCCTGAAGCGCTGAACGGGCCCGATGACCCTAATGGGTCGAGTGGGCTCGACGACCCAAACAAGTTGAGTCGGCCCGACGACTCGGACAGACCGTGCTAGACAACCCATACAGACTGGGCAGGCCCGACGACCCGATCATGTGAAGTCGGGTCGGCATGACGACTTAACCATGTCGGGCTTCCACGACAAGTTAGACAGATAGGGTCGACCTGACGACCTAGACGAGTTAGCTTAGCCTAGTCTGACGACCTGGATGAGGCTTTTTTGCCTTGTTGGTTTTTTTTTGCTCTAGCCCACATGGGCTAGGGCCTAGACCTGTGGGTTTGGCCAAATTAACATCTCTAGCCAAATTGTACCGTGTCGACCTTAAGGACACAAGTTTTAGAAAATTCAATTTAAATTTCTTTTTTAAAAAATGGATTTTGGATCCAAATATTTAGACTGCATTAAATCTTGATCCAAATATTTGGATCTGGATTTTAAAAACATTCAAACTAGTTTTGCTGACAAAATGGATTTGGATCAAAAATTTGATCCAATTATTTGGATCTAAAATGGATGTGGATTGGATCATTAAAAATCTAATCCATGACCACCTCTGCTTTAAAGGAAAGCTTTATCTTGAATGGCTTAAACTTCTTGCGCTTAAGGTATATTGGTAATAATGCAATACACATTATGGGTGAAGGTGAGGACAACATACAAAATATCATCGATGAACGACGTGAATGGTTATCAAGAATCTTTGAGTCAATAACAATATGGAATAATCACACGGTGTTTGGAAATCGGATATGTTGGGTCAGGTGTTGGGGCTTCCTTCATTCCTTTGAGGGCAAGAATGCTTTTGAAAAGTCATAGCTAACGTGGGAACTCTAGTATCAGTGGATAAGCCAAATGAGGAATGGCATGAACTTGAATCTGCGAGATTGAAGGTTAGACTACCTATTCAAGCAGAGGCTAGAATAAACACCATGTTGAAGATAAATGGTAGAGTTTATCGGGTCTTGATTGAAGAAGAAACACCATCAAGGGAACACCCCAAATGTTGGTGTGGAGTGTGGAGAAAAAGTATACAAGATGGTTCTTCCTCAAATGCGTCCACTGATATGGTTTTCATGGGATCAGAAGATCAGAGTGCGGGAACTTTACTATTTATTCCCATTAATGACTCTTGGTATCTGATGTACTTTTGAATTGAAATTGGAAAACAAAAAGACTAAGCTCATGTTCTTTTGAGAGTAATTATTGTTGCATTCTTTTATATCGATATTTGAGAGCGATGCAAGGCGCCGATTTGAGAGATTGGTCCCCTAACATCATCCCACTATGAGTGTGAAATTTGAGAGTGATGATACTTATTTTAGTAAAGTGATGACGACTTTTTAAAGTCAATAGGACAAAAGGAAGACACCACAGTGGTATCACCGGAGGATGCGCAACCCCGTCTCGAGATAGACGATGAACGACAATGAATGACGAAGATGTCTCAAAAACTGCACGCCAAAATCAATTACCACAAGAAGAAATTTGACAGAGTGGTAAAGAAGACTACAATGCAGAAAACCAGAAGAAATATACAAAAGGAAAATGTCAGATAAAGACAGCTAGCTTGGGGCGACACGATGTGCAAAGGAGAAAGCAAGGATCAAGAGGATCTTCAGAAAGATTTTCAGTGGGTACATACAAATTGGGTCCTCCATTCGCCCAAAATTGAGCTTCTATTTCAGGATTTCTTCCTTCTTCATGATTTCTTTTGCAACTTTAAAAAAATTTCAAATTCCAAAATTATTCATTAACCATTTAGTCATAGTAATGCAAATTATACCTTCAAACTGTTTCCAAATATCGTTTTCTGTAAATAATGCTTTTGGATGTTAAAATCCGTAAAAAAATTAAATTTTTTAATGTCAAAAAAATATATACCATAAATCAACTTCTACATAAATATATATATATATATATATATATATATATATATATATATATATATATATATATAAATGAAGGTGAGGAAAGTATAACTGATGAGGGTGCACACTCATGACTACATCAGGGATATTTTCCTTTCTTAATACTAAACGTTTTGGTAAAAGGGAGGAAAGTATAGTTTGAGTTTATCTACTATACTTTTCTTGTTAGGATTATGGATATGTAGAAGGGTGATATCGGTGGATGAGGAAAGTTAAGTGGTGGTTCAGTTGGCGGAAAGTGACATTGGAGTTTAAAAGCAACGCGTTAGACTAGGGGATCTTCTAGAACATGTTCTTAGGACGAATACCACAAGTTGTGCAAGAGAAGTTGGGTTCAAAGGTTGGATTAAAGAAAGGTAACTACGTATGCTTGTGCAGCAAGGTTGAGAAGTCAATTTGGTACTACATCTTAGCATAGGTCTGAGGTTGGAGGAGGAAATTGGTGGAACATTTGAGGCTATGGCTAAAAAGGTAGAGACTAGGAAGGGAGAGTCTCAAGTGGGAGGTTAAGTTGAGATAGAGCTCAGGGGATTAGTCCGACAAGGCGGTGTTCTAAGAAAAGGGGAAAACCAATCATGTAATGAGAATACAATATGTTAAGGGTTTTATACCAGGTCAATCTCCATGGGAGGCAGTTGCAGCTTCTCAACAACCATAATTCAAGTCATGAGTAGAAGGGATGTCCTAAGAAGGGTGGCTCAAATGAGAGAAAGGTTTGACTTAGGGATATGAGATGAACGATTTCAAGTATCGGAAGAAGAATTACATCATTATGTTGTTCGTATGGGAAGGAGCAGCTGGTAATGCCTGAGCACAAGGAAGGAGGAAATAAAAAGGAAATTTTTGTGAAGAAGAAAGGATGTCTTCGATAATTGGTGATGGATCAGTTGAAGAAAATAAGTAAATTCAAGGATACAAGGTATAAAAGTGGTGTCTAGGGTGTGAGTTTTTGTTTTCATTAAGATTGTATACTCTTGGGTATCACCAATATGGGATGTGGGTTCTAGTTGTCTGCAAGAGGGAATGGGTAGTGAGAGGTTAGTCTTGGCTGCAGTTGTGACTAAATGCGGAACACTCGAGTATGGTGGTGTCTCTTGGTGATCAAAGGATTCAAACTCAATGTTAATTGGAATTTATTATGTTGTAAGATTGGGGCATAAACGCAAGGGTGAATTGGTTATTTTCCAATTTCATTCCTGAGCTATGTGATACCTAATAAAATGGTGTTCGATGAATCAAAGAGATAAATCGACGATGGCGTATCAAGTGTGGATCAAGAGGAAAGGCGAGGGCAAAGCTTCATGCGATTCAGAGTTATCTGGCAAGGACTCAGTGTAAACATTAGAATAATTGCAAGTTTTAGTGGATCGCTAAGGAGAAGTTGGTAAGTTAAACCACTCAAGTGAAGTATTGACTAAGATCGGAATGGCGTCGTATGAGGTGTTGGATGGGAAGAGAGGTAGAACGTCATGGTGCGGGTATCAAGATGGGGAGTTGGTTACTATTGGACCTGGTTGTTACAACATACAACGGAGAAGGTCAATTTTATTCAGCAACGGATGTATGTGACATGGAACAAACAGAAGTTGTATACAGATAAGAGGAGCGGGTTGTTTGCGGTTTGAGGTAGCAGAGTTGTGATTCTTAGAGTACCTTAACTATAGGCAGTGGAAAAGCGATCATTCCGAAAAGTTGACTCGGAAGTCCATCGGGCAGTATTAGATTAATTGGATGATCAATTCGGTCATATATGAGATCTTCGTACCGCCTAATTGAGCAAACTTGCACATAGTGTTTCAAGTGCCACAAATAAGGAAATAGATTGCAAGTCCCACTCATGTACTAGAGGGGGATGATGTGAAGATCAAGATAAGGTTTGGATAAGGGAAGATCTGACTTTGGACGTAAGGCTAGTTAGAATATTGTATTCTCAGGTCATGAAAGTGAGAGGGGAAGAGATCCAGACAGTGAAGGTTCATTGGGATGAAGCCATGCACGAGAAGACGTGGGAAATGGAGGACCTCGCGAGGCAATCATAACCATAGTTATTTCCTGATAAGTGCAATTTTCGAGCATGAAAATTTTATAAGTTAGGGGAAATGTAAGACCTGGGAAAATTAAATAAATAATTAAATATTTATTTAATAAATGCAAGTGTGGGAATCGCTAAGTTAATTAATGTGGAGAGAGGAGACAAGGAATGGTACTAGCTTAAGTGGTTAAGAGTACTTGGTTATTATGAAAGGATTTGGGTTCAAATCTTGTGTATGACATTAGGGTGTTATTTTTAATATTTTATTATTTTTATAATATGTTGGACCATGGGCGTAATAATATAATTCTATATGCATAGGAATTACCATGAAACATAAATTGGTTGATTGGTTGTGCATTAACTTGGCAATTGTGTGGTTTTGTGTTCAAACCTTGACTTATGTGAAATAAGTTCATTTTGGCCAATTCCTTTTTGGTCATGAATGAAAAGGGTCAATTAGGAGGCGATTTGGAGTGGAAAATAGTGGAGCCAAAGACTTGGGACGTGTTGCGATCACAAAAGGACTTGGAATTTCAGAGATAGTTGTGATTATTACAATTCTTTTTGTTTTCACTTGTCATTTTAGAGTTTTTCTTCTAAATGCGACACACTTATTATTATTATTACTACTATTATTATTCTTATTCTTATTATTTTATTTTACTAATATTATTATTAGTATTATTATTATCAATTTTATTATTATTTAATTATTATTAATTGTTTTTTTATTATTCTTATTATTATTATTATTCTTATTAATTTTATTATTATTATTATTATTTATATTATTATTATTACTATTAATATTAATATTATTTCTTATTTTTTATAATTATAATTATAATTATTATTATTATTATTACTATTATTATCATTATTATTATTATTTTACTATTATTATTGTTATTATATTATTATTATTATTATTATTACTGTTATTGTTATTATTTTATTTTAGTATTATTATTATTATTATTATTATTTTATTATTATTTTATTATTATTATTATTATTATTATTATTATTATTATTATTATTATTATTATTATTATTATTATTATTATGAGCGAACACAGTTGTCGCGTATATGTCTTTGCATCTTTTAATTTTTATAAAAATTTGAGTTATGATCAATAAATAATATATAATTAATTTCTAAAATAATTGTTATATGTTAATTAGAAAAATAAAATATTTATACAAAAGAAATTTTTAAAATAATTGTTAAAGATAAAAGTGTTTTTTAAAATAACGTTTAAGAAGAGTTTTTAGAATAAGGGTTAAAGATAAACTATTTATAAAATAATTAATTTTTAAAATAATAATTAAGGGTATCATTATTATATATTGTTATAGATTATTACTATTATTTTTATATTATTTTATTTTATTTTACTATTATTTTACTATTAATGTTATTATTATCACTTTTATTTTATTTCTGATTTTATTATCATTATTGTTGTTTTATTATTATTCCTTTATTTTATTATTATTATTATTGTTTTATTATTATTTTTTATCTTATTTTATTATTATTGTTTCATTTTATTTTATTATTATTTTCGTTATTATTATTTTTATTATTATTGTTTCATTTTATTTTTATTATTATTATTATTACTATTATTACCATTATTATTGCTGTTGTTGTTTTTATTAGGGTTAAATATGTTTTTGGTCCCTTAACTTTCGGTGAATTTTGGAATTAGTCCATTTCGAAACTTTGGACCAATTTAGTCCTTCATCTTTTGAAATATGTGAATTTAGTCATTTTAATCAAATTTTATTAAGTGCATTTGACATTTCAAGCGTGTTTCATAATAGTATTTGACTTAACATTAAAGCAAAAATGTGTCAAACAGTATAAACAACTCAAATACAATCCTAAAATGCGTACGAAACATTGAATAAACCTAACAAGTGTAAGGATTCATTTAAGGATTGCTACAAGACACTAGATGATGGTCTTTAAGGAGATGACTTACTGGGGGGCCAGTTACAGGTGTAGCTTGTATTGGGGGTAACACGTGACCACTCAAGGTTGTAGCCTGGTGGTTATGGAAGTCCAGTGTGGGTGTGCGAGATCGTGGCTCGTACGAATGGGTCCCGGAAGATTTTCCTTTTTGGTCTTAGCTGACAAAATTGGTAATCTTTGGATAAATACGAACTGTGGTTCGTATTAGGGAACTCCGCTTGGTGTTGTGAATTGTAGTCTGTAACAAGATCATTCCCACGTGTGGACTACCGATGGTGGCCTGTAGTCGGAGGGGCGAGTAGACACTCATGGGGGCGAGTAGACACTCGTGGCAGAAAGTATCAACTAAAGGAATCATTAGAGGGTGTGGAATTTGGATGCTCACGGTGATGACCGTGCGGGGTTTAGTGACCAAATATGGTATTTTTTATGAAGGTCGTCTGATTAAGTTAGTAAACCAAGATTTGTAGCGTTGTTTTCTTTTATACTGTCGTTAATTTCTTTTATTTTGAACTCACCCTATCCGTTTGTGTTTGGCGATGATCGTGTAACTTGTTACAAGGGAGTAAAGGATGTTACAGGTGGAGCTGTTGAAGAGTAGAGCCGAAGATAGGGCTTACATGGGGATATTTTTTTAAAGACTTGTATTTATCTCATTCGTTTTCAGTGGAATATGAACTTGGAGTTGTACTCTTTTAATTGAATATTGGTTTTGAAATTTGTTTTCATTTGTCGCGATTATTTCCCGCATTTTTGAGTAAGATGAATAATTAAATACGACAATTTAATGATACCTTATTTTATTTTAATTAAATTAGTAATATTCGGCTGGGATGTTACAAGCACGAGATATAATATCAATCCTTACTCCTTCTTTTGATCTTGTCACTAAAGTTGATCAGGACATGATATGGCAGGATTTATTGGTAACTAATATTAATGTTATTAACCTTATAGTTTGATTTTGTTGATAATATGTTAAATATTATTGATGACATTTTCTATATTACAGCTAACATTTGATATTCCAAATATGGCGATGATTAAACACAAATGTTTGTCATCGGTGGCTGAGAAATTTCGTGGTTTTAAGACCAAGTTCATGCCTAAGTATGTGTTTGGATATAAAAGGAATGAAAATCCATTGTTGAAATACACATGGATTGATGAAGACACTTGACGTCAGTTTCAAGCTTTGGACATCTGAGGGATGGTAGGTATGTTTATTTGAAATCATCAATTGCTCAATTGATAATTATGTACAATTTGAACTAATTCATGAAGTGGGTTTTATATGTTACAGGAAAAGAGAAAAAAAGGCTCAAAGTATAAGTGCTCAAAATAAAAACCCGCACATATTGTCTCATGGTGGGTATAGAAAACTTGAAGAGAAGATAATGTTAGAAAAGAAAAATTCTAAGCCCCACCTTCTGAGGATGAAGATATTGAGCCTCCTTCACCATCATCACGTCACAAAAAGTGGAAGTTAGCTCGTCTACACACATCGGGCAACTACACTTGTGAATTTTCACAAGAAATCTCTAAGAAAATTGTAAGATACAATTATTCTCTAAATAACTCGTTCGTCTTTTATATTGTATGATTTTTTATAACTCTTTTTGATACATTGCAGGATTCATTGGTTGAGCAGAGCTCCTAGGGAGGATTCACTCTAGAAGGTCATCATGACATACTTGCTGCTGCAATGGGACGACCTCAGCACCCTGGACGTGTGCGTGGTGTTGGAATAGGAGTCGGCATACGCCAATTTTTTGGTTCCTCCTCTAGTCAGTCTTCATGTAGTCATAATGCTGATTATGAAGAAAGACTGACGAAAAGAATCACTGTGAGGGTGAGAGAAGAACTTATATGCCAATTTGAGAATTATGGCCTCCGTTCGCCAGTGGATCCTCCACCAAAACTAGACCCATTTGTGCCTCCCACGAGTAAATCTTTTTTTCTATAAGTTATGAATTGAATAAATGATATTTTATAAAATAATTGAATAACATTAATAAATCATTGACTCTAACATGCAGAAGTAGAAATAGGAGTTGTTCAGCTCCACCCGGGGATGACATGGACGACACTCATCCATGTATGCTATATATTTGGGATGGTACAGAGAAGACACTAGTGGCTCATGGAAAAGTATTTGAGGCAGTCATAGTTCTTCATGGCAAGGAGTTATTAGAGGATGAGGTTAAGGTCACGATAGAGGAGGTTCTCGTGTCATTTGCTTTAGTTTCTGTGCCAACAGATGAGGTATATACTGTGGCACAGGCATTCCAATGTTTCCTCGCCTGGCCTAGAGATTTGGTTGATTCTGACCCCTCTAGTACAGACTCTCAAACCCACCATATACTAAATTTTTAAGTTTTACATGTTTATTATATTCAAACTTAAATTATATTCCATTTTAACTAAAATTGCATTGATGTAGGAAAATCCTCAACAAAGAAGAGTAATTGAATATTACCATTATTCAGTTATGGATGATGTAAGTCTTTTAGTCATTATATATAGTTATTTGATATATTTATCTATTTACTTATATCAAATGAATTTTATGTTTAGGTATCTGTCTGGTGTCACTGAAACTATGGGGCTGAATGATCTATATGGGTTTGTAGACCTCTAACTCACTCATGAAGGCAACAAGTTTGATGACACCCAAGCTTATGTGACCAAATGCTTTCAACGCGAAAAAGAAATTTATTTTTCCCTTATGTTGATGGGTCAATCATTTTTGTTAACTTCTGAATATAATCTGTCATTTTAATGCATAACAATGAATTTATTTTATTCTCAGCATCATTGGAAGTTACTTGTGGTTTCCCTAAGGGAGAACCTTGTTGTGTGGTTTTGCTCTTTGCACTGCCCTCACCCCAACCATCTTAGACAAGTGATAGATTGGTAAGAACATCAATGTCAATCTTATGAATATGACATGTTCTATAAAAGTATCCTAACTTATTCCCTTTATCATAGTTCAATTTTTGGACATAACATGTTGTTAGGGAGATCAACGACTAAGGCAAAATGTCTTGTGTAAGACCCGAGAAATTAATGCTAACTTTCATGATGTGGAAAAGTACTAGCTCAAGTGGTTGAGAGTACTTGATTGTGTGAGAGGACTTTGGTTCGAGTCCTATGTATGTCAATTGTGTGTTATCCATTTTTATTATTTACTTATGATATGTTGGGCGTGATAAAAGATTATAAAATTCTAGATTTATATAATTTATCACGAAACATGAATTGGTTGAATTGGTTGTGCACTTGCTTGGACATAGGAGGGTTGGGAACCATGACTTAATGGTGAATCAATAGCCTTAATCTCCTTTTTAAATGAATTTTCGTTTTGCTACATTAACCCTAATTAAGGCATGATTAAGAGACCAAATAAGGGGATAGTAGGGGGTTTGGAAAGTCTAGCATTAATACGTACTATGACGAGAGGAAATTTCAGACCAGCAATTGAGTGGAGAGAGGGAGGAGGAGTGGGATTGGAGAAGAGCAACAAAGGCTAGTGGTGATCAAAGAGTAACTAGAGGAACTATCAAATTAAACGAGGAATCCAAGTTAGGGGAGTTCCTATTGGTGGTTTTAAATTTAATTGTATGTACTCGTGATGTGTCAAGGATTTGAGAATGCTATTTCTCCATTTCATATGCGTTTCATGCGGGTTTCTGAAATTTTTCCAGAAACCGCCTAACGATCACCCCCGACCCGCCAGGCGACACAAGCTTTAGATCTCGTTCCTGGGTTTTCTCCATAAACCGCCTGGCGACAGAGGATGGTCCGCCAGGCGACGTGAAGTGGGATGGCCAGTTTTCGATGTCTTGGATTTTTTTGTGTTAGCTGTGATGTTGTAGTGATGTTCCACATGCATGAACATGAATTTTGATGGATATATTTGACTGTCGGCCATATTTTATGATGGATGCATGAATATTACATGAAGTTGGGATTGGGAATCATAAGGGAGAGGGGTAATGGAATAAATGTAGTAATTGAGTATGATTTATGGTATGCTGCATGAAAATAATGTCAAATGAGACCTAAACGATCTTTGTATGAAATTGGACCCTTAAATTTATGTTAAAAGGCATGCTAAAATAGTTGGGTTGAGGGTCGGGGTGCGCACAAGTGTGGAAAAATTTGGGCAAAACCCAGGTTTGGATGCACCGCTTTGCGGCGCAGGATCTACCGCCAGACGACACCTCAAAACAGGGGTAAATATATGCTTGATATGGGATTTTGTGTTTTGGGACTTTGTGTGATGATTTTATGTGAAATCGGACTAGTAGGTAGAGGGTACAGAAAAGTTGACATGTATGTATATGAATGGGGTCATGCTTAACTTGATAATGAACATAAAGGGGTTGGCCGCATTGAGTTAGATGGTTTTAGTACCTAATTGAGAACTGTACTTGAGTAGAAATGGAACTGATGTATATTATACTTGATGTGTGGTATTGTTCCAACTATGTGAGGGATGATATGATTTTAGTTGAGAAAATATGCCAAGTGAAATGTGTGTGATAGTGTACTTTAGTTATATGAATATGCTTGGATGGATGGGATTAATGTCCTTGAGTTGGCCTAGATTGTATGCTTCACTGCCTATGTTGTTCTAAAGTGTATGTACAATATTGACAATTTTGTGGCATGTTTCAATTAGTAAATAAAGGAGAACATGCTAGACATGATAATACTTGATTTGGACATGAGTTGAAAATGTATTTTGCGTTTTAGTCATAGTATTATGTCTGGAATATCATGGTTGTGCTATAAATTAAGTATTGTATGATTGGGGTCCCTTAAGACTTGAGGAAAATCCCAAAAACCACTAGTCTTGCGCTACTGGAATGGCGCCTGGCGGCTCGCCCTGCACCGCCAGGCGATAGAGTCTCAAACAGTGGTAGTGGCCACTGTATGCGCGTGGCGCCTGGCGGCGGTGTTGTTCCCGCCAGCTGATAGGGGTGCGACAGGGAAACTGGAAGGCGCTTCGCGCCTGGCAGTGTGAGATGCCTGGTAGATGGTCTGGAACCAAGTTCTGCCTAACGACGCGAGAGGCGCGCCAAGCAGTTTTGGGTGCAGAGATGGTTCGTGAGGAGGATTTCTACACAACTTCGGATAAGTGTCATGATGCGATCCTTTGGCTGGGGGCCCAGTTACGAGTGTAACTTGTATCGGGGTAACATGTGGCCACTCTAGGTTGTTGCCTGGTGGTTTAGGAAGTCCAGTGGAGTGTGCGAGATCGTGGCTCGTACGGCGAGGTTTCGGATGATTGCCCTCTTCAGTGCATCTGATTGAGTTTGGTGGTCTGGGGACAACTACGGACTTCGATTCATTTTGGGGAACTCCACTTGGTGTCGTGGATTGTGGTCGTGGCAATTTATTCCTACGTGTGGACTATTAGGTGGGGGCTTGTAGTTAGAGGGGTGAGTAGACACTCGTGCAACAAAGATCAATCAGTGGACTCACAAAAGGGTGTAGAATTAAGAAGCGTCTAACGTAAGGGTGGAAAGGCGAGGAATTGAGGAATGGGAAATGCTAACCTGAATTATATGTTTGAGATGCTTTAATTATGTCATGTTATAACTTTTTATTTTTATTTTGAGTTCACCCTATATGTGTGTGTGGCGATGATCATGTAACTTGTTACATGGGAGCAGATGGTGGTGCAGGTGAGCATGTGGATGCATAGTGTTGGAGTGGAGATCAGCGATGGGAGTTTTTATAATAGTTTTCTTCACGAAAGTTTATGGACTATTTTGTAATGATTTTATAAGTCATTTATATTGGTAATAATTGAACACCGTGGACTTTTGTTATATTTGGCGCGTTGAACTAAATGTTTTAAATTTTCCTGTGTTTTTGGGAAAAGCAATTATTAATAAATGAGGTTATTCATAGATTATCTGAATTTTTGTTTTAAATAAGTAATTTCCGGCTAGGACGTCACATCCTGCATGGTGTTCCTCCAAGTTTGATATTTCTATCCATATATTTATAATTGTTTGATTTGATTTTCTTCCTTGATTAATTGTAATGTTGTTGATATAATGTAGTGTAATAGACAAACCAGCTCATATGAGTGCAGTTACTATATAATGCAATGGATGACAACCATTGTGCGTGCTCGTATTACAACTAATTCGTAAACGGTAATATATATTTAAATTAAAATGAATACTTTGCAATATTGTCTTTCTATATATTAACTTAAGTTAATGTCTTATTTTGCAGACATTCAAGAGTCCTGTGCCAATTCCCGTGAAGTCCATAAAGTTTGGTAGTATAGCATGTGCAAAATTTATAATTCAGATGTACAATAGTATTGATTAGGATATGTATTTGAATTGTGGCTGATTTCCAATTGTCTTTTAAATGTATTTGGATTGTGGATGTTTCATAAAATATTCTATTCTGGTTTGTGCTAGTTTTTGAAAAAAATATGCAAGTTTAAATGTGGGAATAACCATAAAACAGAATATGTATTTAAAAAAATAGTATATTAGGCCTCGATTCTAACCATAACCGAGACAAAAAAGCGCTCTATGGCCTCAGTTTAGATAACAATTGAGGCAAAAAGGTCTTCGAATTTTTAATTTAATTTAAATTTTTTTGACTGTATGGCTTTTGTTCGAACCAGAACTGAGGTAGAAAAGTGCCACCTATGGCTTTAGGTCCTTAGAGAAACAAGGCAGAAAGGTGTGCTTTGGCTCCGGTTCACACCCGGGGCCAAAAGCCACCCTAATTTTGCTTCGTCCCAATATGCCTCGGTTCTGGAACCGGGGCAGAATATAAAAAACAACCGGGGCCAAAAGCCCTTACTGCACTAGTGAGAGAATGATAAAAATCTATTGAAGGAAATCAATAGGACCAAAATAAATTTAAAAGATTCTAATAGACATTTGTTGTATAAAAATTTGGAACCAATTACATAAGAATTCGTTATATACAAGACTCTTCTCTTCTTGAAAAATTATGTAGAACCAGTTACCAATATAGATCAATCGATAAGTCATTACATCTAACACTAAGTTTTGTCAAAACTCCTTGGGACAAAATACCTACTTGCAATTCAGAAGTCTATCGATGATAGTCATGAAAAATATTATATGAAGCCAATTCATCTTTCTCTTCATCTATTAGTATCTTTATTTCTAGATTGTGTATATCAATAGATTTAGACAAAAACATGCATTTTAGAATCGAGCATTCAACTTCGAAAAAATATACTTGTACCAGCCCAGTGTACCTTTTGTTTATTTGCAACTCTAGATCGAGTTCACCGGAGTTCAGAGCTTGTCATACTTCCGCTTCCACTTTGCCTTGGTCTTGATCTCAATCTTGTTAGTTTTGAAATGGTTGAAAAGCCAAGAAAGGTGGGTTGAATTGGCTAGTTAAAAATTTATGCTATCTTTGCAAGCTAAAAACCACCTTTAATTGAATCAAATAGATCACCAAGTTTTAATGCAAACAATATTGAACTATACACTTTCAATCGATCAAAAACAGAGTTAACAAATTAATTTTACTAAACAGATTCTGTTCTGGTATAATTAATCGATTGAAACTGAAAAACAATCGACTGAAATACTGGGAAAAATGCAGAAATGTGAATTTGAATTTTAAACCAGAAACAATGCTCAAGAATGATCAAGACAAGTTCCAAATGATCATACAAACATGCTCAATGCTGCAGATGCCATGAAAACATGCAAGAACATGAAAAAGATGATTAAAGCATAAGTTCTTGAAACTTTAAAATGAAAATGCAAGAGAGAAAGGTTAGAGAAGAGAGGAAACCACGAATTTTTATACTGGTTCACTCAAACCTGAGCTACATTCAGTTTGTCAAGGCAACCTTAGCTTGACTTTGCACTATTTCAAAAGTTTTACAAAGTATCCACCCTTACACTTCTAAAATATGCAAAACACCACAAAAGACTCTTGAATCACACAAGAATCACACCAGCACAGCAAGAACCCTCTTGCAGACCTAGAAAACCACCAGGCACACACACAAAGCTTAAGAAAGATCAAACCTTCGTGGTAGCACAACCTTGCCTACCACAAACCACTTTCTTCAAGCTTCAAACCAAGCCAAAAGCTCCAAGAATTGATCCAAGATCAATCTTCAACAGCTGCAACACCTATGATCATGAAGGAGAGAGTTTCCACAAGTTTCCAGAACCAAATCATGCTCTAAAATGATCAACTTGCATATCTTTCGAAAATCACAACTTTTATAGTCAAAATGTTACGAAATTTGACAAGTTGATTTTCAAATCAATCGGTTGATTTCACTTGACTTAAGTGAAATCAGTCGATTAAAAACTAAATCAACTGATTGAATTTGTTGCAATTTAAGACTACTACAGTCATCCTTTTAACCTGTTGAAAAACCATTCAACAGACTAAAAGAGAGATTTTAACCTGTTGAAAAACCATTCAACAGATTAAAAACACAATAAAGACCAAACTACATCTAATTAATGCTTTAAGGTCTACAACATGAATTACAAGCTATAAATACACTTTCTTAATGATGTAACTACATGGAGAACACATGTTCCAGCCTTGATCACCATGGATATCATCAAATCACCTTTCCTTCATCAATGTAGGCTTCATTCCAATGGTAATGGCTTCAAGATAGTTCAAAAGAGCTTCATTAAGTCTTCATCAAATCTTCAAGAAGCAAACCACCTTAGCTTCACATGTCAACAATCTCTCCCTGATTTGATGAAGTCAATCTCTATTCCATCTATCTTCCATTGCAAAATGCTTCCATTTGTTGGATACCAATTGATGATGTAAAACCTTAGCTTGAAGCTTGTGAACCTGAAAAACATTTACAACAGCAATACACACAAGCTAGCAAGTATACAACTGTGATCATGCTCCCCCTATCAATAATATGGGTTCAAATTCAGATTTGATTATTCATTCCAATTTTAATGCTTAGTTTAATGTGATCAATTATTTATTTTCCAATTTTTCTAATTTTTCTTCCCCTTTGGATTCATCAAACAAAACAAATGCATAAAGATAACAAGCATTGCATATCATTTGATTAATACTAGAAGAGAATACAACCAACATAAACTAAAAACAAAAAATAGATGCATAAAGTTGATACAATCAGCCGACTGAAATGAAAAACAACCAACTGAAACAGACAAAACTCCAACTGAAAAATCACAAACACAACGATGCAATGCATGATCCTAAACAACCACCACACTCAATCATCTTGAGGATAATTTCTGGTCTGGAATGAGTGGAGCATATCATGGATGTCATGAATTTGGCCATCCAATGCATTGAACCTCTTATTGCAATAGTTGTGATGTTTATGTTGAGACACATTGAGTTCATGCAGCTGGTTCAACACCATCCTCTCAAAATATGAGTACACAAGGCCTCTATCCTCTGGAGAGTTGTAGGGAATCAAGTCCATAGGGCCAGCAGTTGGTTCTTCCTCTTGATTTGCACCACTTGGACCAGCTTCATGGTCATGTGCACCACCAACAACAGCTCCAGCAGTTGTCCACCCACTTCTCACCTTGATAAAGCCCATTTGGTGCAGATTTTGGTTGGATGTATGGTTCAATAGTCCAGTTGATTCTTCTAGCTCATCCTCTACATCAATACCAAAGTATTCAATGAATTTAGACACCAAAACCACATATGGAAGCCTAAAATCCGTGAGCCTCTTGGCCTTGAGCATATGATCACAAAATACATAGATCCAATCCACTTGAATGTTGTGTTGAATGCAGTACATGAATATCAAATCTCCTTCATTCAATGTTGAATGGTTGCTACCACGTGGAACAAGGATTTTTGTGACAATCATACCAAGTAACCTTTGATCCACCTTGAGACCACCAACATGGAAGTGTTTGATTTCAACAATAGGATTTCTCAAGCATTGGCCATGGTATTGCATCTTGTTGAATTCTGGAACAGCCCCAGTTTCACCTTTTCTCACTTGCACACCCCTTGGTTTGAGTCCAACCATATCTTTCCAAGCTCTCTTGTTGATCTCCATTTGAACACCCTTGATGCTGGATAGTAGGACATCATTTTTGAACTCCAAGTTGGTGAAAAACACCTTCACCAAGTCTGGATAGATTTTCCCTGAAAGTTCAAGGAAAGACTTCAACTTTTGATGCTTTAGTTGTTGGAATAGGCTCTCAAAGCCTTCAGCCCTTAGCCATGAGAACCTCAACACCTTAGGAATGCTGATTTGTTTTTTATTCATTTCTATGAGGAACACTTGAATGTTGTCCTCATGATCCTCAAACCATGCTTCAATTCTTCAATGGCTTTCATGATTTGGAGACCTTGGAGTAAGAGGAGTGGAATGCTCATCATCAGATTGGGTAGCTCTTTGGGAAGGACGAGGCATGATGAGTGTTGGTATGGCTGTTTCTAAAAGATGTATGATGCAAATGCAGCAATACAAGTGCGGTATTTATAATTCAACAAACTGATTTTCAGAAACAGTTGATTAAATGGTGCAGATTTTTCTAATTAATTCGTTTTATGTTACCCAAATCAATTTAATGCAATCCAAAACAATATCTCATGCATTCATGATGTTTTCAATGTGTTTTTATGAGAGAATCAATCAGTTCAGATCATGTGAGCTGCATGCATATTGGAATTGTACACTGGAATGCTTTTTGGTCAAACAATTCAGAAAAAGTAACACATGGCTGTTGAAATGGGCAGTTAGGAGCAAATAGTACCTGACAAAAAGATGCTTTCTTTGTCTGGGTCGGCTTAACAATTCAATTCGTGAGTAAAAGCACAGTTTAAGTAAAATCAACACATTGAAAAACAGAATCAGTCGATTAAAACAACATCAGAGCATCAGAGATTGAAAATAGAATCTAGTTAAATGAAATCAGCTGACTGATTTTGAAAATCAATCGATTGAAAATCTTGAAATTGAACTTCATTTTTCCAGATATAGTTTTAATGAAATCAACATACTGAATTATGAAAACAACAGATTAAAAATCATAGCAGATCAATTTTTCATCATCTAGTGACAATTTAAGTGAAATAAACATGTTGAAATACAGAAACAACAAGTTGACAAATCATGAATTGTGCAAACAGAGGCAGATTTAAGTGAAATCAACACATTGAAATGCAAAATCAACAGGTTGACTATGATAGTTTTAAACTTTTGCATATAGCAGCAGATTTTTATGAAACCAATGCATGAGTACATAAGATTAACATGCTACGAACACATCAGACCACATTCTTGATGTCTAAAATGCCTAGTTCAGTTCTTAGCTTGTTAAACCTATCTCTAGCCAATGGTTTTGTAAACAAATCTGCCAATTGATTTTCAGTTTTAACAAACTTGATTTCACAATCTCCCTTTTGAACATGATCACGAATGAAATGATGCCTAATCTCTATATGCTTGTTGTATTGGATTCTTGGTTAAGTTGATTGCACTAGTATTATCACAATACAAAGGTACCTTGCTTAGCCTTACACCATAGTCCAAAAGTTGATGTTTCAACCATATGATTTGTGCACAGCCATGTCCAGTAACAATATATTCAGCTTCAGCTGTGGAAAGTGCCACACAAGTATGCTTTTTGCTATTCCATGAAATTAGACTTGATCCAAGTAAATGGCAAGTACCACTTGTGCTTTTCCTATCCAATTTGCACCCTGCATAGTCCAAATCTGAAAAAGTCACTAAGAGATATGTTAGAATCACATGGATACCATAAACCAACATTAGTTGTTCCTTTTAGGTACTTTAGAATCCTTTTTGCAGCCTTAAAGTGTGATTCCTTTGGATTTGCTTGAAATCTAGCACATAAGCATACTCCAAAATGAATATCTGGCCTACTTGTTGTAAGATAGAGCAAAGACACAATCAACCCTCTATATTTGGTTGATTCCACTGGTTGGCCAGCCCTATATGCATCCATAAGACAATTTGTTGCAATTAGAGTGGCAGCTTCCTTGCAATCCTCCATTTTGAAATTTTTCAACAAGTCAAAACAATATTTTGATTGATTTAAAAATGTTCCATGCTAAAGTTGCTTGACTTGCAACCCTAGAAAGTAGGTAAGCTCACCCATCACGGACATCTCAAATTCTCGCTGCATAGCTGCAACAAACTTTTCACACAATGTGTTGTTATTTGAACCAAAGATGATATCATCAACATACACTTGAACAAGTATAACATCATTTTCATGTTTTCTAACGAAGAGTGTTTTATCCACTGCACCTCTAACATAACCTTTTGATAAGAGAAAATTGCTTAGCCTTTCATACCATTGTCTTGGTGCTTGTTTCAAACCATATAAGACCTTTTTCAATTTGAAAACATGGTTAGGATAGAGGTGATCCTCAAATCCAGGACGTTGTGATACATACACTTCTTCATTTAGGAAACCATTCAAGAATTCACTTTTCACATCCATTTGATGCAATTTAAAGTTACACATGCAAGCATATGCTAAGAGTAATCTCACAGCTTCTAGCCTAGCTACAGGTGCATAAGTTTCATCAAAATCAATGCCTTCTTCTTGATTATAACCTTTAGCAACTAGTCTAGCTTTGTTTCTTACTATATTACCATCTTCATCCATTTTGTTTCTAAAAACCCATTTGGTTCCAATTATATTAATATAATTAGTTTTAGGCACTAGAAACCACACATCATTTCTTGTGAATTCATTGAGTTCATCTTGCATAGCCATGATCCAATTACTATCATTCAAAGCATCATTCACATTCTTAGGTTCAATTTGAGATACAAATGCAACATGTTCACAAAATACAATTGTACGTCTAGTAGATACTCCCTATTTGATATCACCTATGATGTTGTCCTTTGATAAACCTCTAGGCTGGATCCAATTCTAGGGCAATTTGCTGTCTGCAGCTTTTTCAATCGACAATTTTTCCTTTTCAGCTGACTAATTTCCTGCAGCAGTGAGCTTTTCTACAGCAGAAATTTGCTCATGCAGTAGATCTTCCTCATCTGCATTCTTTGACACTTGATCTTGCAACTTTGGGTTAGTTTCATGAAATACACCATGTATAGACTCTTCAACAATCATCAATCTCTTATTATAGACTCTATATGCATGACTTTGTGTAGCATAGCCTAGAAAAATACCTTAATCCGCTTTTGCATCAAATTTGCCAAGACTTTCTTTGCCATTATTTAAGATGAAGCACTTACATCCAAATACTTTTAGGTGACTTAAAACATGCCTCCTCCCTTTGAAAAGCTCATAAGGGGTTTTCTTCAAAATTGGCCTAATCAACACTCTATTTAAAACATAGCAAGTAGTGTTGATTGCATCAGCCCAAAAGTACTTAGGTAGTGAGTTTTCATTCAACATAGTTCTAGCTAGTTCCTCAAGTGACCTGTTTTTCCTTTCAACAACACCATTTTGTTGTGGAGTTCTTGGTGCAGAAAAATTATGGTTGATACCATGCTTTTCACAAAAGTGTTCAAACTTTTCATTTTGAAATTTCCCACCATGATCACTTCGAATAGAAACTATCTTGGAACTCTTTTCATTTTCAAGCATCTTGGCAAGCCTTTTGAAAGCATGAAAAATGTCATTTTTGGAAGCTAAGAACAAAGTCCATGTGTACCTAGAGAAATCATCAACAATGACTAATGCATAAAGATTGCCACCAAGGCTCATGGTTCGAGATGGACCAAATAGATCCATGTGAAACATCTCTAAAGGTCTTTCAGTTGAAACAACATTTTTGGATTTAAAAGAGACCTTAGTTTGTTTTCCTTTTTGACATGCTTCACACACTCTATCCTTCTCAAACTTGAGTTTTGGTAGTCCTTCAACCAACTGTTTTCTATTCAGCCGATTGAAATGCTGCATGTGTATGTGACAAAGTCTTTTATGCCATAACCAAGTATCATCCTCTTTTGTAAGCAAACAATGGATCCTAAATGATGCATGATGCAGGTCAAGTAGATATATATTATTGACTCTTTTGCCTATCAAAACAATACTACCATGTGCATCATATATCAAACAACTATTTGGTTCAAACATGACTTTAAAGTCTTTATCACATAGTTGACTTATACTTATCAAATTGTATTGGAGTCCTTCAACTAGCAGCACATTCTTGATGTTGAAAGACAATCCATTGCCTATGACTCCATTTCCAAGGATTCTTCCTTTGTTGTTGTCTCCATAGGTTACAAACCCTTCCTCCTTCAACTCTAACTTTGCAAATTTGGTTTTATCTCCTGTCATATGTCTCGAACAGCCACTATCAAGATACCACAAATCTTTCTTATCACTTTTCATGACCTGCAAAACAGATTTGGATTATTTGGTACCCTTTAATAGGTTGGGTCCATCATGGTTATGCCTTTCTAGATCCTTTTGGGATCCATTTCATAATCCCTTTAGAAACATCATATTTTCTAGAATGATAGTTCTTAATAACATGACCTTTTTGCATACAATAGTTGCATGAAATGAATGGCATGTCACTTGGCATACTTTTTGAAAAGAAACTAGAGAACTTCTAGGTTTTCTTTTGAAAAGAAGGATTGAAACCAAGTGCAGCTTTGCCAAACACATAATTTTGTGAACCAAGAACAGCCTCTAAGTTTGCTTATCCTCTTGTGAACCTTGCACAAGTCTTTATAAGGTATTTCACTTGATTTTTCAAAACTGTGTAGTTTTCACAAGATTTTTCAATTGACTGATTTCTAAAACAGTCGGTTGAATTATTGTAAATCATTTCCAAATCAGTTGTTTCTTTTTCCAGTTGACTAACTTTGTTTTCCAGCCAATTGTTTAAGCATTTCAACCGATTGTTTAATGCAGAAATCTTGTTTAATGCAGAAATCTTGTTTCTTTCATTATGCAACTCTTCAAAATCATGCAACAATTGATTATAGTCATTTAAGTTTAGAGAACTTACTTGGCTCGAGGAAGATGACTCATAACCAGCCATGAGACACAAGTTGGCTTCTTCACTCTCATCTTGTGAGGAGCTACTTGTTGAATCATCATTGTCCTCCCATGCAATGTATGCACGTTTCTCCTTTGGCTTCTTCTCCTTTTTCCTATCAACACTCTTCTCCTTTTCTTTGTTAGCATTTGAATATTCAATTTTGATATGTCCTTATTTTCCACAGTTATAACATGTAAAATTAGAAGAGTTTAATTCATTGTGTTTGGAAGTATACCTCTTGGGATTACCTTTGATACCTTTCCCTTTGAGATACTTACCAAACCTCTTGACAAGGAGATTCAAGTTCTCACTTTCACTTGATTCAGCCACCTCATCCTCGAGTTCCTCATTTTTCTTGGTACTAATCTTCAAGGCTATGATCTTAACATTTTTCTCATTTGACTCAAGCTCATTAAGCCTTTGCATCTCAATCTCATTCTCCCTAAGGTTTTATCACTTACCAACGTAGCAGAAATGCTTTAAACATAAAAAGAACTATTACCAAGGTTCAAACTTACAACCACACCATTACCAAGCATATGCACAACCAACAAACCATCACATGTTTCATGAAATTTCATGCGCATTTATAATTATAAGCCATGCCACGTGTCCATAAACACCAAATAAATTAAATAATTAAAACATCACACTAACAGCATACACAGGACTCGAACCTAAGTCCTCTCTACATCATTCAACACACTCAACCAGTTAAGCTACAATTTCCCCTTGTCATAACTCCCCGCATTAATTACTTTAGCGATCCCTTTACTCGCATTTATATTAAATAAATCTTTATTTATTTATTTAATTTTCTTGGATCTTGTAGTGACATTCCTTTGTGGTGTGTCCGATTGTCTAGTGGCAAACATATTTGTTCATAGGATCGCCCTCGGGTGGAGGAGGTCGGGTTTAAGTAGTTGGATGATCTTTAGGTTGCATGTGCTTCCATGAATATGTTGTCTCAACTAGCATTCGAGTGTACAGGACTTACCGAGTTGTGTTTCGTTCAATGGAATTATTATTCCGGCTCCTCGCTCTTGTAGGGATTTTGGGCTTCTTTACCCTTTTCAACCTATTTTCCATAATGGTCATGTATTTGACCATGTGTTCTCTCAACTCTTTTATGTTCTCTAGCCTTATTGTGAAAAGGGAGTTAGAGAATGGCCTGGGCTGAAGACCACAAATCAGAGATTGCATGACTACAAAAGGAGTGAGGTCCAGGATCGTAGCCATTGCAGCGTTGATCATTTCCATAAAGTGCCTGAGAGGTTCATTTTCCCCATTTTGTATGTACTTTAGTGCAATCGAAGTTGTTGGTACCATTTTTCGTCGGGCTTTGAATATGATACTTAGCATTTCAGAGGAATCCACTAATTATAGAGGTAGCATATAGTACCAGTCTAGAGTCGGTCAGTCCAAAGTGTAGGAAATAGCTTGGAAAATGCCCTTTTATCTTGAGTATGGATACTAAACTATATTAGATAAGACTTCCGATGAGTGGTTAGTTTGGTAGTTCCATCATACTTATGGATGGTGATGAGGATGCCCTTTGGGATGATGGTTTGTGCTACCTCCGCCGTAACAGGGTGAAATTCTCCACATTTGGCAAGTATAAGAGATCAGCTTTATCTAGGTAGTTTGGACAATGGTGGTGTGGCTTGTCAGCTTGGCGCTCTTCTCGGTCCATGCTTTTATTGGGATGTCGGTTGGAGTTTTGAGACTCTTCTAACGTCCCTCTCTAATTATGGTTATGCGGTTTCCTCAAGCTATGTCACTACCGTGAATCACGAGATCAATTATAGGCTTCTTTGTCTCTATACCGAGCTGACCTATTGTGTTCCTTGTGGGACTTGTGCCTAGTTCATCGACTACGACTTTTAGGGAGTCATATCGGGGTTCCTAGCTTCATCTCGCCCATGATAGACTCTTGTTGCATTGCTTGCGCGAGGGGGACTATTCGTTGGTCGTTGGGTGCCAAGTGTGTACTATTGACACATGATCCTAATCGGATATTACTAATTTAAATGAAATAAAATAATATGATAATACAAACCACATTCACTATAAAGAACTCTTTCCCAAGATGCGGGAAAAAATTTCAAACTTTATTATGCGCAAAGATTCAAAACATAAGTTAAACTCAAAGTTTACATCTCTAAAAACTAATAATACATTCGAGTTACAAAATAGTAGAAATAAATTGTTAAATTCCCTTACTGCCCGTCTCCAACACTACTGCTCACCAGCTCCACCTGCAACATCATCTATTCTCGTGTAAAGAATTACACGATCATCGCCAAACACAAGCATATAGGGTGAGCTAACAACATAAACAATTTATAACCAAGATTAAAAGATGCACACACACACACACACTCATCAAAAAATAAAAATTCTCCAATCCAGAAAACATGGCCACTACCATGCTCATCCACGCTCTACATCCTTAGATGATAACCTTAAGATATCCTTTGCTACCATAAGCCATAACTCGTAGATACACGTGTGAGACTATCCTATTACGAACCACAAATCGTAATGCTAGGTGCAGTTCCCAATTCGAACCATAATTTGTACTCTCAACAAAAGATTTGCAACATCATTGGCCACAACCCATGATTGCTTAATGAAGTGGAGACCATTCGTATGAGCCACAACTCGCACACTCACACCGGTTACTAAATCATTAGGCCACAACCCGAGATCATCAAGTGTTTACCCTCCATTCTCAGGCACAACTCAAGGAATGTCATTCCGAGCCAAAACTCAAGGAATGTTCTGGCAAATTTCATACTTAAGATATCATCCAAAGCCATGTAAACCACGCACCAACCAAATGGAAAAACCCCCTATCCCTTACATTATCGCCTGACATTGCCTAAGCACCGTGTAACATCCTAGTAAGATATTACTTATATAAATAAAATAAACAATTTATTGAAATAAATTTCTCATTTATTATCAAATCATTCCCAAAAAACGTGGGAATTTAAAACTTTAAAATGTAAGAATCGCGATGTAAGGTCCAACATTCATAAGCAGTCTTTACAATTCAAAAGCCAAAATTAGTAAAAACCAATAATTAGATCACATGAAAATTTAATAAAAATAAGTCTTTATAAATCCCTATGTAATCTGCTCCCACTCTCCGCCACTAAGCATCTCCTGACTCACCTGTAACATCATCTGCTCCCAGATAACGAGTTACCCGATCATCGCCACACACAAACAAATAAGGTGAGAATAAATATGAAATAAACCCACCCAAATATCTCATAATTATTTAACTTTTCAACAAAGGAAACACCCACTTTCCCACACTCATAACCATTATGAGGTTATGCATGTATTCTAGATCATGGGACTTTCCTGTGCTTCCACGAACCTCCTTGCTCGCGGTCCAACCTACGAGCCTATCTCGCTCGTAGTTCTACTTCACGGACTCCCTCGCCCATCATCCGAACTCCTCACTCAGACCCCGACACGCATACCCGCCTTTCCTACTATGAACTCCCTCGCTCATAGCATTCTCAGGTTCGAGCATGAAATGAACTCCCTCGCTCACTCATCCCAAACAAGAGTACCTCCGGTGAATAATCTGTTCACATTCCGCATGCGGTCCACCCAATCACGAACTTCTCGCACGTGACTCAAACCAAGCACATCCCAGATCACTTATGGACTTAATCTTTCAAGCCCAACATCACAAACATTAAATTCCCAACCGTAGTTGTATCCGCCTAGCGCTGCCAAAGCGTCGCTGGGCAAAGAATCCACGCATACCGCCTGGCGCCACTCCTCGCGTAGTCAGGCGCCACATCACTATTGTGCTAAAACTGCACATTGCGTGGCTTTCGCCTGGCGGGTCTATCCTGCACCGCCAGGCGCCACACTAGTAAAAGTTACCTTTACTGGTTCATCTAGCAAAACTAATTTTAATTTATTCCTACACCATATAGATACTATTTAATCATCAAATTTATCGTTCATAATTAACATCCAATAATCACAGCAAGACTCAAAATGCACCATCACACACCATATGTATCAATCATATACATCTATACTTTCACATCTATTCACACAACCCATAAACAACAAGTGTTATACCCGACACACAATCATGGACAACCAACAATATACAAACCAGGACATACACATAATTATTGCCCCAAGACATCACACGAGCAATAATTATAATAAATAATGATATAAAACAATAAAAATAATAAATAATAATAAAACAAAACAAAATAATAATAATAATAATAATAATAATAAAACTATAATAATAAATAATAAAATAAAATAATAATAATTAATAACTAAAATAAAACAATAATAATAAAACAATATTAATAAATAATAAGATAAAACAATAATAATAAAGTAATAATAAAATAACAATAATAATAATATCATAATAATGATATTAAAATAACAATAAAATAAAATACAACAATAAAATAGTAATAATTAATAATTAAGATAAAACATAAATAATTAATAAAAATAGAATAAATAATAATAATAATAATAATAATAATAATAATAATAATAAAATCATAATGATAGTAATAATAGTCATAAAATAATAATAGTAATAAACAATAATAATGGAATAAAATAAATAATAAAAAAGTAATAATAAATTAATCAGGATACTAATAAAACGATAATAGCAAATCTTAGTTACCTTGAAATAAGAAATTAAAATCAATCTTCTTTAATTAAAGAATCAAACAACGAAATATATTTATAATGAGATTAAATCGAAGATTACGTATATGTATACGTAACCAATCAACACCGCGAATATCACAATTCGTATATGATGTTATTATATAATAATTACCTTTCGTAAATTACTAAACCACATACCCTTTATATATATAATATAAATAATAATAAACCAATTATTTATATTATTTAGTTATATATTATATTTAATATATAATATCCCAAACTTAGGTAAACTATCAATTGTTTGCTAAAAGTCCATACAAGTCATTATATAACATTATTATCAATACAATATTGCCACAGGAGATGAAATTGAAACTGTACTATCAATACAAGTCATTATATACCATTATTAAGCAAATAATCAATTGAATATGCTCTCCAAAATCACGTGCTGTGATTTATCCAGGGAAACAATTACCATTTTCCAAGAGTGGAACCTGTGGCTTAAGGGAAATCTTTCTTACCCGCGAATAGGTACTGCACCACCAATCAATCAAGAGAAAAAAAAACAAAGTCCCCCGTAGGTTTATAACAAATCAATTAATATGTGGTTTGAATTGTTAAAGAAACAAAGACGTTTTGAACCTAAGAAAAAGGACCAAAAGTTGCCTACCCCCGTTCTAGTGTCCAATCACAATTATAAGCCTAAGTAAAAGAGGAAAGAAAATAAGCATACGAAAAGCAGGAAAACCGTGAATGCCCTGCAAATTATATTCTTGTATCCTCGTCATGGATTTTAAATCAATCAAGACTAACTAAATTGATTATGTATTTTCTTTTGTCATAAACGCACCAGCACGTAAACTTTTTGAAACCTAAAGACCCATGAACAAGCCACCCAAAATGCAGATGCCAAGCCAGAGACAGAAAGGATTTTATGCACGCAAGACCACACCCAGATGCACCATGAAAACTTGAGATTTAACCATAAACAACTATATAGTACAAAAACCCTCATCATATTCATACAAAGGCATAAGAGACTTTTCAAACAACATAAAAAACAAACCTCTCAATCACATCACATAGAGCACGAAAGTTCAGGTAAGCATAAAATGACAAAAGCAGGACTCATAATCATAACACATATAATTTAATTTAAAACATACAAGGACAACCCCTTAACCTGAATATCCTTGCTCCCAAGACAATTTGTTGCAATTCTTTATCATTGCCAATGGTTTCCCCTTGACTCCATAACCCTTCAATCACAAAGTCAATTGCACAACCAATTCAACCAATTTATGTTTCATGATAATTTTTATAATTCTAAGGTTTTATTATTACTCAACATGATCATGCACATAAAGAAAATAATAACAATTAAATAACACATCATTGGCATACATAGGACTTGAACCTAAGTCCTCTCACACAATCAAAGTACTCTCAACCACGTGAGCTAATACTTTTCCACGTCATAACAATCTCCATTAAATGTTATAAAGGCTCCCCTTCCCATATTTATTAAATAATTATTTATTTAATTATTTAAATTTCACGGGTCTTACACACCGTCAGGCGAAAATCAATTGCAGACTGCTTGGCGAAACCTATCTGCCGCTAGGCGCCACGCGCCTTAGGAAGACCTTGGTTCTACAGGTATGCCTGGCGAGACGAACCTCACTACTAGGCGCCATGCATTCCTTGTGCCACTGCCCATACAATTGTCACCTGGCGGGATCGTTCTCATCGCCAGGCGCTAAGGACTCTAGGGCGCATGAACCCTAATTTTCCCAATTCTCATCATGTACCTACAATCTCACTCAATTCACCTTTTAACATGCTTGCAGTATGTTTATATACCCAAATTAAGTTCATTTTCAAAGCGTATCGTACCAATTCCTAATCTGGAATTATCATTCAATTTTCCTTAATCCCAACATGGACCCTCCTATGAGCTTCCCAAACTGTTTCCATCAATTGTATTTCCTACAGACACAATCGACACCTCAAACAGTCCCAAAAACACCAATTAAGATTTCGAGAACCCCACATACCTAAAATTTTCCCCAAAACCCAACCAATTTCAGAAAAACACGAAACTCGAACGTGTCGCCTAGCGGCAGTTAATCACCGCCAAACAGTTCATAGTAGAGACACAGAAACTGGGGAATTTAGCATGAGTCGCTTGGCGACTTTGAAGGCCCGCCAAGCGGTTTCTGAAAAATTTCTAGAAAACCATCAAAGTCTAGAAAACACACACACATATAACCATGTTTCTCATACAATTCACGATTAAATAATTAAAATGTAATCCTACTCTTATTCCCACTTTCAACTCTAATTTTAATTGGCTTAATAACTAAAACGAATTTTACCTTAAAAATGGGTTTAATGATCATTAAATGGCCAGTCTAAGATGGTTTTCTAGCTCTTCCAGTTGCCCTTTTAAACGGTTAGAGTTTTTCGATCCCTCTCATTCATGCCAAAAAGTACCAAACAATTGTCAAGCCAATGCACAACCAACCAATCAGTTCATGTTTCGTGATAATTCTTACTCATCTAAGATTTTATTATCACCACCATGGTCATGCATATTTAAAAGAATAAAAAAATTAAATTAACATACAAATGGCATACATAGGACTTAAACCCAAGTCATCTCACTACAACCAAGTACTCTCAACCACTTGAGCTAGAACTATTACCAGTCATAACTCCCCGCATTAAATTACATAAATATTCCATTACCCGCATTTATATTAAATAATTATTTATTTAATTTTTCTTGGGTCTTATAGGTGCCAAGTGTGTATTATTGGCAAACGAGTCTTTAGTTAGGACAAGACTCCAAGGGAAGCCTTTTGTCCTTAAGGCCGGTGGGCTTTTGATTCAACGCATGAAGATTGTCTCGATGCTTTGGTCGCAATGTAGCGAGCTTGTCATCATAAGATTTGTGTTGTCGTTCATTCTCTTGGATTAAAGTTTGTATCTGACCTTGGAGGGTCCTCATTGGGATAGATTCCATCTCGTGTGACAGTTGAGCTTGGCTCCGAGTAATGACCATGGAAGAGTGAGGCCGGGACAAAGTTTTACCGAGACCTTGAGATAAGCGCCCAATGTTCTTACTGAGAACTTGTGGCGAGCCTTCAGACATGTGGTAAGATCTTAAAGGCTTTGATAGACCTTGATGAGATGCTTGTTGAAGGTTGAAACATAGGGGAAGATCCACCTGCAAAAAGACTCTTTGACACTTTAGTTAGTAAGAGACTTAGGATCTTTTAGTAAGAGAGAATGAGTATATGAGAGTGTGTGTTTTCCCTAAGGAACACTAGTGCTATTTATAGGGTTTTTGAGCCCAAAGGTCCAAGTGATAAAACTCGTAACATGATATCAAATAATAAATAAATAATGACCTACCTTAATTACGTAATAATCATAATAATATTTAGGGATGTTAAACTAGGCAAGCCCGACCTGTTGTTGGCCTGTTAAAATTGGGTGGGGTCAGGCCAACCTACATCGAGAAAATGGGTTAAAAACTATAATTCGTCTCGTAATTGAGTGGGTTGGTGGGCTTTCCTGCCAATTTCCATTTTTTTCTACAATCAGTTGGATTGTGCATAAGAGTACCTAATGTAATACTAGAAACTTCAATTTGAGAATGAGAAACCCCAATCTTAAAAGGGAAAAACTATCAGAAATGAACCCCAATCGTAATACAAAAATTACCATAAACAAACCTAATCATAGTTCAGAAACCACTATCCTAGCAAATCCAACCACAACCACAAAACAATGGCAACAGGGAAAAAGTACGGCAAAGACCCTCCTTGCTCTGCGTGGGAGCCACTATGGATGACAACAACAATGGTCTCGTGCTCCCTTTGGTCTCGCACCTCCTCACTCTCATCGCTTTGGTCTTGCTATCCCTCTAGACTCACGCCTCCTCACTATGTATGTCAAAGGAAAAGCGTTTGTGGTGAGGGTAGTGCAAAAGGGATGTTTGAACTTCAAAGGGAAATGAGGGTGGCGGAGGGGTTACGACTAGGGTTTTGGAGCTAAGGCTTTTGCGAGGTTGCTAAAATCTGATAGTTATAGGGGTTAGTTTGGGGGATTATTTTGGAGAACGACAAAGTTAAAGAGAATAAGGGTTTCAAAGTGAGAGGGGAGAAGGGTTTCACCTTGTGCTATCTGAGTTTTGTTGTGGCAGAGGGTGAATGCAGGAATAAGAAAAGTAACATGAATCGGGTTGATCGATTGGGGATGGATTGACCCATGTTTAAGCCCGGCATATTGGTGGGCCGAGTTCAACTAGGTTGGTGGGCTAGAAAACATTACCCGACCCACCTTTTTTGTTGCGAGTTGGTGTGCCAACCTGTGGGCCAGACCCATTTCACACCCCTATTTAGCCAACATACCTCTTATATCAAGTATTCTCTAAATATGTGGCATTAAAGAATATTATAATGTAATTCAACTACTGAAATTTGTCATAATTATCGTTAATACGAGAATACTAAATCTAAGAGTATCTTGGAACGTATAATTGAGCTTAACAGTCGTACTAGGTGCACTAATATTTTTATTAACAATATAAATTATAATAGTACTAATATTCAAAATTATTATAATAACATCATTGACGATTGTTATTGTAAAACAATATTACAATATTAATAATAATAATAATAATAATAATAATAATAATAATATTTAACATTATTATTACTTTAAATACGCGTCAATTTTTATGATAACCTAATACATTAAATACTGATATAGTTATTATCATAATAAAAGATAGACATCATGACATAAAATCTAATTTTATTTATTTTGTAAATTTTAAAATTAAGTTGCACTTTGATAAAAAAAAAAAATAAAGATAAAAGTATAGATGTTGGAACAAGCTTGGTTAGCACCATAGTGATAACGAGAATAAGAGGGTGGGTGGAGTTCTTCGAATTGGTTGTTAGGAAATTATTGCAGCTGACGAGTGATTTATTATTGCAGTTGACGAGTGATTCATTAAGGTCTTTTAATATTTTTATAATTGCATATTTTCTTAGCTTGATAGTAAAACAAGCTCTGAAAAAAAAGACATATTTTTTTCATCTATGGATTTTTGATGGGGAAAACAATAACAAACAATATACCAGAGAATGCAGCGGATATAATTTCCCCTAACTTGCAAGAATCTATGAGGAGCAATAATCAAAGAGCAGCAATAATAAATCACCAAAAGCACAAATAAAGGCACCAAGATTTTTAACGTGGAAAACCCCTCAAATCAAGGGTAAAAACCACGAGTCGTCCAGACCAAAGAAATAGCTTCACTATGATCAACAAGAGTACAAAAGAGTCTCAATCAATAGCACAAATTAGTGCCAACACCCAACCAAATAACAAAGCAACAAAGCTTTCAAATAGAGAAGAACAAGAGAGGAAAACCTCTACAAATCACTGCTGCAGTGCGAAATTAATATCTCCCAACTCAGACCTCGTATCAAAGATCCGACCGGTCAGAATGAAGAGCAATGAGTTCCGAACCTGCTGTAAAAATTTCAGCCCGATCCAACGGTGAACGAATCCGCAGCGCCGAATTTACTGCGACAGCTCTATGAAAAACGTGAACAGAATTTTCCCTCTACCTCTCCCTCTATGTGTTAGGGCTTTCAGTGTATTCTGACTCTATTGTTCTGCCTCTCTCTTTATTTTATAGCCTCCTCTCCACTAGGTTTAAGTGAGACATGGGCTTCTCAAATTTTGGGCCTTTTCTCCACATAGGAAGGGAGCCCAATACCCAACAAATCTCCCCCTCACAACTATGTGGAGATAACCGCCAAACCGGCGATCTCACAACAAACTTCAAACTTTCCTCTTGGCAATGCTTTAGTCATCATATCAGCACCATTATCATCTGTATGAACCTTTTTCAACTCCAACAACTTAGCATCCAAAGCATCACGTATCCAATGATACCTCACATCAATATGTTTGGATCTAGAATGAAAAGTTGGATTCTTACCAAGATGGATAGCACTTTGGCTATCAACAAACAATGAATAGTTATCTTGCCTAAAACCAAGCTCCTGCAAGAATTTCTTCAACCATAACACCTCCTTGCATGCTTCAGTAATAGCAATGAACTCTGCTTCTGTAGTAGACAACGCTACACACCTTTGTAGTCTTGATTGCCAAGCCACAGCTCCCCCTGCAAACTTTATCAAATAGCCCGAAGTGGACTTTCTGGAATCAATATCCCCAGCCAAATCTGAGTCTGAGTAACCCATCAAAGTAGGTTTATCACCTCCAAAACAAAGCTTCATATCAACTGTACCATGAAGATACCTCAAAATCCATTTCACAGCATTCCAATGCTCTCTACCTGGGTTTGACAAAAATCGACTAACTGTACCAACAGCATGTGCAATATCTGGTCTTGTACACACCATCGCATACATCAAACTGCCCACCGCAGATGCATAAGGAACTCTACTCATATTGGTCTTCTCAACTTCATTTGAAGGACTCTGTTTAACACTCAGTTTAAAATGAGTAGCAAGAGGAGTACTCACAGCTTTAGCATTTTCCATCTGGAATCTCTGCAACACCTTCCTAATGTATTGCTCTTGTGATAGATAAATCTTCTTTTCTCTCCTATCACGTGAGATATGTATGCCAAGAATCCTTTTAGCAGCTCCCAAGTCTTTCATGGCAAAAGACTCGCCAAGTGTCTTCTTTAACCTGTCAATTTTGGAAATATCTTTTCCAACAATAAGCATGTCATCAACATATAATAACAGGATAATAAAGTCATCATTAGAAAAACTTTTAACAAAGACACAATGATCAGAAGTAGTCTTCATGTAACCCTGCTCACACATAAAAGACTCAAACTTCTTATACCACTGCCTTGGAGCCTGCTTCAAACCGTATAGACTCTTCCTTAGTCTACACACATAATCTTCCTTGCCTTTAATAAGAAAACCATCAGGTTGCTTCATGTATATCTCTTCCTCCAAATTACCATGAAGGAAAGCTGTCTTCACATCCATCTGCTCAACCTCCAAATCAAGAGTAGCAGCTAAACTTAGCACAGTTCTGATGGATGACATTTTCACCACAGGTGAGAAAATCTCATTGAAATCAACACCCTTTTTCTGTCTGAAACCTTTCACCACTAATCTGGCCTTGTACCTTGGAAGCGTAGAATTTGAATCTTGTTTCACCCTGAAAATCCACCTAGTTTCCAATGCCCTTTTGCCCTTAGGCAATTTCACCAAGTCGTAAGTGTGATTATCATGCAAAGATTTCATCTCATCTTGCATTGCATCCAGCCACTGTTTCTTCTCTTCACTATCCAAAGCCTCTTCAAAACACTCAGGTTCTCCACCGTCAGTCAAGGTTATGTACTCATCACAGGAATACCTTGTAGAAGGTTGTTTTTGTCTATTAGACCTTCTGAGTTGGACTTGAGGTGATTCAGGTATATCACCAAGATCGTCATCATCATCATGTTCCTCTTGAGCATCATCAATTGGAACCTCTACTCCACTTCCAAACTGTTGATCATCAACATCACCATGTTGCTCATTGTCTTGAGCTTCCGTTTCAACATTCTCCAAATTGTGAGCGGGCAACCTCATCGGATTACCATCAGTGAGATTACTATCTTTCTCGGGTGTGGTCTTCTCCACCTTATCAATGTCTTCAATGGTCTGGTCTTCCATGAATTGTACATCACGACTTCTAACAAGCTTCTTCTCAACAGGATCATAAAACCTGTAGCCAAATTCATCCTCACCATAGCCAATAAAGATACATTGCCTTGTCTTTTTATCTAACTTGGATCTTTCATCCTTAGGAACATGAACAAATGCCCTGCAACCAAAGACACGCAAATGATCATAGCTAACATTCTTACCAAACCAAATTTTGTCTGGCACCTCAGTATTCAAAGCAACTGCGGGACTGAGATTAATAACATGCACAGCTGCAAGCAATGCCTCTCCCCAAAAGTGCTTAGGCAACTTTGCTTCTGAAAGCATACATGTAACCCTTTCAGCCAAGGTCCTGTTCATCCTCTCCGCTAGACCATTCAACTGAGGAGTTTTAGGAGGAGTCTTCTCGTGTCTAATACCATGCTGCCTGCAATAAACATCAAAAGGTCCACGGTACTCACCACCATTATCACTACGGATGCATTTCAGCTTCTTACCTGATTGCCTCTCAACCATAACATGAAATTCCTTGAACTTTTCAAGTACTTGACCTTTCCGCTGAAGAGCATAGACCCATAGCTTCCTGGAACAATCATCAATAAAAGTAACAAAGTAAAGTGCACCACTAAATGACTTTACCTTTAATGGGCCACAAACGTCAGAATGCACCAATTCAAGCAATTCTGACTTCCTTGAGGGAGGATGCTTCTTAAAAGATACTCTGGTTTGTTTACCAGCCATGCAATGAGAACATTTCTCCAATTCTGCATTTCTCAATCCCATAAGCACATCCTTTTTAGCTAAGCAGTTAAGCCCTTTCTCACTTATATGACCAAGCCTCCGGTGCCACAAAGATGCCTCCATATACATAGCATTCACACTGTCTTTAGCAACCAAAGCTTTAGTCCAATACAATTTAGATTGTCTCTCCCCTCTGGCCATAACCAAGTTACCTTTAGTGAGCTTCCATTTACTAGAACCAAAGTGATTGTCATAACCACAATCATCAAGCAACTGCACAGAGATTAAATTAAAACGAACATCCGGAGCATGTTTGACTCCTTTAAGCAACAACTGCACTCCCATGTTGGTTTGCAGGCAAACATCACCAACACCAATCACTTTAGACTCACCATCATTACCCATCTTCAACACTCCAAAATCACCAGAAGTGTAAGATGTGAAGAACTCCTTCCTAGGTGTAACATGCAGTGTAGCACCACTATCAATAATCCACATGCTCTCATCAGATACAAGATTAACGGACTCAAAGTCACGAAGAAGAACAAGATCACCATCTGTAGCAGTAGTGACACGATCATCATCATCATGATCATTCTCTCTCTGTTTGCCCTTCTTGTCTTTGTTCTCCTTTTTCCACTTAAAACAGTATTTCTGAATGTGTCCAGTTTTATGACAAAAATGGCACTCTAAATTCTTGTATCTTGACTTGGACTTGCTCCTACTCTTCTCTCTACCACCTTTATGTTCCTTTTTCTGACTTCTCCCCCTAGCTTCTGTAACAAGCATCTCAGACTGAGATGAAGAACCATGTGCCTTCCTTCTCATCTCTTCATTAAGAGCACCGCTCTTTGCCATCTGAAAAGAAACAACACCATTCGAGGCAGAGTTCGTAATTGAAACCCGAAATACCTCCCAAGACTCTGGTAGAGTATTAAGCAACCATAATCCCATAACTTCGTCATCAAACTTTATGCTCATTCCTGACAATTGATCTAGGAGCCCTTGAAACTCATTTAAGTGATCAGAAATAGAAGAATTCTCCATGTACCTCAAATTCATCAAGCAATTTAACAAATACAATTTATTATTGCCCGACTTAGAAGCATACAAAGACTCAATCTTCTCCCACAAAGCTCTGGCATGTGTCTCATTAGCAATATGATTATAAACATTATCTTCAACATATTGCCGAATAAAACCACATACCTGTTGGTGCTCAAAGTCCCATTCTTCTTCAGACATAGAATCTGGCTTCTGTGTAGCAAAGACCGGAAGATGCAATTTCTTGACAAATAATAAATCTTTCATCTTGCCCTTCCACAAATGATAATTTGTACCATTCAAAGTAATCATCTTTGCATTTGCCTCCATCATTCAAGCAAGTAAATATAGCCCAACCAAGAGCTCTGATGCCACTCTGATGGGGAAAACAATAACAAACAATATACCAGAGAATGCAGCGGATATAATTTCCCCTAACTTGCAAGAATCTATGAGGAGCAATAATCAAAGAGCAGCAATAATAAATCACCAAAAGCACAAATAAAGGCACCAAGATTTTTAACGTGGAAAACCCCTCAAATCAAGGGTAAAAACCACGAGTCGTCCAGACCAAAGAAATAGCTTCACTATGATCAACAAGAGTACAAAAGAGTCTCAATCAATAGCACAAATTAGTGCCAACACCCAACCAAATAACAAAGCAACAAAGCTTTCAAATAGAGAAGAACAAGAGAGGAAAACCTCTACAAATCACTGCTGCAGTGCGAAATTAATATCTCCCAACTCAGACCTCGTATCAAAGATCCGACCGGTCAGAATGAAGAGCAATGAGTTCCGAACCTGCTGTAAAAATTTCAGCCCGATCCAACGGTGAACGAATCCGCAGCGCCGAATTTACTGCGACAGCTCTATGAAAAACGTGAACAGAATTTTCCCTCTACCTCTCCCTCTATGTGTTAGGGCTTTCAGTGTATTCTGACTCTATTGTTCTGCCTCTCTCTTTATTTTATAGCCTCCTCTCCACTAGGTTTAAGTGAGACATGGGCTTCTCAAATTTTGGGCCTTTTCTCCACATAGGAAGGGAGCCCAATACCCAACAATTTTTTGTGGCAGTGATATGCATTAAACAAAGGCAAATTAATTGTTCATGGAACAAATGGGCAACAATATAGAGTAACAAGAAACAAAACAACATTTTTCTCTGATAATTGCAATAATTTATATGTCTTTCAGCCTCCTTGAAAATATGTTTCAATATTATTAATAGATAAATGTCCACTTCAACACCACCATCTAAATGAAATCTTTTAAATCATTACAAAATAATACATATTATTTTTTTCTTTATGTAACCACAATAAAGAAAAAACAAACACGTTTTCTTTACCACTCCTACACCTTAATATACTTTTTTCCATTGATTTTATTTCCACGCGTTTTATCATTTGTTTTATAAAGACTTGACTTTGACCGATACCTCGAGAGCACTATCCTACATGCGCATTAATCTTCTTTCGCAGGCGAGTTTTCACCTTCTGCAATGGCTTCCAACAAAATTCAACGCTGCTCTTCCTCACAGACTAAGAATTTTGATGTGTTTGTTAGCTTTAGAGGAGAAGATACTCGTAACGGTTTCACAGATCATCTTTTTGCCGCTCTTCAAAGAAAAGGAGTTGTTGCCTTCAGAGATGACCAAACCATCGAGAAAGGGGGCTTTTTGGAGTCTGAGCTCTTGCAAGCAATTGAAGGATCACGCGTTTTCATTGTTGTCTTCTCAAAGGACTATGCATCATCCACATGGTGCATGAAAGAGCTTACAAAGATCCTCGATTTGGTTGAAGAAACAGGTCGAAGTATGCTCCCTATTTTCTATGATGTCGATCCTTCTGAGGTCCGAAAACAGAGTAGCGAGTTTGCAAAAGCTTTTGCAGAACACGAAGAAAGGTTCAAAGATGACTTGGAAATGGTAGAAAAATGGAGGGAAGCTCTCAAAGCAAGTTGCGATCGTTGTGGGTGGGATGTGCAAAACAAGTAAGTATACACATAACCATATTTTTTATGTTATATATTCTATTTTGTTTTTCAAAGTATTAACTAAACTATAAGTGACTGTTGAACATTGGCCAAATAGGCAACAATATGAAGAAATTGAAAACGTTGTTGAAAAGGTAATCGACATATTGGGTCGTAATCAAATTTGGAGTTTTGGAGATGATTTAGTTGACATGCATTCTCGTGTTGAAGAATGCATTCACGAGAGCAGACGTTGTTTCAATGGAGCTGGTGACGCTTAGGTCCGAAGAGGGACTAGTTTGGGAAATTTTATAGACTATATTTCACTATTTTGTAAACATTTAGTTGATCAGTTTTGAACTATGTAAATCTCGAGTTTAATTTATGGTTTTGAATTTCGAGAACTTTGAATAATAATGCAATATTTACTATTATTTTACTTTATTTTATTTAAATTAGTAATATCCAGTCGGGATGTTACAATTTTTGGTATTTTGCCCCAGTTCTAGAACTGAGGCATATTAAGGTGAGGCCAAAAGGAGGTAGCTTTTGGACTCAGGTGTGAACCGAAGCATAAAGCCACCATTGTGCTTCGATTGAAAAGGAAACCAAAGCCACATACACGCGAAGATCAATACAAAACACAGTTGACAAATATTCATGAATTTTAAGATAATTATATTAATATATATATATATATATATATATATATATATATATATATACACACACACACACACACTAATAAACTACTACAAAGTGGTTAATCTTCTTAAACGGTTCAACTGGAAAATTCAAGATCCAATACATATAAATTATTAGTATTATATCCGCTTATATTAATTTTTTTAAAAATATAGCTTCTTCAAAATGAAAACTCGAGGACAATACATAATTTTCATATGGAATCTCAAACGGAAAACAAAGGCTAACTCACACTATAAGAAAATCAAACAACATATTTAAGCAAATAATTAACCATATATATATATATATATATATATATATATATATATATATATATATATATATATATATATAACAATTGAGAATGGAACCTGTTAGCGTGAAAAGCGAATAACAATTGAGAACGAAAGAGGATACACAACGTCAAAACTACAAATTCTCTAATGCAAAACTACTTAATGATAAAAAACGGAACCAAAAAACTCAAAATACTATAAAAATAATAGAAAGAAAAACCAAAGCAATAGAAACGAATCAAAATGCCAAAGAAAAAAATCAAAAGGCCAAAGACAACAATTGGAACGTGAAAAAGAAATGAAACCAATTTTTTGAACTCACGAGCAACAAGAGGCGACGATACAACGATGGGTATCGACAGTAGAGGGCGGCACGATTGAGGCAACGATGTACGACGGAGGCAGCTGCAGCAAGAATCGGCGATAGGGCTGTGGTGGACGATGGCATAGTGGTGGTTCGCATAGTTTTGTTCGTGAAGAGGAATTTGGGATGAAGGGGAATAGTGGAAATTCACGAATTTGGGGACCTAAATAAGGTATATGGCCTCGGTTCAATTAATAACTGAGGCCTAAAGTTGATATGGCCTTGGTCCTATTCCACCCAAGGCCAAAAGCTCTATTGATAGTGGCAATTTTGAAATATTGGAGAACTCTGATTCATTATAGGCTCAGTTGCCTTATAATCGAAGCAGAAAAGTCTTATAGGCTTCGATTGCTATGTGACCCGAGACATAAAAGTTCTTAAAATTGCAAAAATGTCATTGCGTCTTTACAGGCTTCAATTCTTCAATAATCGAGACCTATAAGACGATGTAAAATCGCAAAACTGCACAATGATGGTACACCTTGTGAACTTTTCCCGTAAAATTGTGGGAGTTGTAGCTCTAATGGTTAACGAATGACTTATAAGCTAGGAACTTGATATTTGCTTAGTTATTGGAGAGTCTAAGATTGAAAACTCAATGAGAGAGTTTTATTTTGATAGTTTTGAAAAATAATGTTTTAAAAATATTCAACTTTTTAATTTATATTTAGTTTATTTTATGATAAAGATTTATGTGGATTGAGTTTTGATTATGATTAACGAACTTGATAAAAGGCAGTGACATCCTAGACGGAGTTAGAATAAGGCATTTTTTTTATGATAATCAAATACAATAAATATTATTCTACTTATTATCATAATAGAAAAATAAACGTCAAAACCTAAATAATGCCATTGATAAAAACATATATGTAAAAGTAATCATAAAAATAATTATATGAGAATAAAAAAAACATTTCTATATTAATTGTAATAAATAATCAAACTTAAAAGAATTCATTTAAGTTAAACTGAAATTATACAAGATAATTTTCATTAGAATAACAAAAACTAATTCATTTTTTAATGATATCTTTTAGCTTTTTAGAAGAAAAAAAAAAGAGAAGGAAAATTAGACTGGTAATGTAAATATTATTTATGTGAAATGATTTTTTAAAATATTATTTATTATTTTTATAAAATTTTAAATTTTACAGATTTTGATATTTTTCAAAATTGAATTTTGATAAAAGAAAACAAAAGTTAAACAGACACAACAAGAATAGGAGTCTCGGTGGGGTTCTTGGAATTGATTGTGTGGAAATTATTGCAGTTGACGCGTGATTTGTCAAAGTCTTTGAATATTTTAATAATTACATATTTTCTTAGGTTGACGATGGACTTGACTCCGGCTGATACATTGAGAATACTATTCTATTCGCACATTAATCTTCTTTAGCAGGCGAGTTTTCACCTTCTGCAATGGCTTCCAACAAAATTCAACGCAGCTCTTCATCACACACTAAAAATTTTGATGTGTTTGTTAGCTTCAGAGGCCCAGATACTCGTAACGGTTTCACAAATCATCTTTTTGGAGCTCTTCAAAGAAAAGGAGTTATTGCCTTCATAGATGACCAAACAATCGAGAAAGGTGACTTCTTGGACTCTGAGCTCTTGTACGCAATTGAAGGATCACAAGTTTTCATTGTTGTCTTCTCAAAGCACTATGCATCATCCACATGGTGCTTGAAAGAGCTTACAAAAATCGTTGATTGGGTTCAACAAACAGGTCGAAGTATGCTTCCTATTTTCTATGATGTCGATCCTTCTGAGGTCAGAAAACAGAGTGGCGAGTTTGCAAAAGCTTTTGCAGAACACGAAGAAAGGTTCAAAGATGACTTGGAAATGGTAGAAAAATGGAGGGAAGCTCTCAAAACAAGTTGCGATCGTAGTGGGTGCGATGTGCAAAACAAGTAAGTACTCACATAACCATATTTTTATGTTATATATTCTATATTATTTTTGAAAGTCTTAATTAAACTCTCAGAGATGTTTGAACTTTGGCCGCTCAGGAAACAATATGAAGAAATTGAAAACGTTGTTGAAAAGGTAATCGACATATTGGGTCGTAATCAAATTTGGAGTTTTGGAGATGATTTAGTTGACATGCATTCTCGTGTTGAAGAATTGGAAGAACTGCTAGATCTGAGTGCAAATGATATTGTTCGCATTGTGGGAATTTGTGGGATGGGTGGGATAGGGAAGACAACAGTTGCAACTTCATTGTTTAAAAAAATATCTCCTCAATATAATTCTTGTTGTTACATTGATGATTTAAACAAAATTTATTGCAATTTTGGAGCAACAAGTGCACAAAAACAACTTCTTTCTCAAGCTCTAAATGAAATAAAAAATATGGAGATACATAATGTTTTCCATGGAACTATGTTGATAAGAACTAGACTTCGTCATTTAAAGATGCTTGTGGTTCTTGATAATGTTGATGAAGTTGAACAATTAGAGAAATTGGGTTTGCGTCCAGAATATTTAGGTGCAGGGAGTAGACTCGTCATAATTTCTAGAGATCGTCATATCTTACAAAATTATGGAGTAAATGAAGTTTACAATGTTGAAGTCTTGGATGAAACTCAAGCTCTTCAATTATTTTGCAAAAAAGTTTTCAAATCTCACGATATTCCGAAAGAATACAAGGAGTTGACATTAGAGGCACTGAAGTATGCCAATGGTCTTCCGTTAGCAATTAAAGTATTGGGCTCATTTTTACACGATCGAGATGTTAGTGAATGGAGAAATGCATTGGCTAGAATGAAAGAAAATCCAAGCAAACATATCATGGATGTGTTGAGAATAAGTTATGATGCATTGGAGAATCTAGAGAAAGAAATATTTCTAGATATTGCTTGTTTCTTCTCCAATAGGAATAACTACTCTTATGAGACAAGAGTGAAGAGACTTCTAGAGTATCGCCAATTTTATCCTGACATTGGTATGAAAGTTTTGATCGAGAAATCACTAATAAGTTGTCAAGATGGGGAGATTGAAATGCATGACTTGTTGAAAGAGTTGGGTAAGAGTATCGTCCGAGAAAAAGCACCAAAAGAACCAAGAAAGTGGAACAGGTTATGGAACTACAAGGATCTCCAAAAAGTTATGAAAATAAATAAGGTAAGAAAAATTTTCTAATATAGATTTTAAGCTTGTCGTTCTTTAGTAATTTATGAATTATCAAAAAAATATAATGAATTTTTCCTTTATAAAATACTTTAGGAAACCGAAAATGTTGAAGCTATAGTTATTCATCAGAGCGAAAAAGAGTTTCTAGAAGATGTGGATGCACTCTCAAAAATGAATCAACTGGAGTTGCTGATTCTAGAGAATGTGAACTGTTCTGGAACTCTGGATTGCATTTCTAATGAATTGAGATATCTACAATGGAATCACTTTCCTTTGATGTCTTTGCCATCAAATTTCCATCCAGATCAACTTGTAGAACTGATCCTGCCTCATAGCAATATCAAGAAATTATGGGAAGGCAAAAAGGTACTATATATTGTTGGTTCTTGGAATTCTTTGTCTCCAATAAACTGAAAAATGCTCTATGTCATATTTTCTTAACTTTCTTTTAGACGATCAAATTTTGTTTTAATTTAAACGATCTGATACAAAAAGCGGGAGAGCTTAACTTTTTTATTTTTCATTTAGTCTCCTAGTTGCACAAATAAAATAAAATAAATTAAGGTTGTCTTTTTTAGCTTTTTAATGGAAAACTAAAATTTTCCTTACTTGTTTCTCTTTTAGTTTCTGCCTAATCTGACAATGCTGGATATGAGTCACTCCAAATATCTTATTGCGGTGCCAGACTTAAGTGAGGTTCCACGTCTTGAGAGTCTTGATCTTGAAGGATGTATACAACTAGTCGAGATCCATCCATCCATTGGTATTCTAAGAGAACTTCGATGTTTGAATTTGAAAAATTGTAAAAATCTTGTCCTTAACCTGAATATGCTTTTTGGGATCAGTTCTCTTTCGGGCTTATATCTCTCTGGTTGTTCAAAATTACTTAATAGTAAGATGTTAATGGAGCCAAGGGACACAAAACATTTGGAGGAAATTGTTAAAATTACAAATGCCATTCAATTCCCAACATCCTCTGTATACAAACTTCTAATGTTGCCTTTCAATTTTCTCTACCCTCCAAAACCTGAAGATTCACTTGGTTTGGTATTGTCTTTGTCTTCTGTCCCATGTTTGGTTTATCTTGATATAAGCTTCTGCAATCTACTTCGAATCCCAGATGAAATTGGGAACTTACATTCTTTAGTAGGACTAAATCTGGGGGGAAACAAATTTGTGACACTACCAAGCACCATCAAGCAACTTTCTAATCTTGAACGTTTGTACTTGGAATACTGCAAGCAGCTGAAATATTTGCCCGAGCTTCCAACAATAAAACAAAAAAATATTGGCGGATACTATGGGTTGGGATTATACATTTTTGATTGCACCAAGTTAAGTGATATGGAACACTGTTATAGCATGGTTTTTTCTTGGATGACGCAAAATCTTCAGGTGACAACTCCATTCTTTCATTTGATTCTCACTTTTTCTGTTTACACTGCTTATGTATACTGAATTTGATTTAAACAGGTTTTCTTCCAACCTACTATTTCCTCTGCTCGGATTGAAATGGAAATTGTTATTCCTGGAAGTGAAATTCCAAAGTGGTTCAATAAACAAAGTGCAAGTACATCAATAAGTATGGACCCATCTGATGTTATAGATGACCCAAATTGGATAGGTGTTGCCATTTGTGTTCTATTTGTCACACTCCAAGATCCTATGAATCTGGGTGAAAGAGATGATGATCATTTATCTAATCTTTGGTTCGGTGTCAATAATTCCAAGCGAAGATGGTATATAGGAGTTCCAATATATTTTAAGAAAGATCTAGTGACAGTTGGATTAGATCACTTGGTTACGGTGTTTTACTCTCGACAACAATTCATTCATCTTCTAAGCACACCTCCAAATACCATGCATGATCTCTATCAAACTGAATTTGGAACTTTTATTCATCATCCTAAAGGTTTACGAATTGTCGTGAAGAAGTGCGGGTATCGTTGGGTATTTAAGGAGGATCTTCAACAATTCAACTCAAACATGTTTTTCAGCACAAATTCCTCATCTCGAAAGAGGAAACTTCTAACAAGCGATTAACCATGGAGAGCCTTCGAAAGCCTTCAGCCTAGAAATTTCTTCTAAACCACCATTCCATCAAATAAGTTTTAACCCTTTTCAGGTAAAATTTAATACACGTATTATGAAGGTCATAATTGTTATTCATTCAACTCTGCTTTGTTTTTTCCTTTGGATTTTTTTTTAATTACAAAATGAAGGTTTCTATCTGATATATTAAAATTCAAGTATCTAATAGTGATCCATTTTTTTGCATGAAATATCCGAGGTAATCTAACTCAAATCGGTTTACCAGGTGACTAGTTGGTATTTCTTTTACAATTTTCAACGGTGTGAAAATAGAAATGTTATCAAAAGTTGAAACGGAAAAAGTAAATATCAGAAATTATGTATATTAAATTGATAATTTCGTTTTCGAGATATAATAGGTATTTAAAAATTTACAAGAATTATATGTGTATTAATATATTACAAATTTACCTTCATAACCTTGACAAAGGATATATTGCTAAGCCACAATAACCTTCTTCAAGAAAATGTTAGAAAGACACATACAAATGATTTGAATGGTCATCCATACCTATATCCAACCAAAACACATTCATAGACAACCCAAATTTTCATCTACGAATTTTGACATGTACATACACTTAAAAAAAATCAATAATTTAAGGCAAAGCAAACTGACCACTAAGAGTTTTATGATAAAGAACATGAACAAAAGACTGAATATAATTGCTAAAGATCTTCTTTGAAGTTATTTTCCAATGAGAATGAAAGACTCGAGGTTCTAGGGAAATTAATAACTCATGTATTCAATTCTCAGTCTCCAAGAAGTATGGCAGAGTACAATAACATTAACTCTGAAAGTCCCCCATCTATGATCTGTTTCATTGGCCACTTTGGATACGAATCCTTAGCTAGAGGAATTTGTTCACATAGTTGGTTAAATATAAATACTAATGTTCCACATTAATTAAATTATTACATTTATGATTACCTACATTAGAAATATGATTTTTTGAATCTTTTAGTTTTTACTTATTAATGATTAAAAATTGCTGTCATTTCATGATCTTAAAGTTCTTCATGCACTCACCTAGTCATTTTAGTTACTCCTGTCTGCTATAATTTTCTTTCCCAGGGACTGATCTCTGGTACTCCTTGAGCTTGCTTTCTATCTACCTTGTCATACCATAGGGATGGCTTATTCCAAAGGAAAATTTAATCGATGACATCCCTGACATAGTTGATAATGGTTTCACCATTATTCCACCTAAACATTTAAGTGTCATTTTGGTGTTGCAATGCAAACCTATTACCTTAGAAAAGGAAAAAAAAAAACACAAGTCCAACTTCACCTTGACCATATTCCAATATGAAAGTGTGTGCATATAATGGATAGTTCTTTCCACTACAAGAATTTAGGCTTTTTTCGTCGGCCAAAATCGGACGCCACTAGCGACGGCAACATGGACCATGCTCTTTTTCTGGATGTAAAGCTCATTTGCGTCGGCCAAATGGAGACGAATATTTGCTGCTTGTTTATCGTCGGCTCAACCGACGAAAACACATAAAAAAATATAATAATAAGTTCGTATGTGTGGGTCAAGCCCACAAACACCTGAAAATTTTTCAAAATTTTGCATGGGCTAAGCCCACGAATGATTCCCTATGCGTAGGCCATGCCCACGAATGATTAAAATAAAATATCTAAAACAAAGGGTTTTGCGTGGGTTTAGCCGACGCAAACAATTTTCCCTATAATTATTAGCGTGGGCTTAGCCCACGCAAATGTTTGTTTCCAGGCACATCGCAAAATCTGCATCCAATAATAGCAAAACCTGCATCCAGACACATTTCAAACAATCCAGCAATTCATGATATCATTTGATTCATTTAGAAGCGAAATTGCAAACACAAAATTAAGTAAATTGTGACTTTAATTAGATCAAATTACAGTCACACAAAAATCTACAAGTCTAAAATCCAAAGAAGACAAGTCCACCTAAAAAGCTTATTCTAAAAACCTAATTTGGATCTCATAACCAAAAAATTACTCAATCAATAGGAATTCAATCAACAATGTAGTAAAGTTCAATCAACAGGATACAATCACTAACCTAGATGCTTGAAAAATCTACCCTTTGTGGCAGAGAAAAGAGTTGCTGGTTGTGTTGCTAAAGAGAAGTTGCAAGGTGAAGGAAACTCGTCGTCGCACCCTCTCTCGCTGAAGCCTCCACGCTCGTCACGACATTCGTCTTATGAGAGCAGCTCGCGTCGTAACAGAACCTCGCCTCCTCGCAGCAGGTGGCGTCTTTGAAGAAGCTAGCCTCATTGGAGTATTGTTCTTGTCGCCCACTTGCCTCGATGGAGTTTCGCCACTCATGGAAGAAAACGCACGCCACAGAGAAGGAGGGAAATGTCGAGGCTGACTCGAGGGAAGGGGAAAGTGGAAGGGGGAAAAGTGAAATCTGATGTTTTTCCCTTATACTTTAACTTAAAGTTTAATTATTTTTTTTTATCTTAGCAGTGTATATGTGGGCTAGCCGATGTAAACAATTTAATTTGTTATGCGTGGGCCATACGACGCAACTGATTGGTTGATTTGCATCGGCCAAACCGACGAACCGACGAGAATCTAAAATTAATATTTTTTTCTTCATTTTTACGAATAGATAATTTTTGTTTCTAAATAATTTTTTGGTTACCATCGGTTTTGAGTGGGTCTGACCATCGTATTTTGCGTCCTACTGATCCAACACCATAATTTCGACGTTAAAATCGCGCATTCTTATAGTGTTCTGTTCAAGCCCTTTATACATTTCCAATATGAAAAATCAACCACGTGACCATCCTGTCGAACAATGAACAAACACCTTGAGCGTTCAAAATCAGGATGATATCCAATCTGACATTTTTAAAGCGAACAATAAACTTTCAGCAACACGTAAAAATCACAAACAAGTGTAATTAGTTAACTCCAAGAAAAACAGGTTTGATGTAATGTAACTCAATTCGAGAGGCAATGAAGGCATTGAATACATATTTTATTAACTTTTGCGAGTTTTGTAGAGAGAACCTAAACAATAAAATCAATTCATACAAAATAAAACCTAAACCCCAAAATATTAACAAAAAGCAATAAAATAAATTCATACAAACGAACCTAAACAACAAGAAAGTCTCTTGTGGCCGGTCCATGAATAGAAACGAAAGTTTGAAATTGAGGAAGAAGAAAAGCCTCAGACACGATCTCGAGGGAAGGGGAAGAAGACGAGAAATTGTGTTGCTGTCGGGGACATCTCTAGCAGCATCACTGACGGTGATGGCTGGAGGTGCTGGCGACTATTGGCACTGACGTCGGTTTTGGTGATGTGTTGTGACTGCAGCGAACGATGCGTGCAGACTTCATCGGAGATGGAAGCAAAGTGGTGGAGAGGAAGAAGGGAATGTTGTCCGAAAATGGTGAATCATCCCTAAAGAAAAAAAAATGGTTTTACTAATTTTAGTTAATGGAAAATCAACAAGCATGCGTACATGAGAATAAAGATAAAAAAAATCAATTTTTTAATAATACAATCATTAAAAACTAAAAAGTTAGTTTCTTTTTCGATTGTTTTTATTGATTAAAGTTTAGTTTTCGAAAATAAATTAAAAATAACTAATTTTTTTAATTATGTCTTAGCATGCGTTATTATTATTTTATATTTAATTAATTTTTGATAATTCTGGTAAAATTATATTATACAGTATATTTATTTATTTACAGCAACATTTTCAAAACATGTTGCAATATTATGGTTACACAAATGTTACTAAAAATAGAAAACAGTGTAATTATGTACAGTGACATTTTTAAAAAGTGTTACAATATTAATATTAATATTTTTTTATAGTAAAAATTTTAAGAAAATGTAAATATATTATATTTACATTAACATTTTTAATAAATATAGCTAAATAAATGTTGTTGTAAGGGTTACTCCGTAATTTTTTAAGATACAACAATCTCTAGAAATTTTGAAGAGTCTACTCCTTGCACCTAAATATTTAGGATGCAAACCCAATTTTCTATAATTGTTCAACTTCATCAACATTATCAAGAACAACAAGGGTCTTTAAGTGACATAGCCTAGTTTTCATCAACATAGTTCCACGGAAACATCGTGTATCTCCATATTTCGTTGATTTAAAACTTGACAAAGTAGTTGTTTTTGTGCACTTGTTGCTCCAAAATTAAAATAAATTTTGCTTAAATCATCAATGTAACAATAAGCATTATATTGAGCAAAATTTTTACTAAACAATGCAGTTGCAAGTGTCGTCTTTCCTATTCCACCCATCCCACAAATTCCCACAAGGCGGACACGAGAATGCATGTCAACTAAATCGTTTCCAAAACTCCAAATTTGATTACCACCCAATATGTCGATTACCTTTTCAACAACGTTTTCAATTTCTTCATATTGTTGCCTATTTGGCCAAAGTTCAAACATCTCTGAGAGTTTAATTAAGACTTTCAAAAATAATATAGAATTTATAACATAAAAATATGGCTATTTGTACTTACTTATTTTTCAGATCCCACCCACAACGATCGCAACTTGTTTTGAGAGCTGCCCTCCATGTTTTTATCATTTCAATGTCATTTTTGAATCTTTGTTCGTGTTCAGCAAAAACTTTTTCAAACTCTCCACTCTGTTTTCGAACCTCAGAAGGATCGACATCATAGAAGATAGGGAGCAAACTTCGCCCTGTTTGTTGAACCCAACCAACGATTTTTGTAAGCTCTTTCATGCACCATGTGGATGATGTATAGTCCTTTGAGAAGACAACAATGAAAACGCGTGATCCTTCAATTGCGTGCAAGAACTCAGACTCCAAGAACTCCCCTTTCTGGATTGTGTAGTCATCTCTGAAGGCAACAACTCCTTTTCTTTGAAGAGCTGGAAAAAGATGATTTGTGAAACCGTTACGGGTATCTTCACCTCTAAAGCTAACAAATAACATCAAAATTCTTAGTGCGTGATGAAGAGTTGCGTTGAATTTTGTTGCAAGCCATTGCAGAAGGTGAAAACTCGCCTGCTAAAGAAGATTAACGTGCGTATAGGATAGTACTCTGAAGGTATCAGTCAGAGTCAAATGTTTTATAAAACAAAATGCCAAAACGCGTACAACTCAAAATAACTGGAAGACGTAGTTGAAATTCTTGCTGAGTGTGTTATTATTTTTAAAATACTGCGACACTATTATTTTGCAACCTATTATTTTGACCAAAGGCAACATTGATCAGCCTTTCTCAAAATCAGCAACGCTAATTATTGTTTACCAAGGTATAAACTAAAGAACAAGAAATTGAAAGATAATAATGATAGGAAGTGTGAAGAACATGTAATAGACAACAAACACGTACTGCATTCAACATATGAATTTCATCAAACATGTACCGCGCAGCAACAACATCACCGCACGAACATGAGTTAATGAACACCATCGCAGAAAAGGATTTTCACTGCCATTATTTTGACCATTTCACTTCGTTTTTAGATCCGAGACATATTTGGCCCTTATTGCTTCCGTTCTAAAGACAACCAAGGTTTCAAGGTTTCTATCTGATATATGAAAGTTTAAGATTCTAGAAGTGACCCAATTTTTTCATGAAAATGCCGAGGTAATCTAACTCCTTATTTCAGTTTACTAAGTGACTATTTCGTATTTAGTTTACAATTTTCAAAGGTGTGACATTTGAAATGTTAACCGAAGGTAAAACGGAAAAAATAAATGTCAGATTTTATGTACATTACCTTGATGATCTCCTCTTAGAATTGCTAGAGTTATTTAGAAATTTACAAGAATTATACGTGTATTTATAAATTGCAAATTTACCTTGATAACCTTGCTAAGGTATATATTAATATTATTATCTATTTGTTGGTACATGTTTAGTACAATCGCCTTCCACAAGAACATTTTGTGATGACATACAGATAATTTGAATGGTCATCCATGTCCTACTCTTGACATTTGTATCCAAACAAAACACATTCATATTTCATCTCAAACTATACGAGGTTAATACAAATTTTGACATGAAAAAAATACAAAAAAACATATATAAATGTTGAAGATTTTTTCTAAAGTTATTTCCCAATGAGAAAGAAAGACTCAAGGTTTCAGAGAAAATGAATGACTAAATGTGGTTACAGAACCCTTTCTATTTTCAGGCCAGGCCGGCACTATCACCACTCATCTACACATTTTAAGGACAATGAGCCTGTTAGAATATAATACAAATTCTAGAACAATATAGAAAAATCTAAGATAAAATTGTTGAAATGTAATGAAATTTCTAAAAAATTGGAGAAAAGCTTAGGATAAGAAGAAAAGTCAAGAACATTTTACAACGTAGAAAAATCTAAAATTATTTGTACAAGTTCTAGTTAAGCGTTTCTAGAATAATTTATTGGTTTATAAATACCCATGTATCCTACCAGTTTTAACATCAAGAACTACTAACACAACATCTAATACAATTACTACTTTCACACTCTACTGTCTACACATTTTCTCTATCTTTCAACTATTCCTTTCACAACCACAAAATACTATGAGAGCGAATACCTTAGCATTTGGAATAGTGTAACCTAACATAAAAATAAAATCTGTTAAATTGTACTTGTTCTTGAGCTAACAAGATTCTCATTTTTGGCTGAACTTATTTATCCTATTGGACTGTTGTCAGTTGCAGCGACTCTACGGAAGGACTCAAATCATGATTAAAAACAGCTGGAAATTTCATGATCTTAAATTTCATCATTCACTCACTTAGTACTTTTAGTTTTGCCTTCTTTGCTATTATTTTAGTTTCAATATTGCTTGTGAAAGAATATGGAAAATACTTAGTATGGGTGAGCGTAGTAGATGCTAAGAGTAGTAGAGGTTGGGAGCAATCACAAACAGTATATACTAGGTGCAATTTGTATTTGCACCTTACAAACGTTCTATTAGGCGTTGTGTGGTTGAGGACAATGTTAAACTTGAGAAGCTAGGTAAACTTGTGGGACTATGATAAATTCAAATTGTAAATCCGGATTGTAAAGTCTTAAGAATTTACTTTAGATAAATAAATATTAAAATTTTATAAAAATTATAATACTTTATTATATAATATTAGAAATAATTTGTATATATTTAAAACAAAATTATATGTTCCTAACTATTTTTTATAATAATTTTAATTAATTATATTTAACATATTTAATATAATACAAAAAGTGTCTACATTTTGAAATCCAAAAGCTTTGAATTTAAGACCTAGATGGTCAGCAAAAACCCTAAACTCAAATGTCACCTCCAAGGGTCACTACCCTAACAAGCCGCAGCAGGACAGCAGGAGGGCAACAGCAGGAGGGCAACACATGAAGATCGAAAGAATAAACCATAGATCTAATGGTGAGTAACGACGATAATAGGTGACAATGACCTTGGGCGACTACGGTGCAAAGCCAGACAATGACAAATCGTGAGCAACTTTGACACCAAACTAGTGACAGAGACAAAGCGACAATGAGATGGATTTGCAAGAGACCAAGGAAGCAAAAACCATGACAAAAGATACCAAGTCTAAAACCCTAATATGGTAAAGGATTTCATTTAGAGAAAAAAAAAATCTCGTCAAACTCGCCAAATCAGAAGCAAACTTGTGGATTCGACCAAATCCAATTCCACCTTTGATCCCACGATCTACTCCAAATTGAGTTTGCTTCCGAGTTAACTAGGAAGCATTAAGTGAACACATAAAATCGTCCAAATTAACGAGTTAATTCATGAGTTTGATAACTATGGTTGTAGGTTTAAGATACTGTCGTAGACAAATTGTGCTGTAAAAGAGTGGAATAGAAAAAGATGATATATCATTACACATTATGAGACTAGATGAAGTATGTATAAAAGATGCATGTACCAGTGTAGTAAGGGCTTTTGGCTCTGGTTATTTTCGTCATTCTGCATCGATTTTAGAACCGAGACATATTGGGATTAGGCCAAAAGGGGGTGCCTTTTGTCCTCGATTATCACCCGAGGCCATAGAGACACTTTTCTGCCTCGGTTGCAAAGGGACTGGAGCCATAGAGGGGCTTTTCTACCTTGGGTTAGCGAGAACCGAAGCCATAGGTTCACAATATATTTGTTTAATTAAAAATTTTGCAGAGCCTTTGGCCTAAGTTATGGTAAGAACCGAGGCCATATACCCCCTTTTTGCTTTGATCTGGGTAAGAACCAAGGTCTATTCTACTATTTTTTTTAAATAATTTTTTTGTTTTATTGTGATTCTCACATTTAAACCTGCAAATTTTTTTGACAGACCAGCACAAACCAGAACAAAATATTTTCTCAAACATCCACAATCCAAAAACATTTAAAAGAGAATTGGAATATCCACAATCCAAATACATATATCCTAATCAATACTATGTAAATTTGAATTATGAATTTTGCACATGTTATCCTACCAAACTTTATGGACTTCACAGGAATTGGCACATGACTCTTGAATGTCTGCAAAATAAGACATTAACTTAAGTTAGTATATAAAAAGACAACTTTAGTATATCAAACTTTAGTATATTGCAAAGTAATTGTTTTAATTCAAATATATATTACCGTTTCCCAATTAGTTGTAATATGACCACGCATAATGGTTGTCATCCATTGCATTATATAGTAACCACACTCATATGAGTCAGTTTGTCTATTACACTACATTATATCAACAACATTAAAATTAATTAAGGAAGAAAATCAAATCAAACAATTATAAATATATGGATAGAAATATCAAACCTGGAGGGAACATCATGCAAGACATTTTGTCTTAGTCGTTGATCTCCCTAATAACATGTTATGTCCAACAATTTAACTATGATAAAGGAAATAAGTTAGGATACTTTTATATAACATGTTATATTCATAAGATTGAGATTGAGGTTTCTTACCAATCTAAGATGGTTGGGGGGGAGTGCGGTGCAAAGAGCAAAACCACACAAGGTTCTCCCTTAGGGAAACCACAAGTAACTGCCAATGACGCCTAAGAAGAAAATAAATTCATTGTTATGCATTAAGATGACAGATTATATTCATAAGTTAACAAAAATAACTTACCCTACAACATAAGGGATAAAATAAATTTATTTTTCACATTGAAAGCATTCGGTCACATATGATTAGATGTCATCAAACTTGTTGCCTTCATGAATGAGTTGGGGGTCTATAAACCCATATAGATCATTTAGACAAATACCTAAACATAAAATTTATTTGATATACGTAAATAGATAAATATATCAAATAACTATATATAATGACTGTAAGACTTACATCATCCATAATTGAATAATGGTAATATTCAGTTCCTCTTGTCCCCATGCTAGCTCCTTGACATCTTGGGAATGCAAGTAAAGTGGGATCTTAAGGTCTCTCCAAAAAATGTTAGTATCCTAAGGAACCTGCATCGGCTTATCATCTATGATTTCTGCAAGTTGGAGTAATGCACCAAAAGGATCGTCCAAAGAGAGAAGAATCTTCTTTCGTTGAGGTTTTTCCTATATTAATGCAATTTCAGTTAAAATGGAATATAATTTAAGTTTGAATATAATAAACATGCAAACTTAAAAATTTAGTATATGATGGGATTAAGAATCTGTACCGGGGGTCAGAAACAAACAAATCTCTAGGCCAGACGAGGAAACATTGAAATGCCAGTGCCATAGTATATACCTCATCTGTTGGCATAGGAACTAAAGCAAACAGCACGAGAACCTCCTCTACCGTGACCTTAACCTTATCCTCTCATAACTTCATGCCATGAAGAACTGTGGCTGCCTCAAATAGTTTTCCACAAGCCATTAGTGTCTTCTCTGTACCATCCCAAATATATAACTGACATGGATGAGTGTCATCCATGTCATCCCCGGGTGGAGCTGAACAACTCCCCTTTCCGCTTTTACCTGTTAGAGTTAACGATTTATTAATGTTATTCAACTATTTTATTAAATATCATTTATTCAATTCATAACTTATAGAAAATAGATTTACCTGTGGAGGCACAAATGGGTCTAGTTCAGGCGGAGGATCCATCGGCGAACGAATGCCATAATGCTCAAATTGGCTCAGTATCTTCACCCTTAGAAGGTGGAGGCCTAAATTTTTTCTTTTCTAACATTATCTTCTCTTAAAGTTTTCTATACCCACCACGAGACAATATGTGTAGGTTTTTATTTTGAGCACTTATGCTTTGAGCCTTTTTTCTCTTTTCTTATAACATATAAAACTCACTTTATAAATTAGTTTAAATTTTGCATTATTATCAATTGTGAAATTGATGATTTCAAATTAACATACCTGTCATCCCTCAGATGTCCGAAGCTCAAGAAACTGACGCCATGTGTTTTCATCAATCCAAGTGTATTTCAACAATGAATTTTCATTCTTTTTAGATCCAAAGACATACCTAGACGTCAACTTGGTCTTAAAACCACAAAATTTCTCAACCACTGATGACAAACATTTTTGTTTAAGCGTCGCCACATTTGGAATATCAAATATTAGCTACAATATTGAAAATGTCATCAATAATATTTAACATATTATCAACAAAATCAGAGTATAACATTAATAACATTAATATTAGCTACCAATAAATCCTGCCATATCATTTCCCGATCAACTTCAGTGGCATGATCAAAAGATGGAGTAAGGATTGATATTCTCTCTCGTGCCAACATTCCTAAATAGCTTTTTTCAGCAATATACCTTTTGATCATTGAAGCTTCTAGACGATATTGATTTTTCACATACCCTTTAGACATATTCATGTAACGTTCAATGGGATACATCCATCTTAAGTATACTGTCCACAAAACTTGATTTCTCTCACCAGATGAACAAGTAAATGTATGATGATGTCAAAAAATGATGGAGGGAAAAACATCTCTAGTTGACATAAGATGATAACAATCTCTGCTTGAAGTTCATCTAACTTTAAAGGATCAATGAGTTTACTACAAATTGAAAAGAAGAATGCACACAAACGTGTTATACTTTGTCTAACATTTTTGGGTAAAATTTCACAAATAGTTAGAAGTAATAATTGTTGCATTAATATGTGGCAATCGTAAGACTTTAGGCCAACAAACTTCAAGTCTTGCATGGACACTAAACTCTGAATATTTGAAGAGTGTCCTTGAGGTACCTTGACACTCTTTAAACATAAGCAAAACTTATCTTCTTTTGTCTGGACATAGTATAACATGCAGGGGGCAAATAAGTACACCTACCAACCTCCCTTAGTGACAAGTCTTCTCGGATCTTCATTTCAACCAAATCCAAACGAGCATTACTCCATCTTTTGTCTTTCCCTGAATATTAAGTAGTGTACCAATCAAGCTATCACACACATTCTTCTCTACATGCATGACACCTATGCGATGCCTAACTTGTAACTTTGACCAATATGAAAGATCAAAGAATATTGATTTTTTAAGGGCTCGATGCAGATGACTTCTTGAACATTTTACCAAATACATGATGTACTTTATTAACTTTTTCATGAATTTGAATGCTAGTTAATGGAGTTGGTGCTTTGTCATTCTCTTGATGTCCATTGAATGCTTTCTTTAACCTTCGATCAGGAAGATTAGCTTGTAAAAACCTTTGATGGCGCAGATACAGGATCTTCCTTTCGTTTTTCAACTAATGCGATGTAGTGTTTTCTTCACATATAGGACATGCTTTATGACCCTTGACACTGTACTCCGACAAATTACCATAAGCTGGAAAGTCATTAATGGTGCAAAATAACATTGCATGCATCATGAAAGTTTCAGAACCAACATCATCAAATACTTCAACACCATCAACCCACAACAACTTCTAGTCTTCAACTAGAGGATTGAGATATACATCTATGTCATTTCCAGGCTACATTGGACCAGATATCATCATAGACAACATCATGTATTTTCTCTTCATGCAGAGTCCAAGAGATAAGTTGTAAATGAATAATATAATGGGCTAACAACTGTGGTTTGTACATAAATTACCAAATGGATTCATTCCATTGGTAGCTAAGCCAAAACAAATATTTCTACATTCTTCACCGAACTTGGGAAATTCTTGATCAATATTTTTCCCTTGCATTGAATCAGTTGGATGACGAAGCAGTCTGTCACATCTTCTCTCAGTTGCATGCCATCTAAGGTTTTTAGCGTAAGATTTGCAAACAAACGCTTAAGTCTGGGCACGATTGGAAGGTACCATACTACTTTCAAAGCAGAACTTTCCTTCTTTATTTGACCATTATCTTCATTATTTCTTTTTTGCTTGTATCGTGATGACCCACACTTTGGACATTTTTTCAAATCTTCAAATTTTTATCTGTATAATATGCAATCATTAGGACATGCATGTATCCTTTTATACTCCATACCCATCGGACAAAGAATTTTCTTGGCGTCATAGTTTCGAGTGGGTAGAGTATTTCCATCGGAAAGCATTTCATTCAAGAGCACGAGCAATTCTGTGAAACTTTTATCTCTCTAACCATTGGTCGCTTTCAAATTCATAAGTCTTAAAACCGCTGATAATCGCGTGAACTTAGTTGAACCGACATACAACGAAGTTTCCACACCAACAAACATCGTCTCATACACATGCGCTTGTGCAAAAGCTTCTGTGCCAACATCCCATATCATGTCCTCCATATTGTCTTCTTCACATCGCTCTTCTCGTCGCTCTTTCATGGTGGAATCGGCAACATGTTCAGTTCGAGAAGCAGTTGGAAAGTCTATTAATTCACCGTGCCATGTCCATATTGTATAACTTCTAAGGTAACCATCACAAATAAAATGTTCCCGAACTTGAGTTGCATTCAATTTTCTCTCATTCAAACAGTTGACAAAAGGACATTTTAACTTCACCTCATCATCACTTCTCCCCTCATAATGTCGTGCAAATTTTGTAAATTCTTCTACTTCATTCTCATACTCAGCGCTGATACGCGGTAAATTAATCCAATCTCGATCCATACGTATGTAAACAAAAATTGCGTGAACAATTTCAGTAATCTTTGAATCAATGCTCGCGTCGTAATCAAGGTGTGACCCTATCTCATTTAAGAAAATTCACTTTCTTTATTTTATTGGTACATATTACTTTAAAAATACATATCTTAAATTTCACAAAATTTTGCCTACATTTTGTATTGGTTTTCAGGATACACGAAATGAAAGTGATTATAAACCACAATCAATATGCACCCAAAGATCAATACAAAACACAATTGACAAATATTCATGAATTTTAAGATATGTATTTTAAAATATATATGCACTAATAAACTACTAGAATCATAGGAAAATATTAGAATTAAAACCTATTTAATTATATTGTTACAATTTTCTTAAATTCAGACTCAATGCTCTAAATTTCAGACTCAATGCTCTCAAATTGAGACTAGTTCTCTCACAAAATTACTCAAAAGAATCCAAACAATTTCAATCCCAATGAAAATCAATACTTGTAATAATCGAAATTGAAAATTAATATATACAAAACAGAAAACGAAACAAAAACGAGTTGGAAACTTACCTTGGAGGAACGACGGTACGACAATTGTCAGAAAACGGAGAAGGAGGTGCACGAAATGGCTGTGCATGAAATGGAGGTGCAGAACCAACGGAGGCGACGTCACGATGGTGGCCGGAGGAGTGGGGTGGCAGCGACAGTGGAGCGTGTTGGTAGCGACAATGGAGTGTGGTGGCAAGGAGAGAGACGAGTTAGTGACGAGAGAGAGAGAGAGAGACGACGCAGGAAATGGAGGTGGAACACCGCCGGAGGCGACGCAAAGACGGTGGTCGGAGGGTGTGGTGGTAGTGGTGGCAACGGAGAGAGACGAGAGAGTGCTGTTGTAGAGGCGCGGGGAAGAAGAAGAGAAAGGAGGTTCGCGAAATTGAGCCCTAAATAAACTCTATGGCCTCGATTCAATTAAAAATCGAGGCATATAAGACTACTTGCCACCGGTTAAGTGCCACCCAAGGCCAAACACCTAACAGCTAGTGCCATTTTTGAAAAATGCAGCCCCATTTTTGGCTTCGGGTCTCTGGAATCGAAGCATATAATAACTTTTGGCACCGATTTTGGGCAAACCGAAGCCTATAACTCTCTTTTGCTTCGGGTTTTAGCTGAACCAAGACATAAAAGTTGTTTGGAATTGCAAAAATGCCACCGCACCACTATATGCTTCGATTCCTGGCCAACCGAGGCATATAAGCGAGGTAGAAAGCAAAATTTGCACTAGTGATGGATAAACGAGATAGAGTGAACCCTAAACCAACATTAATTAAACTAATATTAAAAAAGATTTTACTTATTGTTAGTTAAGTCAACACTAAAATAAAAATGCATTAACGTCATTTGACCAAAACTAAGCTACTTTATTTAAAAAATTGATTTAAAATTAGTGATGAATTAGTATCAACTTAAGTCGTTTTTTCAAAAGGTGACATTAACAAATTAGTTTTCATTGTTTTAGAATCACATGCTCAAACAACACAAATCCAATGTTAATAACTATTTAGCATAAACTTTTTTTAGCATCTCTCTTAACTAATACTAAATATATATTTTATTGTATATTTAAAGTATGCAGCAAAATTATTCTCAAAATTCTTCTTTTGAAATTTATGAACATTAAAGAATAAGTTTGAGATTGTAATAAGCCTTTAGGGATCAAATAATTTTTTGAAATCAAAGAGTCCCCATGTCTTTAAGATATAAGTAATCTTTATCTTTCCATTGATATTTATTATTTTCCAAGGTTTCAGAAACATATCATTGTCCATTTTTGTCTATTCTCATTCTTTTAATATATATATATATATATATATATATATATATATATATATATATTCTAATTATTTACTTTTAGTGAGGGTGTTAATATGCATTGTTATCTTTGTGTGCATATAAGAAAAATTTATTATTCTCATCCATAATTCAGATACATTCTTTATGTCTAACGTCCAAATTCCAAAGTGACGTAACCTCTCAGTTTATTCCTTTCATTGGAGCCGTTTGTCTTCTTAATACACATTGTCCTTTAAAGCCTTTATCACATAGTTGACTTATACTTATCAAATTGTATTGGAGTCCTTCAACTAGCAGCACATTCTTGATGTTGAAAGACAATCCATTGCCTATGACTCCATTTCCAAGGATTCTTCCTTTGTTGTTGTCTCCATAGGTTACAAACCCTTCCTCCTTCAACTCCAACTTTGCAAATTTGGTTTTATCTCTTGTCATATGTCTCGAACAGCCACTATCAAGATACCACAAATCTTTCTTATCACTTTTCATGACCTGCAAAACAGATTTGGATTATTTGGTACCCTTTAATAGGTTGGGTCCATCATGGTTATGCCTTTCTAGATCCTTTTGGGATCCATTTCATAATCTCTTTAGAAACATCATATTTTCTAGAATGACAGTTCTTAATAACATGACCTTTTTGCATACAATAGTTGCATGAAATGAATGGCATGTCACTTGGCATACTTTTTGAAAAGAAACTAGAGAACTTCTAGGTTTTCTTTTGAAAAGAAGGATTGAAACCAAGTGCAGCTTTGCCAAACACACAATTTTGTGAACCAAGAACAGCCTCTAAGTTTGCTTCTCCTCTTGTGAACCTTGCACAGGTCTTTATAAGGTATTTCACTTGATTTTTCAAAACTGTGTAGTTTTCACAAGATTTTTCAGTTGACTGATTTCTAAAACAGTCGGTTGAATTATTGTAAATCATTTCCAAATGTTCAAAATCAGTTTTTAAATCAGTTGTTTCTTTTTTCAGTTGACTAACTTTGTTTTCCAGCCAATTGTTTAAGCCTTTTAACCGATTGTTTAATGCAGAAATCTTGTTTAATGCATAAATCATGTTTCTTTCATTATGCAACTCTTCAAAATCATGCAACAATTGATTATAGTCATTTAAGTTTAGAGAACTTACTTGGCTCGAGGAAGATGACTCATAACCAGCCATGAGACACAAGTTGGCTTCTTCACTCTCATCTTGTGAGGAGCTACTTATTGTTGAATCATCATTGTCCTCCCATGCAATGTATGCACGTTTCTCCTTTGGCTTCTTCTCCTTTTTCCTATCAACACTCTTCTCCTTTTCTTTGTTAGCATTTGAATATTCAATTTTGATATGTCCTTATTTTCCACAGTTATAACATGTAAAATTAGAAGAGTTTAATTCATTGTGTTTGGAAGTATACCTCTTGGGATTACCTTTGATACCTTTCATTTTGAGATACTTACCAAACCTCTTGACAAGGAGATTCAAGTTCACACTTTCACTTGATTCAGCCACCTCATCCTCGAGTTCCTCATTTTTCTTGGTACTAGTCTTCAAGGCTATGCTCTTAACCTTTTTCTCATTTGACTCAAGCTCACTAAGCCTTTGCATCTCAATCTCATGCTCCCTAAGGTTTTATCACTTACCAACGTAGCAGAAATGCTTTAAACATAAAATGAACTATTACCAAGGTTCAAACTCACAATCACACCATTACCAAGCATATGTACAACCAACAAACCATCACATGTTTCATGAAATTTCATGCGCATTTATAATTATAAGCCATGCCACGTGTCCATAAACACCAAATAAATTAAATAATTAAAACATCACACTAACAGCATACACAGGACTCGAACCTAAGTCCTCTCTACATCATTCAACACACTCAACCAATTAAGCTACAATTTCCCCTTGTCATAACTCCCCGCATTAATTACTTTAGCGATCCCTTTACTCGCATTTATATTAAATAAATCTTTATTTATTTATTTAATTTTCTTGGATCTTATAGTGACATTCCTTTGTGGTGTGTCCGATTGTCTAGTGGCAAACATATTTGTTCATAGGATCGCCCTCGGGTGGAGGAGGTCGGGTTTAAGTAGTTGGATGATCTTTAGGTTACATGTGCTTCCATGAATATGTTGTCTCAACTAGCATTCGAGTGTACAGGATTTACCGAGTTGTGTTTCGTTCAATGGAATTATTATTCCGGCTCCTCGCTCTTGTAGGGATTTTGGGCTTCTTTACCCTTTTCAACCTATTTTCCATAATGGTCATGTATTTGACGATGCATTCTCTCAACTCTTTTATGTTCTCTAGCCTTATTGTGAAAAGGGAGTTAGAGAATGGCCTGGGCTGAAGACCACAAATCAAAGATTGCATGACTACAAAAGGAGTGAGGTCCAGGATCGTAGCCATTGCAGCGTTGATCATTTCCATAAAGTGCCTAAGAGGTTCATTTTCCCCATTTTGTATATACTTTAGTGCAATCGAAGTTGTTGGTACCATCTTTCGTCGGGCTTTGAATATGATACTTAGCATTTCAGAGGAATCCACTAATTATAGAGGTAGCATATAGTACTAGTCTAGAGTCGGTCAGTCCAAAGTGTAGGAAATAGCTTGGAAAATGCCCTTTTATCTTGAGTATGGATATAAACTATATTAGATAAGACTTCCGATGAGTGGTTAGTTTGGTAGTTCCATCATACTTATGGATGGTGATGAGGATGCCCTTTGGGATGATGGTTTGTGCTACCTCCGCCGTAACAGGGTGAAATTCTCCACATTTGGCAAGTATAAGAGATCAGCTTTATCTAGGTAGTTTGGACAATGGTGTTGTGGCTTGTCAGCTTGGCGCTCTTCTCGGTCCATGCTTTTATTGGGATGTCGGTTGGAGTTTTGAGACTCTTCTAACGTCCCTCTCTAATTATGGTTATGCAGTTTCCTCAAGCTATGTCACTACCGTGAATCATGAGATCAATTATAGGTTTCTTTGTCTCTATACCGAGCTGACCTATTGTGTTCCTTGTGGGACTTGTGCCTAGTTCATCGACTACGACTTTTAGGGAGTCATATCGGGGTTCCTAGCTTCATCTCGCCCATGATAGACTCTTGTTGCATTGCTTGCGCGAGGGGGACTATTCGTTGGTCGTTGGGTGCCAAGTGTGTACTATTGACACATGATCCTAATCGGATATTACTAATTTAAATGATAATATGATAATACAAACCACATTCACTATAAAGAACTCTTTCCCAAGATGCGGGAAAAATTTTCAAACTTTATTATGCGCAAAGATTCAAAACATAAGTTAAACTCAAAGTTTACATCTCTAAAAACTAATAATACATTCGAGTTACAAAATAGTAGAAATAAATTGTTAAATTCCCTTATTGCCCGTCTCCGACACTACTGCTCACCAGCTCCACCTGCAACATCATCTATTCTCGTGTAAAGAATTACACGATCATCGCCAAACATAAGCAGATAGGGTGAGCTAACAACATAAACAATTTATAACCAAGATTAAAAGATGCACACACACACACACTCATCAAAAAATAAAAATTCTCCAATCCAGAAAACATGGCCACTACCATGCTCATCCACGCTCTACATCCTTAGATGATAACCTTAAGATATCCTTTGCTACCATAAGCCCAACTCATGGTTCCACCATCTACAAGCCATAACTCGTAGATACACGTGCGAGACTATCCTATTACGAACCACAAATCGTAATGCTAGGTGCAGTTCCCAATACGAACCATAATTTGTACTCTCAACAAAAGATTTGCAACATCATTGGCCACAACCCATGATTGCTTAATGAAGTGGAGACCATTCGTATGAACCACAACTCGCACACTCACACCGGTTACTAAATCATTAGGCCACAACCCGAGATCATCAAGTGTTTACCCTCCATTCTCAGGCACAACTCAAGGAATGTCATTCCGAGCCAGAACTCAAGGAATGTTCTGGCAAATTCCATACTTAAGATATCATCCAAAGCCATGTAAACCACGCACCAACCAAATGGAAAACCCCCCTATCCCCTACATTATCGCCTGACATTGCCTAAGCACCGTGTAACATTCTAGTAAGATATTACTTATATAAATAAAATAAACAATTTATTGAAATAAATTTCTCATTTATTATCAAATCATTCCCAAAAAACGCGGGAATTTAAAACTTTAAAACGTAAGAATCGCGATGTAAGGTCCAACATTCATAAGCAGTCTTTACAATTCAAAAGCCAAAATTAGTAAAAACCAATAATTAGATCACATGAAAATTTAATAAAAATAAGTCTTTATAAATCCCTATGTAATCTGCTCCCACTCTCCGCCACTAAGCATCTCCTGGCTCACTTGTAACATCATCTGCTCCCAGATAACGAGTTACCCGATCATCGCCACACACAAACAAATAAGGTGAGCTATGCACATAGATAAAATAAATATGAAATAAACCCACCCAAATATTTCATAATTATTTAACTTTTCAACAAAGGAAACACCCACTTTCCCACACTCATAACCATTATGAGGTTATGCATGTATTCTAGATCATGGGACTTTCCTGTGCTTCCACGAACCTCCTTGCTCGCGGTCCAACCTACGAGCCTATCTCGCTCGTAGTTCTACTTCATGGACTCCCTCGCCCATCATCCGAACTCCTCACTCAGACCTCGACACGCATACCCGCCTTTCCTACTATGAACTCCCTCGCTCATAGCATTCTCAGGTTCGAGCATGAAATGAACTCCCTCGCTCACTCATCCCAAACAAGAGTACCTCCGGTGAATAATCTGTTCACATTCCGCATGTGGTCCACCCAATCACGAACTTCTCGCACGTGACTCAAACCAAGCACATCCCAGATCACTTATGGACTTAGTCTTTCAAGCCCAACATCACAAACATTAAATTCCCAACCGTAGCTGTATCCGCCTAGCGCTGCCAAAGCATCGCTGGGCAAAGAATCCACGCATACCGCCTGGCGCCACTCCTCGCGTAGTCAGGCGCCACATCACTATTGTGCTAAAATTGCACATTGCGTGGCTTTCGCCTGGCGGGTCTATCCTGCACCGCCAGGCGCCACACCAGTAAAAGTTACCTTTACTAGTTCATCTAGCAAAACTAATTTCAATTTATTCCTACACCATATAGATACTATTTAATCATCAAATTTATCGTTCATAATTAACATCCAATAATCACAACAAGACTCAAAATGCACCATCACACACCATATGTATCAATCATATACATCTATACTTTCACATGTATTCACACAACCCATCAACAACAAGTGTTATACCCGACACACAATCATGGACAACCAACAATATACAAACCAGGACATACACATAATTATTGCCCCAAGACATCACACGAGCAATAATTATAATAAATAATGATATAAAACAATAAAAATAATAAAAAAATAATAAATAATAATAAAACAAAACAAAATAATAATAATAAGAATAATAATAATAATAATAAAACTATAGTAATAAATAATAAAATAAATAATAATAATTAATAACTAAAATAAAACAATATTAATAAATAATAAGATAAAACAATAATAATAAAGTAATAATAAAATAACAATAATAATAATATCATAATAATGATATTAAAATAACTATAAAATAAAATACAACAATAAAATAGTAATAATTAATAATTAAGATAAAACATAAATAATTAATAAAAATAGAATAAATAATAATAATAAAAAAAATCATAATGATAGTAATAATAGTCATAAAATAATAATAGTAATAAACAATAATAATGGAATAAAATAAATAATAAAAAAATAATAATAAATTAATCAGGATACTAATAAAACGATAATAGCAAATCTTAGTTACCTTGAAATAAGAAATTAAAATCAATCTTCTTTAATTAAAGAATCAAACAACGAAATATATTTATAATGAGATTAAATCGAAGATTACGTATATGTATACGTAACCAATCAACACCGCGAATATCACAATTCGTATATGATGTTATTATATAATAATTACCTTTCGTAAATTACTAAACCACATACCCTTTATATATATAATATAAATAATAATAAACCAATTATTTATATTATTTAGTTATATATTATATTTAATATATAATATCCCAAACTTAGGTAAACTATCAATTGTTTGCTAAAAGTCCATACAAGTCATTATATAACATTATTATCAATACAATATTGCCACAGGAGATGAAATTGAAACTGTACTATCAATACAAGTCATTATATACCATTATTAAGCAAATAATCAATTGAATATGCTCTCCAAAATCACGTGCTGTGATTTATCCAGGGAAACAATTACCATTTTCCAAGAGTGGAACCTGTGGCTTAAGGGAAATCTTTCTTACCCGCGAATAGGTACTGCACCACCAATCAATCAAGAGAAAAAAAAACAAAGTCCCCCGTAGGTTTATAACAAATCAATTAATATGTGGTTTGAATTGTTAAAGAAACAAAGACGTTTTGAACCTAAGAAAAAGGACCAAAAGTTGCCTACCCCCGTTCTAGTGTCCAATCACAATTATAAGCCTAAGTAAAAGAGGAAAGAAAATAAGCATACGAAAAGCAGGAAAACCGTGAATGCCCTGCAAATTATATTCTTGTATCCTCGTCATGGATTTTAAATCAATCAAGACTAACTAAATTGATTATGTATTTTCTTTTGTCATAAACGCACCAGCACGTAAACTTTTTGAAACCTAAAGACCCATGAACAAGCCACCCAAAATGCAGATGCCAAGCCAGAGACAGAAAGGATTTTATGCACGCAAGACCACACCCAGATGCACCATCAAAACTTGAAATTTAACCATAAATAACTATATAGTACAAAAACCCTCATCATATTCATACAAAGGCATAAGAGACTTTTCAAACAACATAAAAAACAAACCTCTCAATCACATCACATAGAGCATGAAAATTTAGGTAAGCATAAAATGACAAGAGCAGGACTCATAATCATAACACATATAATTTAATTTAAAACATACAAGGACAACCCCCTTAACCTGAATATCCTTGCTCCCAAGACATTTGTTGTAATTCTTTATCATCTCCAATGGTCTTCCCTTGACTCTCCACCCAAAAACTCTAAATCTCTCTGCAATTCAACTCTAGTGCTCTCACTCACAACAATACAATGATGTTTTCCTCTCTAACTCCCTTCTCTCTCACCATTAGAACCCAATAATTACCCCATTTACTCAAAAAAACGAAAATTAATTGGAGTAAGGTTAATGGCCATTCAAGAGCCATTATTAGATGGTTTTGCAGCCCTTCACAAAGTCAATTGCACAACCAATTCAACCAATTTATGTTTCATGATAATTTTTATAATTCTAAGGTTTTATTATTACTCAACATGATCATGCACATAAAGAAAATAATAACAATTAAATAACACATCATTGGCATACATAGGACTTGAACCTAAGTCCTCTCACATAATCAAAATACTCTCAACCATGTGAGCTAGTACTTTTCCACATCATAACAATCTCCATTAAATGCCATAAAGGCTCCCCTTCCCGTATTTATTAAATAATTATTCATTTAATTATTTAAATTTCACGGGTCTTACACACCGTCAGGCAAAAATCAGTTGCAAACTGCCTGGCGAAACCTATTTGCCGCTAGGCGCCACGCGCCTTAGGAAGACCTTGGTTCTACAGGTATGCCTGGCGAGACGAACCTCACTACTAGGCACCATGCATTCCTTGTGCCACTGCCCATACAATTGTCACCTGGCGGGATCGTTCTCATCGCCAGGCGCTAAGGACTCTAGGGCGTATGAACCCTAATTTTCCCAATTCTCATCATGTACCTACAATCTCACTCAATTCACCTTTTAACATGCTTGCAGTATGTTTATATACCCAAATTAAGTTCATTTTCACAGCGTATCATACCAATTCCTAATCTGGAATTATCATTCAATTTTCCTCAATCCCAACATGGACCCTCCTATGAGCTTCCCAAACTGTTTCCATCAATTGTATTTCCTACAGACACAATCGACACCTCAAACAGTCCCAAAAACATCAATTAAGATTTCAAGAACCCCACATACCTAAAATTTTCCCCAAAACCCAACCAATTTCAGAAAAACACGAAACTCGAACGCGTCGCCTAGCGACAGTTAATCACCGCCAAACAGTTCATAGTAGAGACACAGAAATTGGGGAATTTAGCATGAGTCGCTTGGCGGCTTTGAAGGCCTGCCAAGCGGTTTCTGAAACATTTCTAGAAACCCATCAAAGTCTAGAAAACACACACACATATAACCATGCTTCTCATACAATTCATGATTAAATAATTAAAATGTAATCCTACTCTTATTCCCACTTTCAACTCTAATTTTAATTGGCTTAATAACTAAAACGAATTTCACATTAAAAATGGGTTTAATGATCATTAAATGGCCAGTCTAAGATGGTTTTCTAGCTCTTCCAGTTGCCCTTTTAAACGGCTAGAGTTTTTCGATCCCTCTCATTCATGCCAAAAAGTACCAAACAATTGTCAAGCCAATGCACAACCAACCAATCAGTTCATGTTTCGTGATAATTCTTACTCATCTAAGATTTTATTATCACCACCATGGTCATGCATATTTAAAAGAATAAAAAAATTAAATTAACATACAAATGGCATACATAGGACTTAAACCCAAGTCATCGCACTACAACCAAGTACTCTCAACCACTTGAGCTAGAACTATTACCAGTCATAACTCCCCGCATTAAATTACATAAATATTCCATTACCCGCATTTATATTAAATAATTATTTATTTAATTTTTCTTGGGTCTTATAGGTGCCAAGTGTGTATTATTGGCAAACGAGTCTTTAGTTAGGACAAGACTCCAAGGGAAGCCTTTTGTCCTCAAGGCTGGTGGGCTTTTGATTCAACGCATAAAGATTGTCCCGATGCTTTGGTCGCAATGTAGCGAGCTTGTCGTCATAAGATTTGTGTTGTCGTTCATTCTCTTGGATTAAAGTTTGTATCTGACCTTGGAGGGTCCTCATTGGGATAGATTCCATCTCGTGTGACAGTTGAGCTTGGCTCTGAGTAATGACCATGGAAGAGTGAGGCCGGGACAAAGTTTTACCGAGACCTTGAGATAAGCGCCCAATGTTCTTACTGAGAACTTGTGGCGAGCCTTCAGACATGTGGTAAGATCTTAAAGGCTTTGATAGACCTTGATGAGATGCTTGTTGAAGGTTGAAACATAGGGGAAGATCCACCTGCAAAAAGACTCTTTGACACTTTAGTTAGTAAAAGAGTTAGGATCTTTTAGTAAGAGAGAATGAGTATATGAGAGTGTGTGTTTTCCCTAAGGAACACTAGTGCTATTTATAGGGTTTTTGAGCCCAAAGGTCCAAGTGATAAAACTCGTAACATGATATCAAATAATAGATAAAAATGACCTACCTTAATTACGTAATAATCATAATAATATTTAGGGATGTTAAACTAGGCAAGCCCGACCTGTTGTGGCCTGTTAAAATTGGGTGGGGTCAGGCCAACCTGCATCGAGAAAATGGGTTAAAAACTATAATTCGTCCCGTAATTGAGTGGGTTGGTAGGCTTTCCTGCCAATTTCCATTTTTTTCTACAATCAGTTGGATTGTGCATAAGAGTACCTAATGTAATACTAGAAACTTCAATTTGAGAATGAGAAACCCCAATCTTAAAAGGGAAAAACTATCAGAAATGAACCCCAATCGTAATACAAAAATTACCACAAACAAACCTAATCATAGTTCAGAAACCACTATCCTAGCAAATCCAACCACAACCACAAAACAATGGCAACAGGGAAAAAGTACGGCAAAGACCCTCCTTGCTCTGCGTGGGAGCCACTATGGATGACAACAACAATGGTCTCGTGCTCCCTTTGATCTCGCACCTCGTCACTCTCATCGCTTTGGTCTTGCTATCCCTCTGGACTCGCGCCTCCTCACTATGTATGTCAAAGGAAAAGCGTTTGTGGTGAGGGTAGTGCAAAAGGGATGTTTGAACTTCAAAGGGAAATGAGGGTGGCGGAGGGGTTACGACTAGGGTTTTGGAGCTAAGGCTTTTGCGAGGTTGCTAAAATCTGATAGTTATAGGGGTTAGTTTGGGGAATTATTTTGGAGAACGACAAAGTTAAAGAGAATAAGGGTTTCAAAGTGAGAGGGGAGAAGGGTTTCACCTTGTGCTATCTGTGTTTTGTTGTGGCAGAGGGTGAATGCAGGAATAAGAAAAGTAACATGAATCGGGTTGATCGATTGGGGATAGATTGACCCATGTTTAAGCCCGGCATATTAGTGGGCCGAGTTCAACTAGGTTGGTGGGCTAGAAAACATTACCCGACCCACCTTTTTTGTTGCGAGTTGGTGTGCCAGCCTGTGGGCCAGACCCATTTCACACCCCTATTTAGCCAACATACCTCTTATATCAAGTATTCTCTAAATATGTGACATTAAAGAATATTATAATGTAATTCAACTACTGAAATTTGTCATAATTATCGTTAATACGAGAATACTAAATCTAAGAGTATCTTGGAACGTATAATTGAGCTTAACAGCCGTACTAGGTGCACTAATATTTTTATTAACAATATAAATTATAATAGTACTAATATTCAAAATTATTATAATAACATCATTGACGATTGTTATTGTAAAACAATATTACAATATTAATAATAATAATAATAATAATAATAATAATAATAATAATATTTAACATTATTATTACTTTAAATACGCGTCAATTTTTATGATAACCTAATACATTAAATACTGATATAGTTATTATCATAATAAAAGATAGACATCATGACATAAAATCTAATTTTATTTATTTTGTAAATTTTAAAATTAAGTTGCACTTTGATAAAAAAAAAATTAAAGATAAAAGTATAGATGTTGGAACAAGCTTGGTTAGCACCATAGTGATAACGAGAATAAGAGGGCGGGTGGAGTTCTTCGAATTGGTTGTTAGGAAATTATTGCAGCTGACAAGTGATTTATTATTGCAGTTGACGAGTGATTCATTAAGGTCTTTTAATATTTTTATAATTGCATATTTTCTTAGCTTGATAGTAAAACAAGCTCTGAAAAAAAAGACATATTTTTTTCATCTATGGATTTTTTGTGGCAGTGATATGCATTGAACAAAGGCAAATTAATTGTTCATGGAACAAATGGGCAACAATATAGAGTAACAAGAAACAAAACAACATTTTTCTCTGATAATTGCAATAATTTATATGTCTTTCAGCCTCCTTGAAAATATGTTTCAATATTATTAATAGATAAATGTCCACTTCAACACCACCATCTAATTGAAATCTTTTAAATCATTACAAAATAATACATATTATTTTTTTCTTTATGTAACCACAATAAAGAAAAAACAAACACGTTTTCTTTACCACTCCTCCACCTTAATATACTTTTTTCCATTGATTTTTATTTCCACGCGTTTTATCATTTGTTTTATAAAGACTTGACTTTGACCGATACCTCGAGAGCACTATCCTATATGCGCATTAATCTTCTTTCGCAGGCGAGTTTTCACCTTCTGCAATGGCTTCCAACAAAATTCAACGCTGCTCTTCCTCACAGACTAAGAATTTTGATGTGTTTGTTAGCTTTAGAGGAGAAGATACTCGTAACGGTTTCACAGATCATCTTTTTGCCGCTCTTCAAAGAAAAGGAGTTGTTGCCTTCAGAGATGACCAAACCATCGAGAAAGGGGGCTTTTTGGAGTCTGAGCTCTTGCAAGCAATCGAAGGATCACGCGTTTTCATTGTTGTTTTCTCAAAGGACTATGCATCATCCACATGGTGCATGAAAGAGCTTACAAAGATCGTCGATTTGGTTGAAGAAACAGGTCGAAGAAGTATGCTCCCTATTTTCTATGATGTCGGTCCTTCTGAGGTCCGAAAACAGAGTGGCAAGTTTGCAAAAGCTTTTGCAGAACACGAAGAAAGGTTCAAAGATGACTTGGAAATGGTAGAAAAATGGAGGGAAGCTCTCAAAGCAAGTTGCGATCGTTCTGGGTGGGATGTGCAAAACAAGTAAGTATACACATAACCATATTTTATATGTTATATATTCTATTTTGTTTTTCAAACTATTAACTAAACTATAAGTGACGGTTGAACATTGGCCAAATAGGAAACAATCTGAAGAAATTGAAAACGTTGTTGAAAAGGTAATCGACATATTGGGTCGTAATCAAATTTGGAGTTTTGGAGATGATTTAGTTGATATGCATTCTCGTGTTAAGCAATTGGAAGACGTTTTGTTTAATAGGGAATTGGAAGACGGCTTGTGGGAATTTGTGGGATGGGTGGAATAGGGAAAACGACACTTGCAACTGCATTGTTTAATAAAATCTCTCCTCAATACGATGCTTGTTGTTACATTGATGATTTAAGCAAAATTTATTTTAATTTTGGAGCAACAAGTGCTCAAAAGCAACTTCTTTGTCAAGCTCTAAATCAAGGAAATATGGAGATACATAATGTTTCCCGTGGAACAATGTTGATGAAAAGTAGGCTATGTCGCTTAAAGACGCTTCTTGTTCTCGATAACGTTGACGAAGTTGAACATTTAGAGAAATTGGGTTTGCGTCCTGAATATCTAGGTGCAGGGAGTAGACTCATCATAATTTCTAGAGATCGTTGCATCTTACAAAGTTACGGAGTAAAGGAAGTTTACGACGTTCAACTGTTGGATAAAATTGAAGCTCTTCAATTATTTTGCAAAAAAGCTTTCAAATCTAACGATATTGGGAGAGAACATGAAGAGTTGACATTAGATGTTCTGCAGTATGCCAATGGTCTTCCGTTGGCAATTAAAGTATTGGGCTCACTTTTACACGATCGAGATGTTAGTGAATGGAGAAATGCATTGGCTAGAATGAAAGAAAATCCAAGCAAACATATCATGGATGTGTTGAGAATAAGTTATGATGCATTGGAGAATCTAGAGAAAGAAATATTTCTAGATATTGCTTGTTTCTTCTCCAATAGGAATAACTACTCTTATGAGACAAGAGTGAAGAGACTTCTAGAGTATCGCCAATTTTATCCTGACATTGGTATGAAAGTTTTGATCGAGAAATCACTAATAAGTTGTCAAGATGGGGAGATTGAAATGCATGACTTGTTGAAAGAGTTGGGTAAGAGTATCGTCCGAGAAAAAGCACCAAAAGAACCAAGAAAGTGGAACAGGTTATGGAACTACAAGGATCTCCAAAAAGTTATGAAAATAAATAAGGTAAGAAAAATTTTCTAATATAGATTTTAAGCTTGTCGTTCTTTAGTAATTTATGAATTATCAAAAAAATATAATGAATTTTTCCTTTATAAAATACTTTAGGAAACCGAAAATGTTGAAGCTATAGTTATTCATCAGAGCGAAAAAGAGTTTCTAGAAGATGTGGATGCACTCTCAAAAATGAATCAACTGGAGTTGCTGATTCTAGAGAATGTGAACTGTTCTGGAACTCTGGATTGCATTTCTAATGAATTGAGATATCTACAATGGAATCACTTTCCTTTGATGTCTTTGCCATCAAATTTCCATCCAGATCAACTTGTAGAACTGATCCTGCCTCATAGCAATATCAAGAAATTATGGGAAGGCAAAAAGGTACTATATATTGTTGGTTCTTGGAATTCTTTGTCTCCAATAAACTGAAAAATGCTCTATGTCATATTTTCTTAACTTTCTTTTAGACGATCAAATTTTGTTTTAATTTAAACGATCTGATACAAAAAGCGGGAGAGCTTAACTTTTTTATTTTTCATTTAGTCTCCTAGTTGCACAAATAAAATAAAATAAATTAAGGTTGTCTTTTTTAGCTTTTTAATGGAAAACTAAAATTTTCCTTACTTGTTTCTCTTTTAGTTTCTGCCTAATCTGACAATGCTGGATATGAGTCACTCCAAATATCTTATTGCGGTGCCAGACTTAAGTGAGGTTCCACGTCTTGAGAGTCTTGATCTTGAAGGATGTATACAACTAGTCGAGATCCATCCATCCATTGGTATTCTAAGAGAACTTCGATGTTTGAATTTGAAAAATTGTAAAAATCTTGTCCTTAACCTGAATATGCTTTTTGGGATCAGTTCTCTTTCGGGCTTATATCTCTCTGGTTGTTCAAAATTACTTAATAGTAAGATGTTAATGGAGCCAAGGGACACAAAACATTTGGAGGAAATTGTTAAAATTACAAATGCCATTCAATTCCCAACATCCTCTGTATACAAACTTCTAATGTTGCCTTTCAATTTTCTCTACCCTCCAAAACCTGAAGATTCACTTGGTTTGGTATTGTCTTTGTCTTCTGTCCCATGTTTGGTTTATCTTGATATAAGCTTCTGCAATCTACTTCGAATCCCAGATGAAATTGGGAACTTACATTCTTTAGTAGGACTAAATCTGGGGGGAAACAAATTTGTGACACTACCAAGCACCATCAAGCAACTTTCTAATCTTGAACGTTTGTACTTGGAATACTGCAAGCAGCTGAAATATTTGCCCGAGCTTCCAACAATAAAACAAAAAAATATTGGCGGATACTATGGGTTGGGATTATACATTTTTGATTGCACCAAGTTAAGTGATATGGAACACTGTTATAGCATGGTTTTTTCTTGGATGACGCAAAATCTTCAGGTGACAACTCCATTCTTTCATTTGATTCTCACTTTTTCTGTTTACACTGCTTATGTATACTGAATTTGATTTAAACAGGTTTTCTTCCAACCTACTATTTCCTCTGCTCGGATTGAAATGGAAATTGTTATTCCTGGAAGTGAAATTCCAAAGTGGTTCAATAAACAAAGTGCAAGTACATCAATAAGTATGGACCCATCTGATGTTATAGATGACCCAAATTGGATAGGTGTTGCCATTTGTGTTCTATTTGTCACACTCCAAGATCCTATGAATCTGGGTGAAAGAGATGATGATCATTTATCTAATCTTTGGTTCGGTGTCAATAATTCCAAGCGAAGATGGTATATAGGAGTTCCAATATATTTTAAGAAAGATCTAGTGACAGTTGGATTAGATCACTTGGTTACGGTGTTTTACTCTCGACAACAATTCATTCATCTTCTAAGCACACCTCCAAATACCATGCATGATCTCTATCAAACTGAATTTGGAACTTTTATTCATCATCCTAAAGGTTTACGAATTGTCGTGAAGAAGTGCGGGTATCGTTGGGTATTTAAGGAGGATCTTCAACAATTCAACTCAAACATGTTTTTCAGCACAAATTCCTCATCTCGAAAGAGGAAACTTCTAACAAGCGATTAACCATGGAGAGCCTTCGAAAGCCTTCAGCCTAGAAATTTCTTCTAAACCACCATTCCATCAAATAAGTTTTAACCCTTTTCAGGTAAAATTTAATACACGTATTATGAAGGTCATAATTGTTATTCATTCAACTCTGCTTTGTTTTTTCCTTTGGATTTTTTTTTAATTACAAAATGAAGGTTTCTATCTGATATATTAAAATTCAAGTATCTAATAGTGATCCATTTTTTTGCATGAAATATCCGAGGTAATCTAACTCAAATCGGTTTACCAGGTGACTAGTTGGTATTTCTTTTACAATTTTCAACGGTGTGAAAATAGAAATGTTATCAAAAGTTGAAACGGAAAAAGTAAATATCAGAAATTATGTATATTAAATTGATAATTTCGTTTTCGAGATATAATAGGTATTTAAAAATTTACAAGAATTATATGTGTATTAATATATTACAAATTTACCTTCATAACCTTGACAAAGGATATATTGCTAAGCCACAATAACCTTCTTCAAGAAAATGTTAGAAAGACACATACAAATGATTTGAATGGTCATCCATACCTATATCCAACCAAAACACATTCATAGACAACCCAAATTTTCATCTACGAATTTTGACATGTACATACACTTAAAAAAAATCAATAATTTAAGGCAAAGCAAACTGACCACTAAGAGTTTTATGATAAAGAACATGAACAAAAGACTGAATATAATTGCTAAAGATCTTCTTTGAAGTTATTTTCCAATGAGAATGAAAGACTCGAGGTTGTAGGGAAATTAATAACTCATGTATTCAATTCTCAGTCTCCAAGAAGTATGGCAGAGTACAATAACATTAACTCTGAAAGTCCCCCATCTATGATCTGTTTCATTGGCCACTTTGGATACGAATCCTTAGCTAGAGGAATTTGTTCACATAGTTGGTTAAATATAAATACTAATGTTCCACATTAATTAAATTATTACATTTATGATTACCTACATTAGAAATATGATTTTTTGAATCTTTTAGTTTTTACTTATTAATGATTAAAAATTGCTGTCATTTCATGATCTTAAAGTTCTTCATGCACTCACCTAGTCATTTTAGTTACTCCTGTCTGCTATAATTTTCTTTCCCAGGGACTGATCTCTGGTACTCCTTGAGCTTGCTTTCTATCTACCTTGTCATACCATAGGGATGGCTTATTCCAAAGGAAAATTTAATCGATGACATCCCTGACATAGTTGATAATGGTTTCACCATTATTCCACCTAAACATTTAAGTGTCATTTTGGTGTTGCAATGCAAACCTATTACCTTAGAAAAGGAAAAAAAAAAACACAAGTCCAACTTCACCTTGACCATATTCCAATATGAAAGTGTGTGCATATAATGGATAGTTCTTTCCACTACAAGAATTTAGGCTTTTTTCGTCGGCCAAAATCGGACGCCACTAGCGACGGCAACATGGACCATGCTCTTTTTCTGGATGTAAAGCTCATTTGCGTCGGCCAAATGGAGACGAATATTTGCTGCTTGTTTATCGTCGGCTCAACCGACGAAAACACATAAAAAAATATAATAATAAGTTCGTATGTGTGGGTCAAGCCCACAAACACCTGAAAATTTTTCAAAATTTTGCATGGGCTAAGCCCACGAATGATTCCCTATGCGTAGGCCATGCCCACGAATGATTAAAATAAAATATCTAAAACAAAGGGTTTTGCGTGGGTTTAGCCGACGCAAACAATTTTCCCTATAATTATTAGCGTGGGCTTAGCCCACGCAAATGTTTGTTTCCAGGCACATCGCAAAATCTGCATCCAATAATAGCAAAACCTGCATCCAGACACATTTCAAACAATCCAGCAATTCATGATATCATTTGATTCATTTAGAAGCGAAATTGCAAACACAAAATTAAGTAAATTGTGACTTTAATTAGATCAAATTACAGTCACACAAAAATCTACAAGTCTAAAATCCAAAGAAGACAAGTCCACCTAAAAAGCTTATTCTAAAAACCTAATTTGGATCTCATAACCAAAAAATTACTCAATCAATAGGAATTCAATCAACAATGTAGTAAAGTTCAATCAACAGGATACAATCACTAACCTAGATGCTTGAAAAATCTACCCTTTGTGGCAGAGAAAAGAGTTGCTGGTTGTGTTGCTAAAGAGAAGTTGCAAGGTGAAGGAAACTCGTCGTCGCACCCTCTCTCGCTGAAGCCTCCACGCTCGTCACGACATTCGTCTTATGAGAGCAGCTCGCGTCGTAACAGAACCTCGCCTCCTCGCAGCAGGTGGCGTCTTTGAAGAAGCTAGCCTCATTGGAGTATTGTTCTTGTCGCCCACTTGCCTCGATGGAGTTTCGCCACTCATGGAAGAAAACGCACGCCACAGAGAAGGAGGGAAATGTCGAGGCTGACTCGAGGGAAGGGGAAAGTGGAAGGGGGAAAAGTGAAATCTGATGTTTTTCCCTTATACTTTAACTTAAAGTTTAATTATTTTTTTTTATCTTAGCAGTGTATATGTGGGCTAGCCGATGTAAACAATTTAATTTGTTATGCGTGGGCCATACGACGCAACTGATTGGTTGATTTGCATCGGCCAAACCGACGAACCGACGAGAATCTAAAATTAATATTTTTTTCTTCATTTTTACGAATAGATAATTTTTGTTTCTAAATAATTTTTTGGTTACCATCGGTTTTGAGTGGGTCTGACCATCGTATTTTGCGTCCTACTGATCCAACACCATAATTTCGACGTTAAAATCGCGCATTCTTATAGTGTTCTGTTCAAGCCCTTTATACATTTCCAATATGAAAAATCAACCACGTGACCATCCTGTCGAACAATGAACAAACACCTTGAGCGTTCAAAATCAGGATGATATCCAATCTGACATTTTTAAAGCGAACAATAAACTTTCAGCAACACGTAAAAATCACAAACAAGTGTAATTAGTTAACTCCAAGAAAAACAGGTTTGATGTAATGTAACTCAATTCGAGAGGCAATGAAGGCATTGAATACATATTTTATTAACTTTTGCGAGTTTTGTAGAGAGAACCTAAACAATAAAATCAATTCATACAAAATAAAACCTAAACCCCAAAATATTAACAAAAAGCAATAAAATAAATTCATACAAACGAACCTAAACAACAAGAAAGTCTCTTGTGGCCGGTCCATGAATAGAAACGAAAGTTTGAAATTGAGGAAGAAGAAAAGCCTCAGACACGATCTCGAGGGAAGGGGAAGAAGACGAGAAATTGTGTTGCTGTCGGGGACATCTCTAGCAGCATCACTGACGGTGATGGCTGGAGGTGCTGGCGACTATTGGCACTGACGTCGGTTTTGGTGATGTGTTGTGACTGCAGCGAACGATGCGTGCAGACTTCATCGGAGATGGAAGCAAAGTGGTGGAGAGGAAGAAGGGAATGTTGTCCGAAAATGGTGAATCATCCCTAAAGAAAAAAAAAATGGTTTTACTAATTTTAGTTAATGGAAAATCAACAAGCATGCGTACATGAGAATAAAGATAAAAAAAATCAATTTTTTAATAATACAATCATTAAAAACTAAAAAGTTAGTTTCTTTTTCGATTGTTTTTATTGATTAAAGTTTAGTTTTCGAAAATAAATTAAAAATAACTAATTTTTTTAATTATGTCTTAGCATGCGTTATTATTATTTTATATTTAATTAATTTTTGATAATTCTGGTAAAATTATATTATACAGTATATTTATTTATTTACAGCAACATTTTCAAAACATGTTGCAATATTATGGTTACACAAATGTTACTAAAAATAGAAAACAGTGTAATTATGTACAGTGACATTTTTAAAAAGTGTTACAATATTAATATTAATATTTTTTTATAGTAAAAATTTTAAGAAAATGTAAATATATTATATTTACATTAACATTTTTAATAAATATAGCTAAATAAATGTTGTTGTAAGGGTTACTCCGTAATTTTTTAAGATACAACAATCTCTAGAAATTTTGAAGAGTCTACTCCTTGCACCTAAATATTTAGGATGCAAACCCAATTTTCTATAATTGTTCAACTTCATCAACATTATCAAGAACAACAAGGGTCTTTAAGTGACATAGCCTAGTTTTCATCAACATAGTTCCACGGAAACATCGTGTATCTCCATATTTCGTTGATTTAAAACTTGACAAAGTAGTTGTTTTTGTGCACTTGTTGCTCCAAAATTAAAATAAATTTTGCTTAAATCATCAATGTAACAATAAGCATTATATTGAGCAAAATTTTTACTAAACAATGCAGTTGCAAGTGTCGTCTTTCCTATTCCACCCATCCCACAAATTCCCACAAGGCGGACACGAGAATGCATGTCAACTAAATCGTTTCCAAAACTCCAAATTTGATTACCACCCAATATGTCGATTACCTTTTCAACAACGTTTTCAATTTCTTCATATTGTTGCCTATTTGGCCAAAGTTCAAACATCTCTGAGAGTTTAATTAAGACTTTCAAAAATAATATAGAATTTATAACATAAAAATATGGCTATTTGTACTTACTTATTTTTCAGATCCCACCCACAACGATCGCAACTTGTTTTGAGAGCTGCCCTCCATGTTTTTATCATTTCAATGTCATTTTTGAATCTTTGTTCGTGTTCAGCAAAAACTTTTTCAAACTCTCCACTCTGTTTTCGAACCTCAGAAGGATCGACATCATAGAAGATAGGGAGCAAACTTCGCCCTGTTTGTTGAACCCAACCAACGATTTTTGTAAGCTCTTTCATGCACCATGTGGATGATGTATAGTCCTTTGAGAAGACAACAATGAAAACGCGTGATCCTTCAATTGCGTGCAAGAACTCAGACTCCAAGAACTCCCCTTTCTGGATTGTGTAGTCATCTCTGAAGGCAACAACTCCTTTTCTTTGAAGAGCTGGAAAAAGATGATTTGTGAAACCGTTACGGGTATCTTCACCTCTAAAGCTAACAAATAACATCAAAATTCTTAGTGCGTGATGAAGAGTTGCGTTGAATTTTGTTGCAAGCCATTGCAGAAGGTGAAAACTCGCCTGCTAAAGAAGATTAACGTGCGTATAGGATAGTACTCTGAAGGTATCAGTCAGAGTCAAATGTTTTATAAAACAAAATGCCAAAACGCGTACAACTCAAAATAACTGGAAGACGTAGTTGAAATTCTTGCTGAGTGTGTTATTATTTTTAAAATACTGCGACACTATTATTTTGCAACCTATTATTTTGACCAAAGGCAACATTGATCAGCCTTTCTCAAAATCAGCAACGCTAATTATTGTTTACCAAGGTATAAACTAAAGAACAAGAAATTGAAAGATAATAATGATAGGAAGTGTGAAGAACATGTAATAGACAACAAACACGTACTGCATTCAACATATGAATTTCATCAAACATGTACCGCGCAGCAACAACATCACCGCACGAACATGAGTTAATGAACACCATCGCAGAAAAGGATTTTCACTGCCATTATTTTGACCATTTCACTTCGTTTTTAGATCCGAGACATATTTGGCCCTTATTGCTTCCGTTCTAAAGACAACCAAGGTTTCAAGGTTTCTATCTGATATATGAAAGTTTAAGATTCTAGAAGTGACCCAATTTTTTCATGAAAATGCCGAGGTAATCTAACTCCTTATTTCAGTTTACTAAGTGACTATTTCGTATTTAGTTTACAATTTTCAAAGGTGTGACATTTGAAATGTTAACCGAAGGTAAAACGGAAAAAATAAATGTCAGATTTTATGTACATTACCTTGATGATCTCCTCTTAGAATTGCTAGAGTTATTTAGAAATTTACAAGAATTATACGTGTATTTATAAATTGCAAATTTACCTTGATAACCTTGCTAAGGTATATATTAATATTATTATCTATTTGTTGGTACATGTTTAGTACAATCGCCTTCCACAAGAACATTTTGTGATGACATACAGATAATTTGAATGGTCATCCATGTCCTACTCTTGACATTTGTATCCAAACAAAACACATTCATATTTCATCTCAAACTATACGAGGTTAATACAAATTTTGACATGAAAAAAATACAAAAAAACATATATAAATGTTGAAGATTTTTTCTAAAGTTATTTCCCAATGAGAAAGAAAGACTCAAGGTTTCAGAGAAAATGAATGACTAAATGTGGTTACAGAACCCTTTCTATTTTCAGGCCAGGCCGGCACTATCACCACTCATCTACACATTTTAAGGACAATGAGCCTGTTAGAATATAATACAAATTCTAGAACAATATAGAAAAATCTAAGATAAAATTGTTGAAATGTAATGAAATTTCTAAAAAATTGGAGAAAAGCTTAGGATAAGAAGAAAAGTCAAGAACATTTTACAACGTAGAAAAATCTAAAATTATTTGTACAAGTTCTAGTTAAGCGTTTCTAGAATAATTTATTGGTTTATAAATACCCATGTATCCTACCAGTTTTAACATCAAGAACTACTAACACAACATCTAATACAATTACTACTTTCACACTCTACTGTCTACACATTTTCTCTATCTTTCAACTATTCCTTTCACAACCACAAAATACTATGAGAGCGAATACCTTAGCATTTGGAATAGTGTAACCTAACATAAAAATAAAATCTGTTAAATTGTACTTGTTCTTGAGCTAACAAGATTCTCATTTTTGGCTGAACTTATTTATCCTATTGGACTGTTGTCAGTTGCAGCGACTCTACGGAAGGACTCAAATCATGATTAAAAACAGCTGGAAATTTCATGATCTTAAATTTCATCATTCACTCACTTAGTACTTTTAGTTTTGCCTTCTTTGCTATTATTTTAGTTTCAATATTGCTTGTGAAAGAATATGGAAAATACTTAGTATGGGTGAGCGTAGTAGATGCTAAGAGTAGTAGAGGTTGGGAGCAATCACAAACAGTATATACTAGGTGCAATTTGTATTTGCACCTTACAAACGTTCTATTAGGCGTTGTGTGGTTGAGGACAATGTTAAACTTGAGAAGCTAGGTAAACTTGTGGGACTATGATAAATTCAAATTGTAAATCCGGATTGTAAAGTCTTAAGAATTTACTTTAGATAAATAAATATTAAAATTTTATAAAAATTATAATACTTTATTATATAATATTAGAAATAATTTGTATATATTTAAAACAAAATTATATGTTCCTAACTATTTTTTATAATAATTTTAATTAATTATATTTAACATATTTAATATAATACAAAAAGTGTCTACATTTTGAAATCCAAAAGCTTTGAATTTAAGACCTAGATGGTCAGCAAAAACCCTAAACTCAAATGTCACCTCCAAGGGTCACTACCCTAACAAGCCGCAGCAGGACAGCAGGAGGGCAACAGCAGGAGGGCAACACATGAAGATCGAAAGAATAAACCATAGATCTAATGGTGAGTAACGACGATAATAGGTGACAATGACCTTGGGCGACTACGGTGCAAAGCCAGACAATGACAAATCGTGAGCAACTTTGACACCAAACTAGTGACAGAGACAAAGCGACAATGAGATGGATTTGCAAGAGACCAAGGAAGCAAAAACCATGACAAAAGATACCAAGTCTAAAACCCTAATATGGTAAAGGATTTCATTTAGAGAAAAAAAAAATCTCGTCAAACTCGCCAAATCAGAAGCAAACTTGTGGATTCGACCAAATCCAATTCCACCTTTGATCCCACGATCTACTCCAAATTGAGTTTGCTTCCGAGTTAACTAGGAAGCATTAAGTGAACACATAAAATCGTCCAAATTAACGAGTTAATTCATGAGTTTGATAACTATGGTTGTAGGTTTAAGATACTGTCGTAGACAAATTGTGCTGTAAAAGAGTGGAATAGAAAAAGATGATATATCATTACACATTATGAGACTAGATGAAGTATGTATAAAAGATGCATGTACCAGTGTAGTAAGGGCTTTTGGCTCTGGTTATTTTCGTCATTCTGCATCGATTTTAGAACCGAGACATATTGGGATTAGGCCAAAAGGGGGTGCCTTTTGTCCTCGATTATCACCCGAGGCCATAGAGACACTTTTCTGCCTCGGTTGCAAAGGGACTGGAGCCATAGAGGGGCTTTTCTACCTTGGGTTAGCGAGAACCGAAGCCATAGGTTCACAATATATTTGTTTAATTAAAAATTTTGCAGAGCCTTTGGCCTAAGTTATGGTAAGAACCGAGGCCATATACCCCCTTTTTGCTTTGATCTGGGTAAGAACCAAGGTCTATTCTACTATTTTTTTTAAATAATTTTTTTGTTTTATTGTGATTCTCACATTTAAACCTGCAAATTTTTTTGACAGACCAGCACAAACCAGAACAAAATATTTTCTCAAACATCCACAATCCAAAAACATTTAAAAGAGAATTGGAATATCCACAATCCAAATACATATATCCTAATCAATACTATGTAAATTTGAATTATGAATTTTGCACATGTTATCCTACCAAACTTTATGGACTTCACAGGAATTGGCACATGACTCTTGAATGTCTGCAAAATAAGACATTAACTTAAGTTAGTATATAAAAAGACAACTTTAGTATATCAAACTTTAGTATATTGCAAAGTAATTGTTTTAATTCAAATATATATTACCGTTTCCCAATTAGTTGTAATATGACCACGCATAATGGTTGTCATCCATTGCATTATATAGTAACCACACTCATATGAGTCAGTTTGTCTATTACACTACATTATATCAACAACATTAAAATTAATTAAGGAAGAAAATCAAATCAAACAATTATAAATATATGGATAGAAATATCAAACCTGGAGGGAACATCATGCAAGACATTTTGTCTTAGTCGTTGATCTCCCTAATAACATGTTATGTCCAACAATTTAACTATGATAAAGGAAATAAGTTAGGATACTTTTATATAACATGTTATATTCATAAGATTGAGATTGAGGTTTCTTACCAATCTAAGATGGTTGGGGGGGAGTGCGGTGCAAAGAGCAAAACCACACAAGGTTCTCCCTTAGGGAAACCACAAAGTAGTTGTTTTTGTGCACTTGTTGCTCCAAAATTAAAATAAATTTTGCTTAAATCATCAATGTAACAATAAGCATTATATTGAGCAAAATTTTTACTAAACAATGCAGTTGCAAGTGTCGTCTTTCCTATTCCACCCATCCCACAAATTCCCACAAGGCGGACACGAGAATGCATGTCAACTAAATCGTTTCCAAAACTCCAAATTTGATTACCACCCAATAAATCTGGGGGGAAACAAATTTGTGACACTACCAAGCACCATCAAGCAACTTTCTAATCTTGAACGTTTGTACTTGGAATACTGCAAGCAGCTGAAATATTTGCCCGAGCTTCCAACAATAAAACAAAAAAATATTGGCGGATACTATGGGTTGGGATTATACATTTTTGATTGCACCAAGTTAAGTGATATGGAACACTGTTATAGCATGGTTTTTTCTTGGATGACGCAAAATCTTCAGGTGACAACTCCATTCTTTCATTTGATTCTCACTTTTTCTGTTTACACTGCTTATGTATACTGAATTTGATTTAAACAGGTTTTCTTCCAACCTACTATTTCCTCTGCTCGGATTGAAATGGAAATTGTTATTCCTGGAAGTGAAATTCCAAAGTGGTTCAATAAACAAAGTGCAAGTACATCAATAAGTATGGACCCATCTGATGTTATAGATGACCCAAATTGGATAGGTGTTGCCATTTGTGTTCTATTTGTCACACACCAAGATCCTATGAATCTGGGTGAAAGAGATGATGATCATTTATCTACTTTTTCGTTCGGTGTCAATAATTCCAAGCGAAGAGTGTATATAGGAGTTCCAATATATTTTAAGAAAGATCTGGTGACAGTTGGATTAGATCACTTGGTTAAGGTGTTTTACTCTCGACAACAATTCATTCATCTTCTAAGCACACCTCCAAATACCATGCATGATCTCTATCAAACTGAATTTGGAACTTTAATTCATCATCCTAAAGGTTTACGAATTGTCGTGAAGAAGTGCGGGTATCGTTGGGTATTTAAGGAGGATCTTCAACAATTCAACTCAAACATGTTTTTCAGCACAAATTCCTCATCTCCAAAGAGGAAACTTCTAACACGCGATTAACCATGGAGAGCCTTCGAAAGCCTTCAGCCTACAAATTTCTTCTAAACCACCATTCCATCAAATAATTTCTTCTAAATCAGGTAAAATTTAATACACGTATTATGAAGGTCATAATTGTTATTCATTCAACTCTGCTTTGTTTTTTCCTTTGGATTTTTTTTAATTACAAAATGAAGGTTTCTATCTGATATATTAAAATTCAAGTATCTAATAGCCATTTTTTTGCATAAAATATCCGAGGTAATCTAACTCAAATCGGTTTACCAGGTGACTAGTTGGTATTTCTTTTACAATTTTCAACGGTGTGAAAATAGAAATGTTATCAAAAGTTAAAACGGAAAAACTAAATATCAGAAATTATGTATATTAAATTGATAATTTCCTTTTCGAGATATAATAGGTATTTAAAAATTTACAAGAATTATATGTGTATTAATATATTACAAATTTACCTTCATAACCTTGACAGGATGTTAGGTTTCTTAGAGCTAGAAACCCAAGCTACTCGGGCAGAACTCACTCACACCAACACAGAAAGAAACAGAAATAGACTTTTATTATTCTCTCAAAGAATGCGTCCAGGGAAAGACAACAATTCCCCCCTCACAGGATCTGTTATGACTCCTGTTTACACTTACAAAAACAAAACGAATACCCCCTTTTACAACACTACCCCCCTTCTTATTTATACTTTTCCTAAAACAAACTTTCATTCCCAAACAACCTACTAACAGACTAACTAACTAACTAACTCAGTTCTTATTTCTTCTCACATACACCTTTAATATTCTATCATTACTCCCCTCTGGCTGAGCAACCTTGTCCTCAAGGTTGAAGTCAGGGAACTGCTGTTGGATAGTTGTGACGTCTTCCCAAGTAGCTGTTTCTACCCCTTTATCCTTCCACTGAATTAAGACTTGCGGTCTTGCATCTTCCTTCCCTGGTATAGGTCCCCATCTGTTATCCAATATCTTCTCTGGGAACCAATTAGAGGTCCTGCCTTGCAAACCTTCTGGCAGGTCTTTCTCAACTTGATGAGTGCCTACTGCTTTTTTTAATTGTGAAACATGAAATACTGGGTGGATCCTGGCAGTTTCTGGAAGTTGTAATCCAAAGGCTACTGGACCTACCTGTTTCAGCACTAGAAAAGGACCATAATATCTAGCAGATAGCTTTGGGTGCAGTCTGGTGGGCATTGAGACCTGTCTATGGGGGCGAATTTTCAGAAAAACCCAGTCCCCTACTTGGATGGAGGATTGTTTCCTGTGTTTATTCGCATATTTCGTCATATGCTCTTGGGCTCTTGCGAGGTGGAACTTGAGTTGGCTCAAAGCTTCATCTCTGGTCATGAGATCTTGTGCTACTGCTTCCACAATGGTTTCTCCTGGAATAAATCTGCTGATGGAAGGAGGTGGTCTGCCATAAACTATTTCAAAAGGGGATTTTTGGGCTGCCCCGTGAAAACTGGTGTTATACCAGTATTCTGCCCATGAGAGAAAGTGAGACCAAGATTTGGGTTGTTCTGAGCTAAAGCATCTCAAGTATGTTTCTAAGGTTCTATTTAAGACTTCAGTTTGGCCATCTGACTCAGGATGGTACGCAGTGCTCATGTTTAACTGTGTTCCCTGCATTCTGAATAACTCCTTCCAGAAGAGACTTAAAAATGTAGGGTCTCTGTCACTAACAATAGATGCAGGAATCCCATGTAGTCTCACTATTTCTTTGGCAAACACCTCTGCTATGCTCTTGGCTGAATAAGGATGTTTAATTGGTATGAAATGCCCATATTTACTTAGTCTATCCACCACCACCAAGACTGAATCATACCCATTGGATTTTGGTAGCCTGACAATGAAGTCCAAACTAATGTCCTCCCATACTGCATTGGGTATGGGTAAAGGTTGTAGCAACCCTTGTGGTGAAGATGCTAGGTACTTGTGTTGTTGACACACCAAACAAGCAGCCACAAAATCTGTTACCATCTTCTTCATTCCAATCCAGTATAGTGATTGGCTTATCCTCCTGTAAGTTCTGAACACCCCTGAGTGACCTCCTGTAGATGTGGTATGGTATTCAGCCAGCAGTCTTGGAATCCAAGCAGAGTTGGCTGATAGCACGAGCCTGCCTTTATGATGAAGTCTTCCATGTTCTAAAGTATACTGCCCCTGCTTCCCAGGATTCTCTTTCAGCCCTTTTATGATCTTCTGTAATTCTGCATCTTCTTCCACTTCTGCCAATATCTTCTGGAAGTCCTGCCAGAATGGTATGGACATTATAGTCAATTCTTTGTCATCCTCCTCATTCTCCCCCCTTCGAGAAAGGGCATCAGCTACTTTGTTGGATGCTCCAATTTTATAAACAATATTAAATTCATATCCCATCAATTTGGCCAACCAATTCTGCTGGTTTTGTGTGGTGATACGCTGCTCTAACAAATACCTTAGACTCCTCTGATCTGTATATACTGTAAATTTTTGCCCCAATAAATAAGGTCTCCAATGCTGTATGGCTAAAACTAAAGCCATCAACTCCTTTTCATAAATGGACTTAGTTAAGGAAGTGTCCGATAGGCCTTTGCTGAAGAAAGCAATAGGACGTTTGTCCTGTGTTAGCACAGCACCCAGCCCACTGCCTGATGCATCACACTCAATGGAAAAAGGTTGGCTGAAGTCTGGTAGTTTTAGAACAGGGGCTGTTGTTATAGCTTTCTTTAGAGCCTCCATAGCCTTAGTGCTTTCTTCATTCCAGCAGAAACATCCCTTCTTTAATAGACGTGTTAATGGTTTTGCTACTTTTCCATAGTCTCGGATGAATCTTCTATAATACCCAGTCAACCCAAGAAAACCCCTCAAGGCTTTAAGATTTTTTGGCAAAGGCCACTGATGAATTGCTGCCAGCTTGTCTTGATCCATCTCTACCCCTTTTTTAGATATTACGTGGCCCAAATATTTCACCTCTTGTCTCCCAAACTCACACTTCTTTTTATTTGCAAAGAACTGTTGCTGCTGCAGTGTATGCAACACCTGTTTTAAGTGACCCATGTGATCCTCCCATGATTGGCTGTAGATTAAGATGTCGTCAAAGAACACCAATACGAACTTCCTTAAGTATGGCTGCAAAACTGTGTTCATGGCACATTGGAAGGTTGCTGGCGCGTTGGTTAGCCCAAAGGGCATGACCAAGAACTCATAGTGGCCCTGATGTGTGCGGAAAGCTGTTTTCTGTATATCCCCTTCATACATCCTGATTTGGTGATAACCTGCCTTCAAATCAACTTTGGAGAAATAGGTAGCACCATGTAGTTCATCCAATAACTCTTCTATCACGGGTATTGGAAATTTATCAGCCACAGTGACCTTATTCAAGGCCCTATAGTCTATGCAAAACCTCCAACTCCCATCTTTTTTCTTTACTAGGATGACTGGACTGGAATATGGGCTATTGCTGGGCCTGATGATTCCAGATTTCAGCATTTCCTCCACCTGTTTTTCTATCTCAGATTTCAGCAGATGAGGGTACCTATATGGTCTCACATTGACAGGGTTTTCACCTACTTTGATAGGTATTTTATGATCAATCCCCCTCCTTGGTGGCAGCTCCAGTTTTTCTTGGAAAATGATCTTATGTTCCTGCAAAACCTCCTCCAATTCCTCCTGCTGCTTGGCTGACAATCCTTTCCCCCCTTCTTCCTCTTCGTGACTGGTTAATCCCAACTCCCACACTAAGGAGATTGCTTCAATTTCAGTTTCCTTCAACAGGGCTTGTGGTGTCACAATTCTTTTTGTCAGAGTGGGATCCCCTTGAATGTTCACCACTTTTCCAGCCACATTAAAACTCATGGTTAAGGTGTTCCAATTTACCTTAACTTCTCCTAAAGATGCTAGCCATTCCACTCCTAAAATCACATCAACTCCTCCTAATTCAAACAGGAAAAATGTCTCTTTAACAACATGATTCTCCAAATTAACTTCTACATCTTTGCAACACCCTTGTGTTTGCTTCTTGTGTCCATCCCCTAATCTGACACAGTAAGGAGGGGTATCTTCCACCATTAATCCCAATTCTGTCACCAATTGTGCTGAAACAAAATTATGACTCGCCCCACTATCAATTAAAATTAATACCTTTCGCCCATTGATATCTCCCTGCAATTTCATGGTATTATTTTGCGTTAAGCCTCCTGCTGAGAACAGAGATAGCTCCATTCTTTTGTTTTCCAACACTCCAATTCTCTCCTCTCCTCCATCCTCCTCTCTGCCCTCACTATTCTCCTCATCTTCTGCTAGAATTACCACTCTCAAGCTTTTTTCTGGGCAGCGGTGGCCTGGCCCAAAAGCTCCTCCACAATGAAAACATCTTCCTTCTTCCCTTCTCTTTAGGTACTCTGGGTAAGGCAAGTTTCTGACTGCCCTGTTTTTACTCCCTCCTGTTGTTGGATTTCCACTTGTCCTAGAGCCCATAGATGAGGTTCCCCCTCCTTCTTTCCTTGCTGTACTCATATTGCTGGGAGAAGACTGAGAGTTTCCAGCCCCTTTAAAAGTCTCAGTTCTTGATACCACACCCATTCCTCTCTGAAATCTGGTGTCTGCTGCTGATGTTGTCCGATAGGTGTTTGTTCTTCCTGCCCATGATTCATTAAGAGACTCCTCCACATCCCTAGAGATCTCCATTGCCCTCATTAAATCCCTTGGATCATGTGGCTTTACTTGGCTTCTGATCCGGCTTTGTAATCCTGCAAAAAAATACCCCAGTAGTTGTTCTTCTGATAAATCTGGAATTTGAGCCACCAATCTTTCAAATTCTTGTACGTATTCTTCTACTCCCTCATTCTGCCTTATGGATGCTAATTTCTCAAAGACTGTACTCCTATCCTTGCCTCCAAATCTTTTATTCAAAGCTTCGACAAAACTCTCCCAAGATGGGTTCTTGGATTTCTTTTTCCAGAAGCTAAACCAATGACTAGCGTTTCCTTCCATACTTATGAATGCTAATCGTAATTTCTCTTTTGGAGAAATATTTTGAATCTCAAAGAACTTTTCTGCTCTAGCAATCCAGCCCATAGGATCACTGCCTTCAAAAGTTGGTAACTCTACCCTTTTCATCCACTGCTTCTGGACCTCTTCTTCACTGTCAGAATCAGACTCCTCCTTTCTGATCATCTTTACAACTCCTTTCTTGTTGTTAACAGAATTCTCCCCATTTTCAGAACTCTTCTCAGACCCTTCTTCTGATTTCTTGCTATTCTTAATCATATTTCTGATTTCGTGAAGATTTTCTTGAATTTCCAAGATAATCTTCCCATTCTCGCTGGTCCACCTTTCCAACGCAGCAACTCTTCCCTCCATGATAACAGGCCCTTGGATCCGGCAGGTCGGACCAATTGTTAGGTTTCTTAGAGCTAGAAACCCAAGCTACTCGGGCAGAACTCACTCACACCAACACAGAAAGAAACAGAAATAGACTTTTATTATTCTCTCAAAGAATGCGTCCAGGGAAAGACAACAATTCCCCCCTCACAGGATCTGTTATGACTCCTGTTTACACTTACAAAAACAAAACGAATACCCCCTTTTACAACACTACCCCCCTTCTTATTTATACTTTTCCTAAAACAAACTTTCATTCCCAAACAACCTACTAACAGACTAACTAACTAACTAACTCAGTTCTTATTTCTTCTCACATACACCTTTAATATTCTATCACAGGATATATTGCTAAGGCACAATAACCTTCTTCAAGAAAATGTTAGAAAGACATACAAATGATTTGAATGGCCATCCATACCTATATCCAACCAAAACACATTCATAGACAACCCCAATTTTCATCTACGAATTTTCACATGTACATACACTTAAAAAAAATCAATAATCTAATACTATATACAATTCTGAATTAACAAATGGAAACTTCTTCAATAAAATATTATTTCTTACCCACTTCTATTTAAAAAAAATTTCTACAAGAGGTAACAATGCTAACGTGTCACAATATCAGAATTTTGAACCTTCAAAATAAATCAAAAAGAACAAAATCTCTATCTCTTTTCTTCTCACGCTCCGTATCCCACACAAAAAATCATTCTCTTTCATCCCAACCTCTTCAGCTTCTTCTCTCTCTTTCTCATTCTCACAAATTCAAACCTCTTCAGCTTCTCTCTCTTTCTCACTCACAGATAACACCATTGCAGACAAGATGTCTTCAGCTTCATCTTTCTCTTTCGCACTAAAACATTAAGATCTATTTCTATTTTTGCTTTTTTTCGATTCTTCATCTCGATGTTCTTACCCAGATCTCGGTTTTGTTAAGCTTTCTAGATGTTTTTCACTAACATCTTCACATTTCTACTTATTTTTGTTTTATTTTTTTTCACTTTTTTTTTCAGATGAATGAAATGAGTAGAAGATGGGTCACAAAAAAAATTTGATTTATTTGGTTTCAGAATGAAAGTGGTATTTGAAGTTCATATTTTATCCAGATTTCATTTTTTTTTCAGCTTTCTCAACCAAACAGTTCATCTTTTTACCCAGATCTCGATTTTTTTCAGCTTTTTCAAGCAAACAGTTCATCTTCTTACCCAGATCTCGATTTTGTTCAACTTTCTCGATGTTTTTCACTAACATCTTCACATCTCTACTTATTTTTGTTTTCATTTGTTTTTTGCAGATGAATGAAATGAGTAGAAGATGGGTCACGACCAAGATTTGATTTATTTGGTTTCAAAATGAAAGTGGTATGTAAAGTTCATATTTTATCCAGATTTCAGTTTTTTTCAACTTTCTCAACCAAACAGTTCATCTTTTTACCCAGATCTTGATTTTTTTCAGTTTTCTCAGGCAAACAGTTCATCTTCTTATTATCCTTTTACCTAGATCTCGGTTTTTTTAAGCTTTCTCAAGCGAACCGTTCATCTTCTTACTCAGATCTCGGTTTTGTTCAGCTTTCTCGATGTTTTTCACTAACATTTCATATCTCTACTTATTTTTGTTTTATTTTTGTTTTCATTTTTTTTCCAGATGAATGAAATGAGTAGAAGATCGGTCATGACCAAGATTTGATTTATTTGGTTTCAGAATGAAAGTGGTATGTAAAGTTCATATTTTATCCATATTTCATTTTTTTCAGCTTTCTCAACCAAATAGTTCATCTTTTTACCCAGATCTCGGTTTTTTCCAGCTTTCTCAAGCAAATAGTTCATCTTCTTATTATCTTTTTACCCAGATCTTGGTTTTTTTTCAGCTTTCTCAAGCAAACAGTTCATCTTCTTACCCAGATCTCAGTTTTGTAAAGCTTTTTCGATGTTTTTCACTAACATCTTCACATCTCTACTTATTTTTGTTTTCAGTTTTTTTTCAGATGAATGAAATGAGTAGAAGATGGGTCACGACCAAGATTTGATTTATTTGGTTTCAGAATGAAAGTGGTATGTAAAGTTCATATTTTATCAGATTTCATTTTTTCAACTTTCTCAACCAAATATTTCATCTTTTTACCCATATCTCGGTTTTTTTTAGCTTTTTCGATGTTTTTCACTAACATCTTCACATCTCTACTTATTTTGATTTTATTTTTGTTTTCATTTTTTTTTCAGATGAATGAAATGAGTAGAAGATGGGTCACGACCAAGATTTGATTTATTTGGTTTCAGAATGAAAGTGGTATGTGAAGTTCATCTTATTTTTACTCAGCTTTCGGTTATTTTCATCTTATGTTTCCATCTAATTCCATTCTTCTTCAAACAGATTTTAATACTTTTGTGTGACTCTTTGTTTTTGTGATCAATGAAAGTTTTTTTTTCATATGAATGACATACAAGTTATTAGATAGATGAAGTTTTTGAAGAATACAACAAAGGTAGAAACTTTTGTTCTTCTGTCTGCCAGATCAAAGTTTTTTGTATTTTTTTCTTGGTATGTTGAATGAAGGTTTTATTTCAGATGAATCAACTATTTGAAGAATACAACAAAAGTTGGCTTTTTTTCTGTCATGAAGGAAGATTGATGATTTATTTAAAGAATACAACCAAGGTAGAAGCTTTTCTTCTTCTCTGGAATCTTTCCTTCTTCAAACAGATTTTAGTACTTATGTATGGCTTTTTTTTGTGATCAATGAAGGTTATCTTTCAGATGAATGATGTACAAGTTTCTAGATGGATGAAGTGTTTGAAGAATATAGCAAAGGTAGAAACTTTTGTTCTTTTGTCTGTCAGATCAAAGTATTTTTGTATTTGTTTCTTGGTTTATTGAATGAAATTTTTATTTCAGATGAATCAATTGTTTGAAGAATACAACAAATGTTGGTTTTTTTTTTCTGTCATGAAGGATGGTTTTGCTAAATCAATGATCTGTTTCAAGAATACAACCAAGGTAGACGTTAGAAATGAATTGATGTTAGAAAGAATATCAAGAATTTCTCTAAATATGAATAATAGTTATACCAATAACCGCAAATAAAAAACTTCTCACTTTCTCAAGAATTAATTTACCTATTCCAAGACGTTTGCATTAATAATTATTACAACATTAAATATCAACACTAAGAATGATGGTTTGTGGCACTCAATGCCTATCCAAATATTGCAGTGTTATCTACATGTTCAAATTCAACACATCTACCAAATTCATCCAGATACAATGCACTTTAAATATTTTTACAACCTAATTGATTTAATGTATTATAACTTATAATTAATATTAATTTAATTTTTTTAATTCAATCTCTTTATAAACATTTCAAAATCTCTCAATTAGTCATACTTACTTCTCATCTTCCACCATCACCTAATGTGTATTTAATTATTAAATTAGTAGTCTATATTGTCCATGGTTGGAATTTGAAGTTTAAATAACTGAATTTGAATTTGAAACTTACTGTTTTTATATTTTGTATGTACAATGGATGAGTAGATGAAAGCGTTATTATATATCATAATTTATTCTTCGGATATACGATATTTTTAATTCATGATTTTCTAATTTAAATTGGACTTTCTGAATTTAAATTGTTTAAAAAGTTTAAAATGATTTGAAAAATTTATTTTTAATATTAGTATTAATATTACTATCAAATGACATGTAATCCTATATTTTATTAACTTCTCCGTATGTAATTATATATTGGAAATTCACTTCATTACATGTTGGCCTAATAAATTATCCTAGAATATATATTTACTCAATAAGTTTTTTATACTTTTCATCTTCCAAAAATAAAAAAAATGTTAACAAGAATAAAAACAACTTTTCATCTTCCAGCATTTACATTGTCAAATGTCAATAACTTTTCATCTTCCAAGAATCTTGCAAATTTCTCTCTTCCAACACATTGTCTTCTTTAATTACTCCATTTATTATGAACAACAAAAAATATGATTTGTGGAAACATCAATCAAACATATAATTAGGATTTAAGACATTCCAAAAAGTATTATTTATCAATTTTAAGTATATATAAAATATAAATTTTTTATATCCTAATGTTTTTTTTAGATGTTAGGTGTTGTTTCTTTATCATTAATCATTAATAATCATTTTTTTATTGTTGTTATATATTATTGATTAGTAATTAGTATTACTAAGACTAGAAGGATGGCTTAAAAATATTGTATTGGAAATCAAAATCTTCTTCCATTAATGTGTTTAGAAGATGATTGATCTAATATTACTTATTATGTTTATATTCTTAACTTTATACCAATCTAGGATTAAATTCAAATATTAATTTAAAAATAAATTTATGTTTATGCAGAATTAATGTAATATTATCATTTTATATTTTTGTATAATATTACATTACTTAAATTTACATTGGAAATTTTTTTTTTCATTTAATGTCTTTGAAAACCAAACTTTTCATCTTATAATGGATTTTTTTCAAACATCAAACAGTAGATAATATTAAGTAATATATTCCTTCTGTATTTTTTAAAATAAATTTCAAACTAAATTTCAAAATTAATTGATTGGAAATCAAATCTTTCTCTAATTTTAAATTGTGAAAAATTTCTCATAATATATAAATAAATTTTGGATTCAAATTTGAAATCGTGTGATAAAAAAATTTAAATTTAACATTTAAAATAAAAAGTATATACAATTTTTTTTAATAAATACTTTAATATTTCTGATAAAAAGATATAAATTCAAATATTCAAAAATTCGATGACTCATAACTGTATAATAATATATTATAAAATATAATAATATTTAATAACAATATAAATTTAAATATCTTAATAAAGTTTGAATTTGAAATTCAAATTTAAAAAAAATTGTAATATAGTGTAGGTTTTCTTCTGAATTCTTTTAATGTATCTAAAGAATTTACAGATATTTTTAATTTATAAGAAAAAATCGTATTTAAGATATTATGAAATTCTAAAAATATAAATTGAAAAAAATTAACAAAAATACATTAATAATTACAATTAAAAATAATAAATTAAAAATATGATATAAAAGAATAAATAAATAATATAATATTTAGGAATAAAAGTTTTGTGGTTCTTAATAATATAATAATATATTAACATATTAAAATATAGTAATAAAACTAATAATAATTAAAATATGGTGTAAAACAATAAATAAATAAATAAGTGTAAAATCTAAAATTTGGTTACTGACATGTATGTATCCAGATTTGTTTTTGGTTTTTCAAATACTTTTTTTTAATTGGTTCAAATTTCTTTTGTTTGCAATTTTTTTTCGCTCATTTTTGCTTTTTCAGATTTTTTTAAGCGAGTTCAAGTTCATGTTTTCCATTTTTAAATTTTTGTGTTCATTAATTTTTAGATTTTTTTTTTCTCATTCCATTTTTGTTAGACAGATTTGCTTTTTCAGATTTTTGTTTTCAATTGGTTCAAGTCTGTGTTATTCAATTTCAAATGGTTGTATCTAATTTGTACATTTTCTACATTTTTTCCTTTTCAGATTGTTTTAATATATATTTGCTTTCACATTAGTATAATTTATATGATTCCATGATTTCTGTTGACTCTCTCGCTATCTCTCTTTATATTCCTCTTCTTGGTTTCCATGATTACAAATGGGTATTCTAAATAAGATCAGAATGCATGTTAAAATCCCTAATTTCTTGACTTTCAAGATGTTGGGAATAGGGTTTGAAGGCTTTGAAATCACTAATTTATAATTTTAACAATAATATTAATATTAAAATTTTATTGTTGTAAATTTAATTTAAAATAAAAATGATTTAATATTAAAGTTTTGAATATATTAATAATACGTGGTTCAATATTTGCACTTGAAATAAACTTATGTAAATATCTCATAAAATATATTAATATCAATAATAATTTTTAAAATATAATTTGTATTTATTATATTAATATTCAAATTTGTACTTATTATACCCATTCCAAAACAATTTTCCTTTTCTTATGTATTAATCGGACAAATAGGCATTTTTTTTGTTCCCTATTATTATATTTTTCTACATTTTTTACTCAATATATTATTTAAAATAATTATATACAATACATTTTATTAAAAATATATATAAATATACACTTTTATTATAAAATTAAGTAAATAATTATTATTGAATTTTACAAAATAAAATATTCATATTAAATTTAATTATACTTTTATAATTTTAAATTAATTTAATAAATATATGTTTCAAAAATTCGGTGTGATAGAAATACTAGTTTAATACAAAGTAAACTGACCACTAAGAGTTTTATGATAAAGAACATGAAAAAAAGACTGAATATAATTGCTAAAGATCTTCTTTGAAGTTATTTTCCAATGAGAATGAAAGACTCGAGGTTGTAGGGAAATTAATAACTCATGTATTCAATTCTCAGTCTCCAAGAAGTATGGCAGAGTACAATAACATTAACTCTGAAAGTCCCCCATCTATGATCTGTTTCATTGGCCACTTTGGATACGAATCCTTAGCTAGAGGAATTTGTTCACATAGTTGGTTAAATATAAATACTAATGTTCCACATTAATTAAATTATTACATTTATGATTACCTACATTAGAAATATGATTTTTTGAATCTTTTAGTTTTACTTATTCATGATTAAAAATTGCTGCCATTTCATGATCTTAAAGTTCTTCATGCACTCACCTAGTCGTTTTAGTTACTCGTGTCTGCTATAATTTTCTTTCCCAAGGACTGATCTCTGGTACTCCTTGTCCTTGCTTTCTATCTACCTTGTCATACAATAGGGATGGCTTGTTCCAAAGGAAAATTTAATCGGTGACATCCCTAACATTGTTGATAATTGTTTCACCATTAATTCCACCTAAACATCCAAGTGTTTTTGCATACTTGCGAAAATGAAATCCTACTATCTTTCCATGGGTTTTTATTTTCAGATAATTCATTTTTATAGAAATTTGGAATGTTTTAAAACCAATTTAATTTTTTATTAACAATAAAAAGATATTAAAATAAAAAAAATATATTTGGAGTGCTCCAATCTTTTTACATACGAAAAAGCAAAGGTCAAAATCCCAAAAAAACTAAAAGAGAAGGTAACATATATAGCCTACCATAAAGAGGAAATAACAATATTCTACGAGCAAAAACATAGCAGATTTTTAAAGACAATTGAGACAGAAGTATGTTGAGACTAAAAGCAGAAGACAAAAGGGGCTCTTTAAAATGAGAAAAACGAAAATGACTTTGAATGCTGTGGCTAAGGGGTCTCCACACCTCCTTGGCCAGAACATTTTAGTGTCCACCGTGGAGTTTCGGAAAAACACTTCTTGACGCCCAAATATTTTATTTTTCTAAAGCATAATATCGCATAAAATAGGTGACAATATCGAGATTTCAGGACTTTTGCCGCTAATCCAGTCTCTTTCACTTAGGCATTTCTTCACACTGATGAAGTAAGTGTAATATTCAGGAACTTCAAAGCTTACAATATCTTACTTTATTCAATAAGTGAAACATTGGTCATACAAGGAGATAGGTATTATTAGTTAGCCCTGGCTTTCTAACATTCGTTTTTGTCAATGACAAAATTATTATGCAAACCTCTGATTTTGGGTTGTCAAAAAATGGACTAGTAGGTGACAAGAGTCATGTTTCTACAAGGGTAACTATTGTCACATATATTAAGCTTTTAAAATAAAAGTTGAAGGAGGTATGTGTATTCCATGAAGTAGTAAGGTTAATTTATAGATAAAAAATAGTAACCCTTGTGTTTGATGGGACGTGGTGGATCCTGGACTAAAGAAATAGAAGGAAATAAAGAAATGGGGTAATAATAATAATTATAATGATAAAAGTGAATGATAGTTTTATGATGGTGACAGACACACATCTATAATAGCATGGACTTAAGTGGAACCAGTGGTGGGTTATTATTATTCTTACATCTATATTTAGATGAACATTGATGATTGAGACGCACTGAGTGTTACGGGAATATGGCTAATGCCTTGAAGGTAAGTAACCAAATCCATGATTTCGGTGATGGAACTCACTATACTACCTCCATGTGCAATTTGAAGATTTCATAATATAGCATTCCATCATCATTTTCATATTGAATTGAGATTTTTGTGACACCCTTTTTATTAAAATATTGTTATGAGAAGGGACCTGACCTTTTCAAGGCCCAAAAGTCACCCATTTTGGGGACTCCACGACCCCTTTCCAGTCCTAATAGTTCTCATTTGTCTCATTTTCTAAAAACAGTTCCCTCTCCTTCCTCCAACTCTTGAACAGCAGCTCTGCTAGGACACCAATTTTCGTCTTCTTGAGTTAGTGAATCTTCCTTGTTTGGAGCTGCTTGAGCTCACATCTCCATGTAAGTAGACCTCCACCATCTTTTTATGATATGCGCAGTTTTAGTAAAATTGACTTTCTCAACTCATTAATCGTTGGATTGAGCTCAAATTTGGACATTTGGTTCATAACATGCTATTTTGTGGTTTGATTGGTTGGATGGTCGATTAGATGTCTGTAGCTTGAGAAATGTGTCACGCATTACCACAGTGATTTTTGTATTGTGATAATAAATTTTCTTAGGAATTTTGGTGTAAGAATTATGGTTGTGTGTTATGGTTGATTGTATGGAATTGATGGTACCTTGATATACGAGATGTCTAGATAAAGTAAGGTATCCTGAACTCTAATAATCGTTCAGGCTCACATAGAGCAGAATGATTTATGTGGTGAGAGTGGTAGGAGGTCCTAGTCTTGGAACATATTGGGCCCAAAACATTAGAGGATTAATCCTATGTGTGGTTGGGTGATAACCCCTTGCGTCTAGATTCTATAGAGTTTAGAAACCAGCACAGGCGCATACTTCCTTTAGAATTCTATATCAAGGGTATGGTCCGGATAATTGAGTCAAAGAGTCCTGTATTTGTTTGCTTTCACATGATTTGGGTGCTTACTGCTTTAAATGATTTTAATCTTATTTAGCTTTTATTTCCCCTGTAACATGATTAAAACATTTCTACTCTAGCTTACCCTGTTTGTTTGGTGTATGTCTTTTGTTTGGTTTTTCCTTTTGCGATGATCATCAATTAATTGGTGTGAGCAGATACGGAAACCCCTGCACTAACACAAAAAAGCCCTATAACGTCACCCATATAACGTCTGTCCAGAAAAAGTCCCACGTTAAAAATGACCGGTGGCATTTTTGTAAATTATTTGACTTTTTTAACGTCTGCCCATTCCAACACAGACGTAATCTAACGTCTGACCCAAAATACCCCGACGTTATGTAAAAATTAACGTCTGAGCTCTCTGCCCCCCAACTTAATTTAACGTCTGACCCACTCAGCCCCGACTTAATTTAACGTCTGACCCCCTCTGCACCGACGTTAAGTAACATCTGACCACGCAGCCTCGACGTCAATTTTTGGGTTTTCTCTACGCGAAACGCATAAACCCTAATTGTTTCGTCGCGCCACCAATTTTTCGCAAAGCTTCTCCGTCGGCAACCACCATTCCGAGCTCCTCCAGGTAAATTTTGAACGTTTTTCACCACCAAACTTGTTGGGATTTGATTATGGATTGATTTTAGGCGTTTTAAACCGAATATTTTCCGTTTTCATCCTCATTTGTAGTGTTTCGCGATCCTTCCCGTTGGTGACCATTATTCCGACCTCCTCTAGGTGAGTTTCGAACATTTTTCACCACCAAACTAGTTGGTATTTGATTGTGGATTGATTTTAGGCATTTTCATCCGAATATTATGCGTTTTCATCCTCATTTGCATCCTTTTGAGATTATTTTGCTTGTTATCTCTTTTTCATTGTATGTATGTAATTGCTTGTATTTTTTATTTGCAATTATAATTTTTATCTTAGACTATTTTTTTTTAGTTTTTTTGGCCTATTTCTTTTTTTAATTGAATTTTTATAATAATAGTTGTAAAATTACGAAATAAAATTATATTTATTGTTATTTGTAAAATTGGACTAATTGTATTTGATTTTTTAATATTATTGTTGCATTAATTTTTATTTTATGTATGTAGATTTATTATAGATTCATTGTGGACCAAGGTCGATCTTCCGTATATGGATTCATTGAACCTCAAACCATTCAACCTTCGGGAAACTCACATGACCACATCAAACTTTATTTGCAAACATGGATGGTTGAGTCAAATAGAGAGATCTACTTTGCGCCATACATTGATGCGTATGTTTTTTTTCTAGTAATATTTTATGAAGTATTATTAATTATTTCTGCTAAGTACTTGTGATTGACAGTAGGTATCATTGGCAACTATGTGTCATCATTCCAAGACAATGCACAGTTGTATGGTTTTATTTATTCCATAAGAAGATTTCATCTGTTTTGAAAAACATGTTACAAGAGTAAGTATTAATTTTTTTCAATCATAACCTATATATCTACTTAGTTATAAAAACTAACATATGTTTTATGTTTCCAAAATTTCATTAGAATTGTGAGTAAGCCTAGAGGCCAACAACTTAAAGTATTATATTCAAAGGTTAAAACTCATTTAGTTTAAAGTTATTAATTTTTGTATGTCAACTTATGACTTTGATATGTGTTTATTTTATTTGTAATGTTTAGTGTAACAAGCAAGAAGATTAATGGGAATTGTGTATATTAGTTTAGAATATATGTTGAAACTTAAGTGTTATTAGATATAACTGTAACTCCATAATTGTACTGAAATTATTATGAAACTGTTATGGGAATTTGCTGATTTTAAGGTGTGGAAATGTTGTAAAAACAACCAAATTAAAAAAAAAACAGAGCAAATTGACGTCTGGTGGTGCTTTGACAGACTTTATTTAACGTCTGAGCTTATTGTGGCCGACGTTATTTAACGTCTGTCAGAGCCCAACAGAAGTCAAATTGCTCTGTTTTTTGGTTTCATTTAGCGCGAAAATTGACGTCTGCTGCTTTTGGCCCCGACGTTGGATAACGTCAGACACCTATTGCCCCGACGTTAAGTGACGTCTGTTTTGTTTTCCGACGTTATTTTAACGTCACCCAGTACGACGTCGGTGTTTGGGCAGACGTCAAAGGTCGAAAATATCGGACGTTAAAAGACTTTTTTGTGTTAGTGCTGGTGGCCATCAGGATGATGGGAGCGCTGCGGTTTAGATGAACCATGTTTTCGTGTTGGCTCATTAGTGAATCCTTTTTGGAAGAACAGTTACTGTGTTGTAATTCTCTGCTCTATGGGCAGTTCTTCTGCGTACTGTTAGCTTCTATATTCTGTTAGTGGCCATTGTTTTGTGCCTTAACTTTCATTCCAAGTATATTTTGGATAACTGTAATAGTCAGTACATGTATGCTTCATGTCATGTGCTCTTTCATATTATAGTCATGTGATGTTTAATTTTAGTAGATTACTCTATTTAAAACAGATGTCATAATTTTCACCCTTTAAAACCTGCCAAATATTCATCTGCAGTAATGCATTTATGTTTTGGTGTTTTTAGCCATTTTTATTGATCATTACATTGTTTTAAAGAAGATTTAATATTCATTTTATATTTTGTTCACATTTGTACATTCACTATCACCGCACTGCATTGTACTCATCTAAAAGAAAACGATTAAGCTCTGCATAAAGTAATATGCTGGTTGATTTAATATTCTTATGAACAACTGCTGGTGAACTAACTTGATGTAGGTATACTACTAGAAAAATGTAATTTAACCACCGAATAAAATTCTTTATAAATTAAGTAGTTATGATAAAAAATATTTCTTCAAGAATTTAATATAATAAAACTAGTATAAAGTAAATTTTGTTATGATATATTTTAGAGAGTTAGTTATTTATTTATGTTTCTTAATGAATACATGCATAATTTATTTTAAAAAGTTTGATATTTAATGATTAGTTTGCTTGTTAATAGATCAAAATATATTTAATGATTAGTTTGCTTGTTATCATAGTACCTTATTAATGCATTGACTTTTGCAAGGACCATGTAGGTGGAGTGGATATTTTTTGTAAATTAAAATTTTGACTAATATTAGGATAGAAACAGAGGTGCGTTATTAAAACTTGGAAATTAGGAAGATCAACTAGTACATTTTGGTGTGGAGTGAGAGAGAGAGAGAGATAGATGGAGAAAGTATAAGGAACTGTTAATTGCTTATAGGCATTGGTTCATGTTAAGAGGGTAGGGTGCAATAAATGTTATGGTTTCTAGTACATCTTGTTCTCTGCATCTTCCATTGCCGTTGGATTGAGACATGTGATAATATGAATTGCATCCTGTTTTTGGAGCCTAGGGTAAGTAATGAATTTTTTCTTATGAGATGCAATTATTTAGACTTGATTCAATGCATATAGCATCTTAATAAAGTGAAAAGTTTCAAACTCAAATGAGAAACTGATGTTAAAGATATATAAAATTTCAAAGCTACATGACAAGTCGTTATTGGCTAAATTAGATTTTATAAGAATATGCTCTTCACCTTCTTAATTAAAAGTCAGGACCAGAATAGTTTAATGATACAATATTAAAGTGATAGAAGAGAATATGCTTGTTTCCTTACCAATAACTCTTATATTACATATTTCTAGGCTTATGAAGGGAAAGAAGACAAGAGTTACAACCTCAGAAGAAAGGTATGATTTGAACTATAATAACCCTATACTAGACTACGGGTAATATATATATTGGAGAGCTTCCATGTTTCCACATGATTTTGTCAACACCGATCACAATTATATTTGAAGGCTATCCATTATTGTAGACACTACTTGTGGAGAAGGTTGACTTTAGCAAGGCCAGACATTTTCAAAAGGCACAAGTGTGTTATGGTTGTCAGTATCTAGGATTTATAGTTTTCGACATGTCCTGCTAGTTAGATTAGTGGTAGCCGAAAGTGAAAGGGAAATAAATATTATGATGACCAATTATCTTTTAATCACTATTGTAATGTAACAATATTATCAACAATTTTTAGATTATTATATTATTTTGAAAAATATTTATCTAAAATTAGAATTTTGATTAAATTGTGCAATATATCATGTCATAATATATATATATATATATATATATATATATATATATATATATATATATATATATCATAAGGTTAATATTATTTAAAAAAATAAAAAATTGGAAAAAGGGAAAACGTCCATGGCTAATTTGGGTACAGAATCAAGATTTTAAAATTGGTTAATAAATCGGTCACTAATTTACTGATTTAGCCACCAATATTATTTTACTTAAATTAAAAAATGTATCTATTTACTATCGAATTAGCGACCGAAAATAATTTTAATAAATTAAAATTCATTTCTATTAGCGATCGAATTAGCAACTGAAAGTTTGGTTGCTAGATTGGTCTTCAATAGTTCAAACTGACCAAATTTTTAGCGATCAACGATTTAACGACCGATTTATGATTAGGATTTTTGTCACTATTTTATTTTTGATGGCTAATTTGGTGACTAAGAGTGTTTGTAACCGATTTTATCTATTTAACGATCGATCTCGTCAGTGGTTAAAATGTTTTTTTTCTGTAGCGTTACCTATAAAATATTTTGGAGAAAGTCTCCTAATTTATTCTAAAGTAAGATTGAGATTTATGTTTAATGTCCAACCAGATGTTGCACACAAAAATCAGGAAAAAGGAAACTTCCATTATTGTAAGTAAAATGCTTACTTCCGCAAAGTGGCAATCTCCCACCTATTACATTTCAATGTTATTGTGGAATTAAAAAAATAATTCAATTCAAGTTTTATAGTGCAAAATAACCTCCACTATTTATATTTCTAAATATAAAATTAGATAAAGTAATAATCTGTAGTCCAGACAAACCTTTTATTGCGAAAAAAGAGCAAGCGAGAAACTGGATTCCACTTTTAAATCAGTCGGGCCCATAAAGAACATGTCAGCATGCAATTAAGTAGAAGGCCAAATAGAATAAATAAAATAGAACGATAGAAAAATAAGGGGAGCTTATTCAAGTGTATTGCAAGCTGTTGAAGAATCTAGAAAATTTTAAGATAAAAGTATTGAAATATAATGAAAATTTTAGAATAATATAGAAAAATTTAAGATAGGAAAAAACAATCTAAAACATTCTACATAAGTTTTAGTTAAAATGTTCTACAATAATCATATAAATGAGACGGGTCTATAAATATCTACGTACTACCATTTTATGTATGACAAGTAAGACAAATCTAATACACCACTCACAATTGCATAACATTCTACCTCCAAGTATTACTTCCACCTTCTATTATTTCCACAATTTTCTTTATCACATCAAATATTCCTTTCAAAAGTTCAAAGTACAATCAGAGCTGATAAATCTGACAAGAAAATAATTCAAATATTGTTTATGAATTGATGCAAAAAATCCAAAAGCGAAGTATAAGGACCTTATAATCCCGTAGAAATCTTGTCATGAAAATTCCATATGGTTCACTAAATTCGTCTGATAGATGAAGGAAGTCAAGCAATGATCCATTTTTATGAAATCCGTACACCAAGAGGTGATTGTAAAACATAGGTACGATTTTTGTGGCATCTTTGCTTTTTTTTTTGGCTTCGGCTTGGGGAGCGATTGTAAAAGATGAATGCATTTGTTTGCTTGTGTATAGCTTTGATCCACTTCCAGTAATATATATTAATGACAATAATCTGGATATACTAACCCATGACAATAGGAAGACGCGTTAGGTTTATAAAGGAGTTTTATCTGAAAGAATAAATACTGTCCAACCACATAAGATATTAACACTACTTTCAACCCAAAATCTTAAGATAATAGGTTTATGAGTCTTTATTTCTAGTCAATGTGAGAGTTAGACTCATACTTAGATTCCTAATACGTATATCTATTCTTTTGACTTTTTTTCGGATTAAAATCTCTTAATGTTGTGGACTAAATTTTATGTTGATAAACTTGTACTTTGAATGCTAATACTATATCAAATTACAGTACGCAAAGAGAATAATTCCATATATTAGTTTGTTAAAAATAAATTGTTGCTGCCCAATGTTTTTGTCGTACACCTATCACCACACTGCATTTTGTACTTAACATAAGATTGTTATATAATTAGTAATTAAAAGTAATGAGTTCAATAGAAGGAAGGAAAAGCATATGGTAGTGAGTATAATCTTCAGCCAAGAAAATAGAATAAGCATATTGTACTTAAAGTTGAATGACATAAAAAGGAAAAGAGTAAAGTAATAGAATAAGCAAACTCAGAAGCTGGTTCTGCAGTCCAACTCTGAAATTAATATATATAGAGATTTTTCTTTGTCAGATTGCAACAAGCTTGGCTTTCCAAGTGCACCCTGCACTGCGTAGTCAATATATCACGGTTAGTAAAATAAAATGTTCAAATTACAAAAATTATTTATAGTTTTAAACAAAAGGATCTTACAAGAAAAGAAATAAGAGACAAACATTCTAACTTTTAACCAACCTTCATATATACTGGAAATCTCAACTGTACAACTCATTCTGAATCGAGCTGAAAAATTTGCCTACCAAGTGGTTAGTTTATCAAACGAATAAATTAAAACTATTTCAAATGAAAAAAATTGATGGTCTACAAGAGTTAAATCATCATCACAGAAAACATTGTCAAATCAATGCAATGAGTTCTCATATACTACCCTGGGTGATGATGTGAATAATGTGAACAACTGTCACTTCAAAAATACTGATTTCAGATTCTATAAAATGGTCTGGATATTTATATTATTAAAAAAAATTCATATCTTTTGTCAATTTGTTTTAAAAATTTATTTTATAAAAATATTTACAAATTTTGTTGTGAAAAAAAAAATTGTAAGAAATTGCTACCAACATTTTGTAAAATATTTTGTATAAAATACTTTTTGCAACAAATTTTGTAAGAAACACTTGTGACAATTATAATGTTGTAGGAAACAATTACCTACGAAAAAATTCTCTAGCAATTAAGATTTTTAGCAAAATAGAACAATGTCTTTTCTTGCAATTATTTTAACAAATTTGTAAGAAAAATTTCATGTAATATAAAAGATCATAGTAGTGTTAAGGAACACCGGGTTAAGTCAACTCTGAAATGATTTAAAAATAAATAAAAATAATAGAGTGGATGAAGTCCACACTCTCTAAGCCGACACAAAGTAATAATCAAATATAAATTAATATAAATTTATTTATGTTGACATATGTGACCATGAAGTAAAAAATGTTTTATTACATATTGTAAATGTTGAGTTGATTAGCATCCCTCTAACTATGTTAAGTGCTTAAGCTAAGTAGAAACATGAAAATAACGTGGACAAAGACGTTAAGTCTGAATAAAAAAAATAAATGCATATATTACTTATAGCTTCAATTTTTCACTTTTAATTAATATATCATGTTTTCTTTTCTAAAGTTCTAGTGGCCTAAAAATGGAAAATGAATAGCCATTCCATCCATATATGCTTAAGGCATGCGTTTCCGTAAATGAGATATGAAGGTTTATTTATTATATTTACATAATCGATGACCTATTTTTTTTTTATCGACAAATTAATAATAATGTACTTGGGGTGCTTTAACCCTTTTACATAGAAAATAACTAGTTCATAAATTACAAAACCAACAAGTATATCATATAGTTTTAGCTACTAAGAACATTTCCATCTTCTTGTAGATTTTCACAAAGGATTATAAATATTATTCGGTACATATAGGTAAAGTCAGTACATGAGGGTATTCTTTTACTCATTTATGTTATACTCAGCCCTTAAGCACAAAATATCGGCTTATCACAAGTTACAACCACTTCTCTTGCATATTAAAATGCAAGTGAAAAAAGTGATTCCAGGTAGCCCTCTCCCTGCAACTACTCTACAAAGAGCTCATCCAACCATAGAATAAAGTGATTAATCCATATAGAAAGCTGAAGCCTACATCTGCAAGGAAAACAACCAAGCACTCTAGACCGTAAAGTCTAGGCTATAAGTTAGAAAACCATATACAAGTAGCCTATTATTGCCCCTAGCTCATTAAAGCAAAAAGGATAAAGAGTTTCTAAGCTATGGACCTTCAACATAGAATGGGACATAGGCACCAATCATAAAATGAAAAATTTATATTTTTCATTTATTTTTCAACCATGCCCATACCTTCACTTGGGCCAAACTAAAGATCTCTTCAGGGTCTGGTACACCATTCCTAAAAACAATATTGTTCCTATGATTCCATAATGTCCATACTATAGCAATCCACACCCCTTTCCATAACATATTACCTTTGAGGTCTAGCTCTAAAAGATGAAAATGCTCAAAATGTGCTTGAATTTGGTTATGGCTTACCCCTAAGTTCCTAGTCCATTTGTTACACATATTCCATATGTTGGTAGTCACTTTACAAGTAATCAGAAGATGGTTGATGGTCTCATCCTGCTCACTGCACATAACCCAACTAACATTGTTTAAAAAGAATAGCCCGCCATACAAAGAACTTTGCAGATGGTATAACCTTTACTCTCCAAAATTCCTCAAAGAATTGTGTTTTATCTGAAGGTCATGAACCTTGCAATAAATTATATGCTTACTTAACCGTGTATATCATATCTTCCCCATTATTCCACATCCACATATCGCTTCTTCCTCTAACAAGAGTTTTGCTATCAATTTCTTCCAAGAACGTTTCAATTTGAGGCTTCTCCCATTCAAACCAATGTGTTCTCCAAGACAAAATCCATTCCCATCTATCATTGTCCCACTTCCCACATTCGCTTATTGTTTTGTTTTTGTTATATGTGTTGGCATATAACTTAGGATAAACCTCTCTAAGTGATCTATCTCCCGTCCATTTGTCTTCCCAAAATAAAATTCTACTTCCTGAACCTACTTTCCACCTCACATTCTCTTCAAACCATTTTCTGTCATCACTAGATCCACAAATCTTTCTTAAATCTTTCCACCATCTAGATTCACTTTGAACAGTCTTTCTATCATCCAGACTTTTCCAAGATCCATATATAGACTCTAAGATATCTTTCCATAGCCCCTTTTCATCAATACCTAATCTCCACTTCCACTTAGCCAACAGAGCTTTGTTGAATAGTTTTATATTTTTGATACCTAAACCACCCCCCCTTGGTTTACATAAAGTTGCCATTTCACCCATGCTATTTTTCTCCCTTCTGCACCCCAACCCCATAAGAATTTTCTTTGTATTCTCATTATATCTTTGCTAACTATGATCGACATTTTGAATAAAGACATATAATACAATGGTATAGATGTCAAAACCGATTTAAGTAAGCACACTCTCCCAGCAAAAGATAAGAACCTTCCTTTCCACCGAGTGAATTTTTTCTTTATTTTATTCACTACAGGCTCCCAAAATTGCTTCCTTCTAGGATTTTTGTAAGACCCGTGAAATTTAATTAATTAAATAATTAATTAATTAATAAATGAGGGTGGGAGAATTAATTATGACATTAAATTATGAGGAGAATGACGTTGCAAAGTGCTAGCTCATGTGGTTGAGAGTACTTTGGTTTGTATGAGAGGGCTTGGGTTCAAGTCCTATGTGTGCCATTTTGTGTATTATTCATTGTTATTTTAATATAGCCTAACCGGTGGTGTAATAATATGACAATTGAATTATGATTGTTAGCAAGAAACATGAATTGGTTAACTAGTTTGATATTGATTTGGGGAATTTCATGGTTGTGGGTTCGAGTATTGGAGAACTCATATTAAACTTTAATTTTTGATATTTTTGGCTTTGGTTTGAATTTGAAGAGTTGAGAAACATCCTAGTGGAAGGGCGGAATAGGGGTGGCTGTGAAACAAACCATAAAGGGACAATGAATGGGAGTTAACCACCATTAAGTGGTAATCTCGTTTTAGGTTAATAACCTAGGTTTAAGCACACTTTAAAAAGGAAAAAAGTGGGTAAAGAGCAAAGGTTTGGCAAGCTGAAAATACACCAGTGAGAGAGAGCACGAAATTTGGAGTGTTTGTGAGTTTGAGGGTGATCTTTGGGGTTGCATTGAGAGAGAAGGCTAAGGAGCCAATTGGTGAAGGGAGAACACTAAGTCGTCAAGCTTTAAGCGGAGAAAAAAAAACCAGGTTAGGGGAGTTTACCATGATTAATTTGTTGTTTGGTGTGAATTGTGTGAAAACCATACTTAAATTATGCATGCACTGTATTATTCTGAGATTCTGGCGGTACAGGGATTCAACAGAAATTATGCATGCATTGTCATATTACTGCGTTTCTGGGGTTCAGCGCCTGGCGGTGAATCCCTGTACCGTCAGGCGACTCAAAGCCTGTGTATGTTCTGAGTGTTGCTGCATGAATCGCCTGGCAGAATTGGTGGTGACCGTCAGGCGACGCGGGTCCGATCATCGTTTTGGGTTTTCCTGCGCGTTTTGGTGTGAGTTGTTCGGAGGGAAAGCGAGGGGTGAGTTTTAGGAGATGATCGGGTGTGAAAATGTTGCGATTTTGAGTGTGATTAAGAGTGGAATTCGATGGAACAGTGTTAAGGTGGTTTAGGGTTAGATAAACGAAGTTGATGTCGTGAAGTTGCAAGTGAGTAAAAAGGGCTTTGGAGAATTTGTTAATAGATGTGCAAGTAACTGAACCATGGTCATTGGGAATCCGTTGGGTAGTGAATCAAATTTGGTTAGAAAAGTGGGGATTGGGTGGAGGTGTTGGTGCGAGAATTCTGGGAAACTACCAGAACTTCATGAACTGCCTGGCGGCACGGGATCTGCCGCCAGGCGCTGTCACAGAACCTTGGGTGTGTGTGTATGTCTGCGGGAAGTTTGAGGTGTTGGGTTTTGTGGAGAAAGCTGGGGTTCTATTATATGTTTTAGGAGTATAGGTGGAAGTCGTTTTGTCATGGGGTGGCGGCACTAGTAAAGGTGGGGATTGGTAAACAAAATTCGTTGAGGATTCTAGGGTGGAGTAAAATCTGATGAGTTTAGGAGTGGTATGATTGAGTAAAATAGAAGGATATGATGTAAAGTTGGGTTACCTTTTTGAGACTAAAGAGTAGCTTAAATGGTTAGAAGAATTAACTTTGCCCATTTGGGAATCTAAGGAACGCCGAGCAAGTGAACAATAAGATTATGAAACCTTGGTGGTAGTGCTGCCACGAATGGGGTAATAAGGAAAACATGTCATGACAGGTTGATTGTAAACGTTGGAACTATCTTCATGGGTACAAATAGTGCGCGAAACACAACTGAGATATTGCTTTGACTAGAGACATCACAGGTAGTAAAGATTACCAATTAGCGAGACTCTGAATAGGGGAGATGGAGTATTGACAGTTCGAATGGTCCCTGAACCAGAGCAGAAGGGTAATTTGAAAACACTATCATGACACATGGCGGTAATGTGCGAACTGCCAGGCGATAGTGTCAAACATGGGGGGGGGCTGCAAGTGAGTGGCGCCTGGCGGAGGGAAGAGTCCCGCCAGGCGATAACGACACGAACAGTGGCTCCTGGAACAGCGTTCGCCTGACGGTGTGGACTGTCCCGCCAGGCGGTAGTTACAGATTTTGTGGGTTTGAGGCGCTTGGCGCCTGGCGGTACGTGTCCCCCACCAAGCGGTCTAGAAGCTGTGGCGCCTAGCGGTACGTGTCCCCCGCTAGGCAATTTGGCTGCTGTAAGTCCTAGTTGTTGGACTTTGTAGGGTGTTTTACAAGGCTTTTGGTGGTGCTTTAAAGGTAAGATTGCTGGGTTCCTTGAGTTGAGCTTAGAACGTATCCCTTGAGTTGAGCTCGAGATAGGGGTTAAGCATGTACATTCCTCAAGTTGAGCTCGGAATGGCATCCCTCGAGTTGAGCTCGGGATGGCGGATGAACACGAGGAACCCTTGAGTTGAGCTCGGGTTGGCGAGTGTTGCCGGTGTGAGTGTGCTGGTTGTGGCCAGTACGGATGGGTCCAGTTAGATTGCCCTCCTCAGTTGTTGACTGACGAGTTTGGTAGTCTTGGGACATTACGGACTATGTTCGTAATTGGGAACTCCACCTGGCGTTGCGGTGTGTGATCCGTAGCATTGGTTCCCGCATGTGCTCTATCAGTTGTGGCCGATAGGTTTGGCAGCAAATTACCTTGAGGTAATCACTGGAAGAGGTAGAACCTGAATGGTCTGGTTGTGGCCAAACGTTAGAGAATTGGTTAAAAGATGGTACTTTGATATTTGTGGAGCTTATATCTGTTAAATTGATGATATGATTTCTATGATGATGTATGTTGTTTTCATAAGCTCACCCTATCTGCTTGTGTTTGGCGATGATCATGTACGCGGTACACGTGAGCAGAGGATGTTGATGCAGGTGGAGCCGGTGATGCTTAGTCGCGAGTGGGGGTCCTACTGGGGGAACTTCTTATATTTACTTTATTTGTTTTTGGAAACTGTTGTAAACCCTGATGGGTGAAACTATAACATTGTTGTTTTGGTTTATGGAATAAATGTTAATAAACTTTATGCGAACATTTAATAAATTTTAAATTTCCCGCATTTTTGGGAAATGAGGTTATTCATAAATGCGATGTCTTTATATATTTAATCGTTTTAAATATTTAAACCAGTAATATCCTGACGGGATGTTACAATTTCCTCCCACACATACACCTAGATACTTGAATGGGACATTCATTAATCCACAATTGAGTATATTAGAGCTTCTTAACAATTCATCTTCCCCAACCCCCACACCTCCTAGCTTACTCTTATGGAAATTAATCTTAAGACCTGATGCAAGTTCAAAGCATCTAAGGATACTTTTAATAACCACTATATCGTTAGAACTTGGCTTGCAAAAGAACAAAGTATCATCTGTAAATTGCAGCATATTGACATTTAGCTTATTTCTCCCTACCCTTATGCCTTCAAGCAAATTCATCTTATCGGCTTGTCTGACTAAGCCCGACAACCCTTCTGGAACTAGAAGGAATAAGAGAGGTGCTAGAGGGTCCCCTTGCCTTAATCCTCTTATTAGAGTGAACTCTTGAGTTGGGCTACAATTCACAAGGACAGAAATTGTGGATGACTCGAGGCATGCTTTTATCCAACTTACCCATTTAGTTCCAAACCCTAATGTGCCCAACATATAGTATAAGAAATCCCAACTAACTGAGTCATATGCCTTTTCAAAATCAAACTTTACTATCAAGTATTGCTTCTTGTTATTGTGTGCTTCCTCAATTACTTCATTAGTCACAACAACACTATCCAATAAACCTCTGCCCTCAATAAAAGCATATTGTTTTCTGTCAATTAGACTAGGCAAAATAAGCTTAAGTCTATTAGATAAGATTTTAGCTATTATTTTATATATGCAAGCCACCAAGGAAATAGGTCTATATTCATGTAAGCCAATAGGGTTATCTGTTTTGGGTATAAAGGATATGAAAGAAGCATTGCACCCTTTTGGAATGAAGTTATTTACCTGAAAATCAATTATAGCTTGTTCAACATCCCTTTTAACAATTTCCCAATGCTTTTTACCAGGACTCTTAGTGCCATCACATTGCCACACAGCTGCTCTAATTTCATCCTCTGAAATAACCCTAATTAGCTTTTCATTATCCTTGTTGGGTCTGTAAGCCTTTGTTTAAAGTAATCCTTTACAATCACTTTCACCACATATGGTTTCTCACACCATTGCCCGAGGATATCCACACCTTTGATCTCATTTTTCTTTCTTCTCCCATTCACTATAGAGTGAAAATACTTAGAATTAGAATCGCCTTTTCCTATCCATTTAGCTCTTGACTTTTGTTTCCAATTCACTTCTTGCCCGTGACTCATTGCACTGTGTAACATCCCGTCAGGATATTACGGATTTATAAATAAAATAAAAGAAGTAAATAAATAACAGAGCATTTAATAATACCTCATTTTCCCAAAACGCAGGAAAATTTAAAATTTATTAAATGAGTAGATAATGTTCATAATCATCAGTCATAAAAACTAAAAACCAAAGGTTATAATATCACCCATCAGGGTTTACAACTGATTCCAAAACCAAATAGAAGAACACATAAGGTTTCCCCGAGTCTATCCCCTCTCCGCAACTAAGCTTCACCTGAGCCACTTGCATCAACAACATCTGCTCCCGTGTACCGCGTACATGATCATCGCCAAGCACACGCAGATAGGGTGAGCTTAATAGATAAAACATATATAATGTTACAGATATATATATCTACATACACACATATCACCATACATAACTTAAACATCCCACATTGTTCTATACTTTAATTCCTACCATCTGACCCCCAATCAGATTGTTCGTGTTCTATATCGTCTAATGCTTACCATCTGGATATTTTTTCCAGATTTTCCCAGCACCCTTAACCCAACTAGTTTTCTTTCTTTACGAACTCTCATCACTCGCAATTCCAATCCAATCACAGTCACAACAATTCAATATTTAATTACAATGATCAACTATTCCTATGTCCAATTCACGGTAATCCATTTCAAATCGTAAATACCGATATCACACATTCAACCCTAAACTCATGTACACTGTTCCATTCATTTAAGCCCTTGATTACGTGATTATATCCACCGTTGATCCTCAATATTACTCCATAATAATTACCACTGACCTTTGCCCCAATCAGATTCAACCTAGGATGCCATAAAATCTAGAACGAGCCAGATTGCCCCGCGCCGCCTAGCGGTTCAACCAGTCCCGCCAGGTGCTTCATCAGCAAACCCAGAAATTGATTAAGACGCCTTGCGTCGCCTGGCGGCCGAGAGTGTGCCGCCAGGCGGTTCCTCTTCCAGGAACCCAGAACACATAAAAATGCATGAGTCGCCTAGCGGTGATTTGTCACCCGCCAGGCGGTTTCTAGAAAAATTCCAGAAACACAGAAATTCAAAGAATTAACAGTGCACAACTATCCAATATACCATACATCACGCATTATTAATAATAAGCATAAAATTACGGAGTCCAGCTCCCATAACCTGGTTTCCTTGTTAAAAGTTGAGAACTCCACTAAGGTTCCTCTTTGCTCACCCAACTCTTCTTGATTCTTCCTCCAATCAGCCACAATTCTGCACTCAAACCTCACCACACTCCAATTTTCGTGCTCTGTTTTCTAAGTGCACATACAACTTGCCAAAACTCTTCTCCTTACCTCACTTTGGCCTTTTAAACGTGTCTTAAAAACTAGGCAATAACACAAAACGAATCTAAGGATTAATGGTGATGTTTATTGTCATTCATGGACCCTTGGCTGTCCATGCATCTAGGGTTTCCCTTAACCCTTTAAATTCAAGCCAAAACCCAAAATAGCAAAAAAAAAAATAAAGTTTAATTTGGTTTCTCCATGGCTTGAACCCCCATAACCATACAGATGCTAATCAATGTTCAACCATTTAACCAATTCATATTTCTTGCTAACAATCATAATTCCATTATCATATTATTTTGCAGCATGATTAAGCTATATTAAAATACAACGAAAATAACTTAAAGTTAACATACATAGGACTTGAACCCAAGTCCTCTCACACCAATCAAATACTCTCATCCATTTGAACTAGTACTCTTCCACATCATACTCTTCATAATTTAATGTCATAATTATTTCCCCACCCGCATTTATTAATTAATTAATTAAATCCTATGGTCTTACACGCTGGGTTCACTAAAGAGCTCCTTTCTCTCAACTCTTTGGTCATCCTCTAAAGTGCTCCCATCATCCAACTTGTCCAACTCCTGTATTTTATTAATAATGTTATGCTTTTGAAGATTAAAATGAAAAATTTGATGGTCTACAAGAGTTAAATCATCATCGTAGAAAACATTGTCAAATCAATGCAATGACTTCTCATAAACTACCCCGGGTGATGATGTGAATATTGTGAACAACTGTCACTCCAAGAATACTGGATTTCAGATTCTATAAAATGGTGTGGATATTTATACTATTAAAAAAATCATATTTCCTGTCAATTTTGTTTTGAAAATTTGTTCTAAAAAAATACTTACAAATTTTGTTGCAAAAAAAAAATTTGCAAGAAATTGCTACCAACTTTTTTGTAAAATATTTTATATAAAATACTTTTCGCAACAAATTTTGTAAGAAACACTTGTGACAATTATAATTTTGTAGGAAATAATTACCCACGAAAGAATTACCTACCAATTAAGATTTTAAAAAAAAAACAGAACAAGGTCTTTTCTTGCAAATTTTTTAACAAATTTGTAAGAAAAATCAAATGTAATATAAAAGATTATAGTAGTGTTAAAGAACACCAGTTAAGTCAACTCTGAAACGATTTAAGAATAAATAAAAATAATAGAGTGGGTGAAGCCCACTCTCTCTAAGCCCACATAAAGTAATAATCAAATAAAAATTAATATAAATTTATTTATGTTGACATATGTGAGCATGAAGTAAAAGATGTTTTATTACATATGGTAAATGTTGAGTTGATTAGCGTCCCTCTAACTATGTTAAGTGCTTAAGCTAAGTATAAACATGAAAATAACGTGGACAAATACGTTAAGTCTGAATAAAAAAATAAATGTATATATTAATTATGACTTCAATTTTTCAGTTTTAATAAATATATCATGTTTTCTTTTCTAAAGTTCCAGTGGCCTAAAAATGGAAAATGAATTATTCCATCCATATATGCTTAAGGCATGCGTTTCCGTAAATGAGATATGAAGGTTTATTTATTATATTTACATAATTGATGACCTGTGTGAAAATTGCTACTCCAATGCACACTACATCCTTCTCGAAAACAAATTCAAAACCCTCCAATGTTGGCCATCTAACATTCTACGTCATCGATCCTCATCTCTCCCAATCAATTTTCTAGCTTAGTTCAATCCAGCATCATTCATTCCAATGAGACAGAAGCATGTGGGGTTCATAGCTCTACAACTCTCAACTTTTATTTTTTCTTTTTCTAATCTACTCATGCATTGCGATGGTGGTGCCTAAAACGCCTTTGGTGTCATTTTGTTTGTAACAAGATTTTCTATTTGATGGATGAGATCTCATAGCGGGTTGTTAAGATAATGAGAAGGACCACGTGTTTTGCCACCGTTAAGTGGATGAACGACAACCTTATATAAGCCTTCTTGAAAGGATCCAAAACCTCCAGTTCCTTTTCATTGCAAACATTGGTGTTTTAAAGTTTGAGTAGTTTCCATGACTTCAAAATCTGCAAAAGATGAACATCTCTCGTAATAAGTTGAAATAATTTCCACAACTCTCCCATTATCATATTGCGATAAAATATTTTTTTCAATATGAGAATATGATTATTCGCATAATACAAAAAATATAATATTTAGAAAACAAAGTAAAGAGACGGTTTAACCGACTCAATTAAGAAATTATATTACAAAAATAATTAAAATTTATTATATTAAATTAATAGGGACGGTTGTGTCCACGCCATCTGTGACACAAAATTAAAGTTGCAAAAAACTAAAAGAGTCATTTTTGAGTGGGTGGGACCGTGTTTAATTTGCTTCCAGTATTGCAGCGCATGCAAATATTCAAAAGTTTCCTTACATAGGACAAGGGATGAAAACACACGCATAATGGACGCATTTGCGTCCGGTTTTTACTTTGGGTTGGATTTTAATAGGATTCCAATATTGTGTTTTCTTGTAGTGTGTCTCCCTCACTCTCTCTTATCTCCGTCTTGCAATCTCCAAACACCTTCAATACCTGATCTATTATGACCATTTTTTCATTTCATGAAAATTTTGAAAGCTCAAGGTGGAGCTGGTTTTTCTTTAGGTAATTTTTTCTCACTCACCAAACTAGCAAGGCATAACATTTTTTCTATTGTAAGCATCAATAGTTGACAAAAGATCCACTCAAACTCTGCTTGTTATTTGTGCTTTTGATTGTTGCTTACTTATTGATATAACCCATAATAAATATTCTAATTTGGCTTGCAACGATGGCCTTCTTTCCTTATAGTTATTTTATGACACCGCCACTTTTTTTTGGGGTCTCTTCTCCTTGTATTGCATCCACGAACTATGAAAAATCATGAGCTAATGTGTTTCTTGCTTCGGATTTCCCAACACTGTTCACTCCAACCATCTACAACACAATACAAAAGAGAGAAAAAATACAAGCTGCCAAATGGTGCATATTGGAATAGGGTTGAATCTTTAGGGTTGCTTTGGACTAGGTTATGTTGCAGAAGGTTAGTGGTAGGTTTCTTTCTTAGTTTGATGAAAATTAAAGATGATTATATACAAGTAAAAGAGCTTCACATAAAGGAATGGTGTAGGTGCATTATGTAACACCCTATTTAAATAAATACGTTAATTTAAATGAAATGCCATACGGATAGAATATAAAAGACAAGTCTTAGAGTACAACACTACCCCACACAATATCTAGAATTTTACTAGAAGGAACCTAGGCACACCATGATGCCAAAAACAAACAAAATACAAAGTTCAACGGTACTCCAGGTGAAATTAAAGGGCAAGCAAATACATGGACCATATCCATATAATAAAACTCATAGCAGTAGAGTCCAGCCCAGGTGGACTATGCAGCGGAATCATCCTTTCCCTGTTGACCTCGAGTACCTCTCGCATCTGCTCACATCAATAAATTGATGATCATCGCAAAAGGAAAAGGACCACACACAAAGAAACTAAACAAGCAAAAGGGGTAAGCTAGAGTATAAAACGGTTTATCATACATATACATGCTATTTCATAGACCAATGAATATATGTCAACCAATCATGTTATGACTTGCAACCAATACACTAAGACTCAGACTCGACTCATCCAGATACATATAATTTAGTCGGATTCAGCGGATGCTTGCACTTGTGGTGGATTTTCCTGCTCACCCCGAGCTAAGTGTTACAATGTTTGAATCCCCCACACATAAGGTTAGCCCTTAATGGATTTCAGGCCTCCTGCTACTCTCACCACATGAGTCAGTTCGCTCTAAGTGAGACTAATTGACTCCTTAGAGTCTCAGGATGCAACCTCACCTTGAATCCTTACCAAATTATATAGATGGGGCACCACCATGAACTTCCACTAACAGGGCTCATGGAATTACGTCTCGACTACTACAACACCACCATGAGGTCTCACCTAGAGGCTCATGGGTTTACGTACTGACCACATACCAATCATACTCAATCAATCAAGTAATATTTATCATGCATATAAATCTCATGCCACCCTTTAAAATAAATCCTCATCCATAAGCCATGTCGAATACATTTCAACTCATCCTTCCCAAATCCGTGAATATAGAAGTGTATTTCATACCGACACCATGCCATACTCATTAACCAACCTTCACTCATATCTCATATCAAATCCATACCAAACTCATCATATTAAGTCCATGAATCATCCTATACGTACATCATACTCACATCATGTTATACTCATAAGTCACAAACCATAATCCATCTTATTCATGCAAAATCACTCAATTCATGCTTTAAAATGTGTATTCAGTCCATACATATGATCAACATCCAAAAATGAATAAATCCAAAGAGTAAATACATGCCTCGCCCAGCTCCTCGCTCAGGCAAAAGGGCCTCGCTCAGGTGAGAGGTTTCCCTCGCTCAGGCGAGCTCCCTTCGCCTAGGCGAGGGCTCGAATCAGGAACAGTGGTGTTGTCGCGCCCTCTTGCTTAGGTGAGACCTCCTCGCATGAGTAAGATGGGCTCTCGCTCAAAACAGAAGCTCGTCGCCTGAGCAACAACTCGCGCAAGCAGCCTGGGTGAGTTGCTGCTAATCTCGCCTAGGCGAGACACACTCGCTTGGGTGAGAAAACTAGAACCTTCCACTGTTTGCGCAAGCATATGCATCCAATCGAAACAAACCATGTTTTAACAACTCCCAAACAATTATAATGGCAATCAAACATCAAGCTCACGGAGCAAAACAAAGCACGTGGGAAAAATGCAATAAAATAGTAAACCTTAATTTCCCCTTACCTGGAAAGAGCTAGCAGATTATTTCGACCCTAAGCCCCCGAACGCAACAGCTCCTAGAGCAAATTTTAGAGCTAGAAAGATTGGACAAAGAGGGAACAAGGTTATAATTGTGACCCTCAGTTGGAATCACGAAACTGAGTTGGGAATGGAAGAAGGTGAGTGAGATAATACTTACTTGAAGAAGAAACGAGGTTGAGTTAGCTTGAAGATGACGGAGCTCTAAACCGTAGCAGAGCTTATGCTTTGGAAAGGAAAGGAGTTAAAACTTGCTTTTGGCAAAGTGATAGCAAAATGGGACTCTTGGCTGCTTTAAGAGCCTTGGCACCCTATGGGCCAGCCATTAGGCCTATCTGCTTAAGATAGGCCCTCAAAACTTAGGGAAGAAAAGGAATATAAATAAAATAGGTCTTACACATTACAAGAAAAAAAAAATATTTTAACGGAGGTTTGTTTTTACATTACCCAAAGTTAAAACCTCCGTTAAATTATTTATTTGAGATTTCAATTTCTATCACTAAACCATCCTTAAAGGTTATGTTCACCAAGGTTTTTACGAGCCTCGGGAAACTTTAATCAATAGTCACGGTTTCTTATCCTCTTATATCACTACAAGAATGCTTAAAAATAGCTTTCGTAAATTAGAGTGGGTGAGACAAAGGACGCTAATAGCATCCCACTAACGTTTGTCAAAGAGAAGTAAAACAAGAAAAAAAAACATAAAATCCTTAGAGTGGGCTGAACTCACTTAAAAATATTATTTAAATTTTAACATTAATTAAAAAAAGAATGTGTGGATTCAAGTGTGATAAAGTCCATGCTACACTATCAAAGAATAGGATCAGTCAAAAAAGGACTATATTAAAGTGCGTCAAGCCCACTCTAGACTGATGTTAAGTAATAAATAAAAATTAAATATATTTATCGATGTGTACAAACAAATAAAATTTAAATATATTAATTGAGAATAGGTCAGACTAACACTAAACAATAAATAAAATTAAAATATATTAAATATATCTCTAAATTGATTATGTAAGGTACTCTGCAAATAAAAAATGAAAAGACTAAACATCGAAAAATGAAAAAGACTAATTTAAACAAATAAATTGTGAGGAATGGAAAATGAAAAGTTAAATTAACTTTTTCCTCTTTTGCTTTCGTGATCCACACACTCTCAATCAATAATAGTAGTTGAATCCCTTCACTCCATTCATTATTCATTAACCCTTATTTGTTATCATCATCTTTAATCTCTCAGACTACACTCTTCTTCACCTTAGGTAAATCTCTCACTTTTCTCTCACCAACTCCAGTAGCTTCCTCCTCCAAATCACGTCACTTCACTCCCATTTGTGCCTTCTCTCTTCTTCCTCATTCTTCTTATTTTCTAAATTTCTTTTTCTTCTTGCAGATTCAAGAGGAGCGTGAATTCGACAAACTCCGTGACGGAGACAGAACAAGACACACCGGAAGTACCCCTTCTCACCACTACCATCCTCCCACGCTCATTCTCCACACCAAATCCAACACCCACATGAAAAAGAGATTTGAGACCACACTCTAGAGAAAAAACCTTCATCTTCCCTTCGATCACGTCGCCAGCCACAATGCCTCAAACACATGAGTTGCGTGACGCCTCCATCACGAGAGAACGTTAGTGGTCTGCTCTACGCCACTGCATCGAGCAGATCTCGGACCTTGGATCAACTCCGACGACGCCCAGATGAATTGCAATATCTACGTTTCGAGCCCCAACACTGTCGTCGCCAACTATGCTAATTCGGATTAGTGAATTTCTGATAGTATTTTGAGGTTGTGAAAGGGATAGTTGAAGGGATAGAGAAAATATGTAGATAGTAGAGTGTGAAAGTAGTAGTTGGAGAAGTGTATTTGTTGTGAGAGTAGTTGTATAAGATGTTGTGTTAGTTGTTCTCCATGTTACAAATGGTAGGATACATGGGGTATTTATAGACCCATAGATTATTCTAGAAACTTCTAGCTAGAACTAATGCAAATACTTCTAGATTTTTCTACATAGTTGAATGTTCTTGATTTTTCTTTCTATCCTAGGCTTTTCTCCAATACTCTAGAAGTTTCATTACATTTCAATAACTCTATCTTAGATTTTTCTAGATTGTTCTAGAATTTGCATTATACTTTAATACTCCTCCTTGATGCAAATTCGGTAACTCCAAGCATAGCGCGTAGTAGTTCAAATCTTGGTCTTGGTAAGGCCTTTGTGAAGATATCTGCAATTTGATCTTCTGTCGGGCAGTACTCAAGTCGTATCTTCATATTTGTTTCCGCTTCTCTGATGAAGTGGTATTTAATTGCTATGTGTTTTGTTCTACTATGATGTATTGGGTTCTTCGTCATTGCGATAGCTGATTTATTATCACAGTTGATTGTAGTAGGTCCACTTTGTTTCTCTCCCATATCTTTGAATATCTTTCGAAGCCATATAGCTTGACTTGTTGCTTCAGCAGTAGCCACATATTCTGCTTCAGCTGTTGATTGTGCAACAGTTGCTTGCTTCTTTGATGCCCAAGAGAATATTCCCGATCCAAGCGAGAAAGCATAGCCTGAGGTGCTCTTCATGTCATCTATTGATCCTGTCCAATCACTACCGGTGTAGCCAATGATCCTTGAGTTAGTCATGATTTTGTACCATATTCCAAACTCCTTTGTGCCTTATAGATATCTTAAAATTCTTTTCCCTACTCCATAATGAATCTGACTTTGTTTTTGCATGAATCTTGATAGAAGACTTGTAGCATACATAATGTCTGGTCGTGTGGCTGTGAGATAGAAGAGACTTCCAATCAAACTTTTGTAGCATGATGCATCTGTTTCTTGTGCTCCATCATCTTTTTGTAGCTTCTCATTTACCACCAGTGGAGTAGCGACAGGTTTACAATCATACATCTTGAACTTCTTCAATAGGGCTTCAATATATTTCTTTTGAGAGATAAATATGTCGTCTTCTTGTTGTTTCACCTCTATACCAAGGAAATAGTTCATCAACCCAAGGTCGATCATCTCAAATGTCTTCATCATGTCTTCTTTAAATTCTTTCATCATCTCCAAATTGTTTCATGTATAGATAAGATCATCGACATATAAGGAGACAATGATGTGGTAATGACCTTGTGCTTTAATATATAGTGTTGGCTCACTTTTACTCCTCTTGAATCCTTGATCGATGAAGTATTGATCAATCTTGCTATACCATGCTCGAGGAGCTTGCTTTAGGCCGTATAAGGCTTTTTTTAGTCTTAGCACTTTGCCTTCATTGCCTTTATTGATGAAGCCTCGAGGTTGTTCAACATAAATCTCTTCTTCGAGCACTCCATTTAGGAAGGCTGATTTGACATCTAGTTGATAGATGTTCCATCCTTTTTGTGCTGCTAGGGCTATTAGAGCTCTTATTGTATCTAGTCGTGCGACTGGAGCAAATGTCTCATTGTAGTCGATTCCTGGTTGTTGTGAGTATCCTTTTGCGACCAATCTGGCCTTGTGCTTTTGTATAGTTCCATCAGGATTGAGCTTTGTTTTATATACCCATTTCACTCCAATGATGTCTTTTCCTTGAGGACAGTTTATGAGCTCCCAAGTGTTATTCTTCTCAATTATTTTAACCTCTTCTTCCATAGCCTTGACCCATATTTCTTGCTTTGATGCTTCCTCATAGCAGTTAGGCTCAATCATGGCCATATTGCAGGTTTCGTATATGTCTACCAAAGATCTTACTCGTCTTGGAGTGGACTCTAGTGAAGAATCTTCTAATGGAGGTGGAGAAGGCGTACCTGAAGCTTCTGCATCTTCTTGAATTTCTTCTTGATATTGTTGCATAGGAACTAAAGTGGTGCTTTTAACAACTTTTTCTTCTTCCCAATTCCAAGAAGCATTTTCATCAATTTCAACATCTCGACTAATGACGAGCTTTTTTGTTTGTAGGTTGTAAACTCGATAGCCTTTTGATTGTGTGCTATATCCCAAGAATATTCCTCGTATAGTCTTGTCTTCAAGCTTGTGCCTCCTTTGATCAGGAACATGTATGTAGCAGATAGATCCAAATACTCGTAGGTGTTTGGCTGATGGCTTTCTTCCACTCCAAGCTTCAATAGGAGTCTTGTCTTTCTCTTTTAGCATTGATCTTGCCATCTCCATGACTGTGCGATTTTTTCTTTCTGATACACCGTTTTGTTGTGGAGTATATGCGACTGTGAGTTGTCTCTCTATGCCTTCATCTTCGCAGAATTTGTCAAACTCGCGAGATGTATACTCCTTTCCACGATCACTTCTAAGTACTTTTATTTGTTTTCCACTTTGCTTCTCAACAAGGGCCTTGAATTTCTTGAATATTCCAAAGACTTCTGACTTTGCCTTTAAGAAATAAACCCATGTCATTCTAGAGAAGTCATCAATGAAGAGGATGAAGTACCTGTTGTTGTGATGTGAAGGCGTCCTCATTGGTCCACAAACATCAGTATGGATCAACTCTAGTAAGTCTTTTGCTCTCCATGCTTTGTCGGTCGAGAATGGTAATCGATGTTGTTTACCAAGGAGACATCCTTCGCATGATTCATTATTCTCTTTTAAGCATGGAAGATCTCTCATCATGTTTTTCTTATATAGAAGCTTTAAGGCATATGAGTTGAAGTGGCCAAATCTCCTATGCCAAAGCCACGAGTCATCAACTTCTGCCTTCATGGCAATATTAGTTCCAGGTTTGAAGCTTATGGGAAAGCTTCTATTTCTCTTCTCCATTTTTACTTGGCCAATTTCTGTCTTTCTACTGTCATAAATTTTGCATGTATCTTTCTCAAAGTGGAGAGAATATCCATTCTCCATCATTTGACCAATACTTAAAAGATTCTCTTTAAGATTGGAAACCAATAAAACATCCTTGATGAATTTCATACCTTTCTTTGTCTCCACCATGATAGTTCCTTTGCCTTGAGACTCCACTATGGTACCGTTTCCTAGTCGAACTTTGCCATTGACAGATTTATCAATGTCTTTGAAGATGCTTTGATCTTTGGCCATGTGATTGCTGCATCCACTATCCAAGTACCAACTTTCTCCTCCGTTAGGAGATTCTTGATTGGCATAAAATAAGCGTTGCTCCTGATTATGTTCTTCAGCAAAGTTTGCTTGATGCTTATTTTTATTACGACAATACTTCTCTACGTGGCCAAATTTCTTGCAGTATTGACATTGAGGTTTTCCATGATGCCAACAATTTTTTTCCATGTGACTTGTCTTTTTACATATGCCACATGGGGGATATTTTCCTTGACGAGTCATAGGGAAGCTTCTAGAATTTTCTTTATGTCTAGAAATTTCTCCTCTACTTTTATTTCCTTCATATTCTTTATTCTGAGACCGTAATTTTAGTTTTGATTGAAAGGCATTTTCGACTGAGTCTTCTTCATGCCTTTTCAATCTTTGTTCATAAGCTTCAAGAGAGCCCATTAGTTGTGTTACTGACAATGTGGCCAAATCTTTTGTTTGTTCAATCGCAGTTGCGATTGCATCATATTTTTGGGGAATAGAAATTAAAATTTTCTCAACGATTTTTTTGTCAAGAATAGTTTCCCCATAGGCTCTCATCTGACTAACTATTTCCTTTATTCTAGAATAGTAGTCTTTAATGGTCTCAGATTCTTTCATTCTTATTAATTCAAACTCTCGTCTTAGGGAATGAAGTTTAACATTGCGTACCTCATCACTTCCTTGAAACTCTTCTTGTATTGTGTTCCAAGCTTGCTTTGCGTTTGTGGCACCTATTATTCTCGGAAAGATAGTGTCATCAACTGCTTGTTGAAGAGCAAATAAAGCCCTTGAATCCTTCTGTTTGTTTTCCTTCAACTCCTTCTTCTGAGCTGCAGTAAGAGTGGAAGTGTCTTCTGGAATAGTGAATCCCTCTTCTATAATGTCCCATAAGTCTTGGGAGCGAAAGAATGTCTTCATTTTGACACTCCAAAAATCATAATTTTCTCCTGTGAAAATAGGTACTGGAATTGATGATGTTTGATTGGTAGTGGCCATAGGTTGAGAAAATATTTTGGAAGTAGTATAGAATGGAGTTCTAATTTTTTTTTTTTTGAAGTAGTTGAAAAGTTTATCTACGCCCAGTAGATGACCGAACGTAGCTCTGGTACCACTGATAGTATTTTGAGGTTGTGAAAGGGATAGTTGAAGGGATAGAGAAAATGTGTAGATAGTAGAGTGTGAAAGTAGTAGTTGGAGAAGTGTATTTGTTGTGAGAGTAGTTGTATAAGATGTTGTGTTAGTTGTTCTCCATGTTACAAATGGTAGGATACATGGGGTATTTATAGACCCATAGATTATTCTAGAAACTTCTAGCTAGAACTAATGCAAATACTTCTAGATTTTTCTACATAGTTGAATGTTCTTGATTTTTCTTTCTATCCTAGGCTTTTCTCCAATACTCTAGAAGTTTCATTACATTTCAATAACTCTATCTTAGATTTTTCTAGATTGTTCTAGAATTTGCATTATACTTTAATAGAATTTGTGGAAAAGAAGTCTAGTTAATGATAGGGTTATGTGTAATTTAGAAATTTAGGAACTGATTTCTTACTATTTACTAATTTACTTGGTTTGCAGTTAATGAGTGTAATTTGAAGGGTTTTTGGGTTGCATCTAACATTAAGTTAGAAGGTAGAACTTGCTTGGTTGTACCATCATTACTTTAGTTAATGAAAATTATTTACTCATTTGTTAGATGAAGGTGTGAAATGTTTATTTTACGATTGATTATAAATTTTGTTGTTTAAAATAAATATTTTAAAAACACCAGCAACACGGGTTTAGCGAAGGCTTCATCGATGCTACACGATAAATTATTTAAAAATTATAGAGTCCCCTTTGGGTGGGTGGGACCATCGCTAGTTTGCTTCCCACTTCCAGCGCACGCAAAAAACAAGAAAGTTTCCTTCTCTGTTGCATCTGCTCAAAATGGACACATATGGGACGCTATTGCGTCCATTTTATGCTTTTGGGTGGGTTTAATTGGGACTCTATTTCTATGTTTTCTTGTAGTGTTTGTTGTGGTGCATGAACATGGTTGAGCTAAGTGCAACTACTGTACGTGATTCAATGCATCCAGTACATTTCCAATCATTCACCTCCCAACACAGCATGAAGAACTATTGCTGCAACAAGAAAATACTATGGATAAGCATAGATGCACCTGGTTCACTCTTTCCTTTTCCTAATTCTCTTAGGTTGTTTTTAGAATTTTATTTTTTATTAATTTTACCTTGAAATTTGTTCTATTTTTTTACTATAATTCTTGGAAATATACTGAAGTTTTGCATTTCAGTTTTAATTTAGTAGATGAAATTGATATTTTTTACTAGTTCTAATAGTATTAGGCTTGTTTCGATTTTAAGTACTCATTTTAATAGTGTTTATCAAGTGACACATAGGATGGGAAGATTTTAAATTTTTTCATAATTTTGAGTAGTTATTTTTATTTTCATTAGTCTTTTTGCTATTTTTAACTTTGCATGAATTAATAGTTATTTTTATGTTTACGAAGTGATGTTTTAGATTTCATGCTTTCTTAAGTAGATAGAAGTAAAATTAGTTTAGGTTAGTGATTTTGAAGTTGTGTGAAGAGTTAGTTTGTTGTAAATTTTGTTTCAAGTAGAAATTAGCCCATATTCTCAAAAATAAAAAATACCATTCTCATAATCTGACTGGTATTTATGTCTTGTGCATTGCATTATAAAACTTTGCAATAATATGCATATACATACAATTACGTATAAAATCATTATGAAACATATATACAATAGGACATTATGTAGCTAACAGATTTCAGACAATATAGTCTAGAAGATCTGTTTGTAGGGAAATGATTTACAGCAGAAGGTTGACCATGTGGAATATATGATAAATCCTTTTGTATGATAAATTATTCTAAAACAAAAAGGAGATCAATCTTAAAGGGAGAACACAAAACCATAGGAAGGAGGTATGCCCGTATGTGACAACTGAAAATTTTTAAGAGTTAGGACTAAAATATGAGTGGTGGCGTAAAGACATCCACGACATTGACTGGACTAATAATATAACACTAGATATGTGGTGAGACTTATGGCTAAGCACATACCAACGAACCCATCACATCCTATTCACTTTAAATTAATTGTTGTGTTGTGGTGCATCTGTCTTTTTGTTGATGTCACATATAGGCAATGAAATGTTTGGTCCAAATTATTTGAAATTTTCACAGACATACATGCATTTGTAATAGTAGCCTTTTATTACACAGTAATAAGATGTAGAAATTAACTCTTAGTGAAATATCAATATAGTAGAAATAAAGTGTTTCAGAAACAATGTACATAAAATGTGTATGTGTATAAAGGTTTGAGTACTCCTATTTATATACATATTTATACTTACCGATAAAAGAAGTAGAAATTAGCCTTAGTGCAATTTCCTTATTTCCTTTTGACTAGTTTTAGTAAAATAGTTAGATTTTGATTTTCTAATAAATGGTAGTAGTTAGTTAAGTGTTTGGTAATCTCTTGGCATTTAGAACTTTTCTTAATTGTTATTTTCTAGTTTTATTTTCGGTTTAGTATAATTTCTAGTTTTTACTAAATCTAACGTGCATTTCTTAGGTTTATATAGGTGAATTTTGAAGTTTTTCTTGTTAGTAGTGGTTAGAGTAGATTTCAGCATTCTTTCACCATTTATAATTTTCTTAGGAACTTTGTTTACTTGGTGGCTTAGGTATTCATTTTTACTCTTTATAGCATGATGCTAGAGGTACTTGAGTTAATTTTAAGTAAAATTTTAGGTTTTTGCTTGGAAAATTTCGAGTTTCCGGTTAATTGTGAGTTTTAAGTTTATTTCTAAATTTATTATATTATTCTAAGGTTGTCTAGGTAGTTAGCTGCCCATTCCAATTTTCATTCCAGTGTGGTTGTCAGATTTAACAATTTTAGTCATTCTTGTTCAAAGTTTAGGTCTTCACTAGGCATATTTTGAATTTCTGGTATTTGTGAGTTGTGACTTGAGCTTTTATCTTTCTTTGGCCATTTATAAGTTGTCCAAATAGTTAGATGACAGCTCCATACAACCGTTTAAACCGATTTTAAATTTTCAGTCTATTGTGGTGCTAGTTTTAGGTTATAGCCATATTTTGAGTTTTAGCTAGATTTAGTAATTTGAGTTGTTTCTTAGTCATATTTTATCATTGCAAACTTGTTAGGGTAGTTGTTTTCCATTGTTATAGGTTAGTTTAGTGTAATTCTATGCTTTTGGGTTAGTTTGGTTGACTATCATAGCTCTAGGTGGTGAATTTTAGAAGTCTTCTTAGGAATTAGTGTTTGAGTCAGCTATAGGTTACCTTTAGTCATTAAAACTAGTGTAAATAATTTCTTCAAATTCTCTTTAGTGTTGGATTCTCTACATTAAGCTTCCGTTTGTTCTTGTTTGAAGTTGGCTACATGTTATGTAATCTCTAATACTCGAGATGGTTGCATGAAAAACTGATTTCTCTTAATCTATTTTAGGAAGCAATATCAAATGATGTATTGGAGAAGATAATCTTCTCTTTAAGGTGGGAAATTTTTCTTTCTTTAATGCTTTTCTAACTCTTATAATCGTTACTGAATAAGTTTTACTCTGTCTAGGATTTCAAATAATATTCACTAATACTGATTCTGTTTTGAATATGCTCACCCGTGAGGTTACGGAAGTTGTCCCTAATGGGCAAGAGGTAAAGCTTTTTTACAGAGTAAAATTTACCACCTTTTGAAGTCTTTTGTCATGACTCCAACTAAGGTAGTCCCAATTGTGTCTGAAGAAGTTGTGCCTTCAACATTTATCAAGGTAGTTTAACCTTTTCACTTCCTCTTCTATTTACTTTTATTTCATATCTTTTTCTTTCAATGCTAATATGTTTGATGTGTGACATTTGGTCCCAATACTTTCCGACTTGTAGCATGAATTTTCTAAATAATTAAGGAAAGTCTATGATTTTCAAACTTTTAATAGTTTAATAGTAGTGAGGCAATTGGTGTCATCCGGAAGAAAACGTAACTTCAGGCAATCTTTGATGTCAAGTGCATTCAAACAAGTTAGCATTGGCAACCAATAAGTGTGGCCATTGAGGCAGTGCTATAATCTCTTGCTTTCTCCTATGTATTTTTGTTAGGTGAAGTAGACTAGTCCAATTGGTTAATGAAATAGTGATATTGTCAAAAAATACATTGATTCAATTATTGAGAAACTTTTTCTAACATTCTAAAGATGTTTGCTGTCTGATCTAATCATGAATGCTTATGGTAAAATATTTGCCATCACTCTATAGCATTGCTTATTGAGTTAATTAATATGGCTGGCAAATAATTCTTTAATATTTTTAGCTGCACCTCTAAGTCAAAACTTAGTGCTATAGGTCTTGAAAAAAGGGGTTCAGTGTTCATGCTTGTTTACGAGCTTAATCTTTATTACAGGTTTCAGAGTATACCAACTAATAAATCAAATTTTTGTGTTTTAAAAACCATTTGTAATACTTCATAACATCTTTTGTTACTTTTCCTTAATTAATATTGTTCTTGAATTTGGATTTGAGTATATTTGTTATACCCGATATAAATTTAATTATCTATATTTAACTTGTTAATTAGATGTGTTATATCTATTTTTGTATAACTAAATATAGATAAATCAATAAAACAAATGTAAATAATTGTGTTGGAAAAAATATATGAATGCATAAATGATAAATGAATAAAAAAATAATATTAATAATTTAAAAATCTATAATACTTTATAGAGGTTTTAAAACCAATAGTAATTTAAGAAAATTGTAATTATTTTACAGAGATTCTAAAACACATGGTATTTGATGGAGCTTTAAAAACTCACGGTAATTAACGGAGTTTTAAACCTACAAAATTTAATAGAGATTTCAAAATTTCCGTTCAATAAACAAAAGAGAAAATAATACCCAAATAGTACTAGAACAATGGTAAAATTAGTAACAAACCTAAGACTAATTCTAAAAAAATATGAAAGAAAAAGTGGAAAAGAAATTAAACTAAAAACAGAGAAACAGGTAGAAGAAGTGAACACTATATCGACGATATATACCAGTGACGTTTTTCAGCTTTAATCGACGACATCACCATGAAGAGTGGCAATCTGCAGCGGCTGGAAGAGGGTACATGGCGGTGACCTTACACAACAAGTTCTACATTTTTATGTCTTTTTGAATTTTCTTTACTTTTACATTTTCTAAGGACCTTAAGAGTTGTTATAGCTTGATGAAGTTCTTCCTCCAACTCCATAGCTTGATTGCTTGTATTCTTCTCTCCCTTTCTTGTAACTTGGCTTTGTTTCTTGTGACCACTCCATCTTGTGTCGGTGATTTCCAAACCATGATCTCATCATAGGTGGTCAAAATCTCAATTAGCGTCATAAGTTACATTGCTTGTTGTTACTCTAAGCTAAACCTGATCTTGGATTAGTTCCTTATTATCTTTACTGAATAGATAAAATTCCTTTATATACGCCTGTGTGTAACTAATTTTCCCAATCAATTAAAAATTTATTAGTCATTAGTATGTATAAATATATAATAGGAACTAATTTATGTGTATGGACAAACAAATCAAACTTTTAGACTAATGATGAACCTAATTGTTTAGTACGTCTTGAGTTAGGACGAGACCCGCTAATAAAAAATAGCTAAAATTTTCTTATAAAGTGTTGTATGTATACACCACGGTCCCATACCATTAACTAATCCATCCCAAACAAAACTATTAATTTTTCTGTAAATTTGTTAAAATAATTTACAATGAAAGATTTTTTTTCTGTTATTTATTTTGTAAGAATTTTAATTAACAGGTAATTTTTTTTGTGGGTAATTATTTTCTATAAAATTATAAAATTCATAAGTATTTCTTACAAAATTTGTTGCGAAAAGTGTTTTATACAAAATATTTTACAAAAAAATTGACGGCAATTTTCGACAAATTGTTTTTCATAACAAAATTTATAAATATTTCCTACACAAATAATTTCAAAATAAAATTAACAGGAAATTTGAATTTTTTTAATAATGGTCAGAGAAATTTGAACTATTTTGAAAGGATTTGATGAATCTTTTATCAATGCCAGTAAATATCTTTTTGGATTTGGCTGACTAAAGGGTTGGTTGAGCAATATGATTATTTCCCATGTATGTATAACTTTATAGTTTAACTATACAGGACCCTCATTTTTTGTCCCTGGGATCTTGTTTTACGTACTACTAGTATAAAATGATCTCTATTCCAAATGATCAAGTTAGTGTCTATTAGTTTTTCTTAGTTTTTGTTGTTTGTATTCTTCTCTTTTAAACACAATTGTGCAGCACATACAAAATCACACACATACCCAACATCCAGAGCATAATGCAGTTTTCCTTATTTTGAGTTTCTAAGTTTTTGGGAGATAGCGTGTCTACTTTTATATGATAACCAAATACAATAAATATAATTAAAAAAGTGATATAATTATATTATCATATTAAAAAATAGATTTTAAGAGCTAAATAGTACAACTTATAAATAAAACATGTATATAATATTAATAAATATATTATACATAAAAAGATAATTAAAAAAGATTCTTTATAAATTATGATAAACAATACAATTTAAAATTTTGAATTAAGTTAAAATGAAATTACACGAGTTCAGTTTCATTACAATAGTAAAATTAATATTTTAATGATATCTTAGCATTTTAGAAAAACAGAACATAAATGTTATACTTGTAAATATTGTTTACCTGGAATGAAATTGTTTTTCAAATATTATTTATTATTTCTTTTATTAAAGTTAAATTTTATTCATTTTGAGAATTTCAAATAGAAAATTATAGATGTTGGGACAGGCTTGATTGGAAAATTACCAAGAAAGTGATAACGAGAATAAGAGTGTCGCTGGAGTTCTTCCCATTGGTTGTTAAGAAATTATTGCAGGTGACGCGTAATTCATCAAAGTCTTTTTTTTATTTTTATTAATAATTGCATATTTTCTTAGTTGATGATAGTAAAAGAAGCTCTGAAAAAGAAACATATCTTTTTGTTTCTTTGTTTAATGTTGTATGTGTTAGGGTGTATTTGTTGAGAGAAGAGAAGACTAGTTTATTGTGCACATGGGGAGGGACAGGATTTAGGTAACCTCACCCAATGACACTACCAAACTAATGAATAGATATGGTACTATGTAATTTTTTTTATTTTATACCATTTGTAAAGGATTCACATGATATCTATTAATGTCTACACATGCACTTTGTGTTGGTTGATATGAAAAGAACATCTTCATTTGAGGGAAAACATCAAATCTCTTGGTTTGATATCACGGTCTTGACCATTGGCACCACAGTTTCTTTGAAACTGCTCAAGGTCTAGGTTTCTATTTAACTACTGCATCTGAGCTTTGTATATTTGATGGTTAGCTTAATAATTTGATGACAGATCTGGAACAGATTTTTTGTATATGTTCATGGTTATATACACAGCAATGAATTTAGCACTTTTGGTGTCTTATTTGTATTTTAATTTTCTTAAAATTGATTATGATAACTTGTTCTTTTAGGTTTAGGTTGTGTGGGTTACATTGCTGAAAAGCTTGTCTTATATCTTTAAATGCGGTTTTTGTGATTTTGATAAGGTTGCAAATTGTTGAAAGAGTTTAATTATGACTTGAGAAAAAGCCGGAGATTGTGGGTTGAAATGATGAACAGTGAGGACAAGAAATTAGATTGGTAACTTATGAATTTTTTATTTTTAGCATGAAGATGTCGTTGTCTTTATTTAAATTTTGGGGTTTTCGATTTCTTCGACCCATGTGAGGTTGGGTTCTATCAGAAAAGTTTGAAAGCTAATTGCATTTTCTGTGTAGGGTTGTTGCCTCACTGAGTTGCTACTTGCTAGAAAACACTTGAAAGACAAGAAGTGCTTAACTGCATTTACAGCAGACATTTACTTCTTTTATCATGCTCTTCTTTGGTTTTCTGCTTGTGCTGTTGTTTCCTCCAAATGAGGACAACAAAATTCATCTGAGTGATTAGCCATGAAAGCTTAGCAATAAACTATTCCAAATGCCTAATCTGTCAGATGAAGTCTGTCAGTGGTTTTATATGATTTCTAAAATGGATATCTGAAACCATATTAATGTGAAGTGATTGTTAATAGCAGAATATATTATTCATATATAAGAAAATTTTAACCATTTGATTACATGATTTTTGTTGTTTGGTTTTTCAAAATATAAGATGCGAGATAAACATCAGGGTTTTGACATCAATGAGGCCATGATTTCCTCTCTCAGATTCAATGGACGATCACAATTTTTGAATTATCCATACCATATAATCTGAATCCTTTCCATTGCACTTAATCAACAATGGAACATGTGAGCTTAACATAAGTGGAACTTGCTACAAATTGATTCAGGGTCATTGGCTTTGGAGAATACATTCAATGGAACAATGTAAAAAAAGTGATTTTTTCCTCTTTCATTTAGCTTCTTTAACTGCTTAATGTAGCGATGACAAACCTCTTTAAATGTGAAGGAAATTTTAAAATTAAGTTACACTTCGATAAAAAATGAAAAAATAAATAAAAGTATAGATGTTGAAACAGTCTTGGTTATAAAAGTACTATGATAAATAAAAGGGTGGGTGGAGTTCTTCCATTTGGTTGTTAGGAAGTCATTGCAGCTGACGAGTGATGCATCAATATTTTTATAGTTGCATATTTTCATAGCTTGATAATAGTAAAACAAGCTCTGAAAAAGAAAAACATATTCTTTCAGCTATGGATTTTTTTTATGGCAGTTATGCAAGAAACAAAGGAAAATTATAATTGTTCATGGAACAAATGGGCTACAATGTAGAGTAACAAGAAACAAAACAATATTTTTCTCTCATAATTGCAATAATTTATACGTCCTTCGAGCCTCGTTAAGAATATGTTTCAATATTAATAGATAAATATCCATTTCAACGCCACCATCTGCTTGAAATATTTTACATCATTAAAAAATAATACATTATTTTTTGAATGTAACCACAATAAAAAAAAAAAAGAAAAAAAACACGTTCTCTGTACGACTCCTACGCCTTAGCATACTTTTCTAATTGATATTTATTTCCACGCGCTTTTATTTGTTTTATAAAGACTTGATTCCGGCAGATATATTGAGAGTACTATTCTATTCGCACATTAATCTTCTTTAGCAGGCGAGTTTTAACCTTCTGCCATGGCTTCCAACGAAAGTCAACGCTGTTCTTCATCACACACTAAAAATTTTGATGTGTTTGTTAGCTTCAGAGGCACAGATACTCGTAACAGTTTCACAAATCATCTTTTTGAAGCTCTTCAAAGAAAAGGAGTTGTTGCCTTCAGAGATGACCAAACCATCCAGAAAGGTGACTTCTTGGACTCTGAGCTCTTACACGCAATTGAAGGATCACAAGTTTTCATTGTTGTCTTCTCAAAGAACTATGCATCATCCACATGGTGCATGAAAGAGCTTACAAAGATCGTTGCTTGGGTTCAACAAACGGCTCGAACTTTGCTCCCTATTTTCTATGATGTCGATCCTTCTGAGGTACGAAAACAAAGTGGAGAGTTTGCAAAAGCTTTTGCCGAACACGAAGAAAGGTTCAAAGATGACTTGGAAATGGTAAAAGAATGGAGGGAAGCTCTCAAAACAAGTTGCGATCGTTGTGGGTGGGATCTGAAAAATAAGTAAGTACAAATAGCCATATTTTTATGCTATATATTCTATATTATTTTTGAAAGTCTTAATTAAACTCTCAGAGATGTTTGAACTTTGGCCGCTCAGGAAACAATATGAAGAAATTGAAAACGTTGTTGAAAAGGTAAACGACATATTGGGTCGTAATCAAATTTGGAGTTTTGGAGATGATTTAGTTGACATGCATTCTCGTGTTGAAGAATTGGAAGAACTGCTAGATCTGAGTGCAAATGATATTGTTCGCATTGTGGGAATTTGTGGGATGGGTGGGATAGGGAAGACAACAGTTGCAACTTCGTTGTTTAAAAAAATATCTCCTCAATATAATGCTCGTTGTTACATTGATGATTTAAGCAAAATTTATTGCAATTTTGGAGCAACAAGTGCACAAAAACAACTTCTTTCTCAAGCTCTAAATGAAATAAAAAATATGGAGATACATAATGTTTTCCATGGAACTATGTTGATAAGAACTAGACTACGTCATTTAAAGATGCTTGTGGTTCTTGATAATGTTGATGAAGTTGAACAATTAGAGAAATTGGGTTTGCGTCCTGAATATTTAGGTGCAGGGAGTAGACTCATCATAATTTCTAGAGATTGTCATATCTTACAAAATTATGGAGTAAATGAAGTTTACAATGTTGAAGTCTTGGATGAAACTCAAGCTCTTCAATTATTTTGCAAAAAAGCTTTCAAATCTCACGATATTCCGAAAGAATACAAGGAGTTGACATTAGAGGCACTGAAGTATGCCAATGGTCTTCCGTTAGCAATTAAAGTATTGGGGTCATTTTTACACGATCGAGATGTTTGTGAATGGAGAAGTGCATTGGCTAGAATGAATGAAAATCCAAGCAAAGATATCATGGATGTGTTGCGGATAAGTTTTGATAGTTTGGAGAATTTAGAGAAAGAAATATTTCTAGATATTGCTTGTTTCTTCTCCAATAGGAATGGCTATTCTTGGAAGCCAACAGTGAAGAGACTTCTAGAGTATCGACAATTTTATCCAGACATCGGTATGAAAGTTTTGATCGAGAAATCACTAATAAGTTGTCAAAATAAGGAGATTGAAATGCATGACTTGTTGAAAGAGTTGGGTAAGAATATTGTTCGAGAAAAAGCACCCAAAGAACCAAGTAAGTGGAGCAGACTATGGAGCTACAAGGATTTCCAAAAGGTCATGAAGTTAAATAAGGTAAACAAAGTTTTTTAATATGTATTCTTAGCTTGTCATTCTTCAGAAATTTTTAATCATTAAAAATGTAATGGTTTTTTCTTTATAAAATGCCTTAGGAAGCCAAAAATGTTGAAGCTATAGTTATTCAGCAGAATGAAAACGAGTTTGTACAAGAAAGGATAAGAGTGGACGCTCTATCAAAAATGGGTCACCTTGAGTTGCTAAGTCTGAACAATGTGAAATGTTTTGGAACTCTCGACTACATCTCTAATGAACTGAGATATTTGTATTGGGATCCCTTTCCTTGGATGTCTTTACCATCAACTTTCCATCTAGATCAACTTGTAGAACTGATCCTGCCTCGTAGCAATATCAAGCAATTATGGAAAGGAAAAAAGGTACTTATTTCTGGTGCTTAGAATTTTTTTTTTCTTAAAAAAAAAAAGAACTTCATCTCACATTTTCTGAGTTTTCTTTTACATGGTTACTTTTTTTTTCAATTTTTTTATCTTAATTTAAAGGTTAAATATAAAGATACTTCATCTCATTTTTTCAACTTATATTTGCAAAAAATAAGGGGAAGCTTAAATTCTTCTCATTTAGGGATATCTCTTTTAACCTTTTTTAGTGGAAAATTGAAATTTTCTTTACTTATGTTTCTCTTATAGTGTGTGCCCAATTTGACAAAACTGGATCTCAATCACTCCAAAAATCTTATTGAGGTGCCAGACTTAAGTGAGGTTCCACTTCTTATGGATCTTAATCTTGAAGGATGTATAAAACTAGTCCAAATCCATCCATCCATTGGTATTCTAAGGCAACTTCGTCACTTGGATTTGAGAAATTGTAAAAATCTTATTGAGGTGCCAAACTTAAGTGAGGTTGAACGTCTTACAGATCTTACTCTTGAAGGATGCATAGAAGTTGTCCATATTGATTCATCCATTGGTAATCTAAGACAACTTATATATTTGAATTTGAAAAATTGTAAAAATCTTGTCCTTAATCTGAATATCCTTTCTGGGATCACTTCTCTTAGGACATTAATTCTCTCCGGCTGTTCAAATTTACATAATAGTAAGATGTTAAGGGACTCAAAGGTCAAAAAACTTCTAATGTCGCCTTTCGATTTTTTGTACCGTCCAAAACCTCAAGATTCGTGTGGCTTGTCATGGTCTTTGTTGTCCTTTTCTGTCCCGTGTTTGGTGTATCTTGACATAAGCTTCTGCAGTCTACTTCAAATCCCAGATGAAATTGGGAACTTAAGTAGTTTAATAATATTAAATTTGGGAGGAAATAAATTTGTGACACTGCCAAACACCATCAAGAGACTTTCCAATCTTCACTGCCTGAACTTGGAACACTGCAAGCGGCTGGAATATTTGCCCGAGCTTCCAACAGTAAAAGAAAGATTTATTGACGAAGACATGAGTTTATACATTTTTGATTGCCCCAAGCTGAGAGATATGGAACACTGTTATAGTACGGTTTTTTCTTGGATGATGCAAAATCTTCAGGTGACGATTCCATCCTTTATTTCGTGTCTCACTTTTATGTATAACTAGATTTACTTTAATCAGGTTTACTTGGAACCTGGAATGGAAATTGTTATTCCTGGAAGTGAAATCCCAAAGTGGTTCAATAAACAAAATGCAAGTACATCAATAAGTATGGACCCATCTGATGTTATAGATGACCCAAATTGGATTGGAGTTGCCATTTGTGTTCTATTTGTCACACAACAAGATCCTATGAATTTGGATGAAAATCCTTGTCCTCTCTCTACCATTCAATACTGGGTCGATGATGACTGGCTGTCAACGATTCCAATATATTTCGAGAAAGATCTAGTGACAGTTGAGTTAGATCACTTGTGCATAGTGTTTCACTCTCGGAAACAATTCATTCATCGTCTAAATATATTCCCAAATACCATGCATGATCTTCATGAATTTGAATTTGAATGTTTTATTCATAATCCTAAAGGTTTACGTGTTGTGGTGAAGAATTGCGGGTATCGTTGGGTATTTGAGGAAGATCTTCAACAGTTGAACTCAAACATATTTTTCAGTGGAAATTCTTCATCTCCAAAGAGGAAACTCCTAACAAGTAATTAACCACGAAGAGCCTTCAACCTGGAAATTTCTTCTCAACCACACAATTCCATCAGGTAAAATTTAATACTTAAAATTTAATTTTTTTATTGATTTGAAAATGATGGTTTCTACCATGTATTAAAGTTCATGTATCCAGCAGTGATTAATTTTTTGTACTAAGTGACTAGTTAGTATTGTAATCTTAACAAAAGATAAAAGGTTAAAAAGTAAATTTCGGAGATAATGTATATTAACTTGATAATCTCATTTTAGAATTATAAGAGTTATTTTAAAATTTATACGAAGTATATGTGTGAGATCCTATATATTATAATAATTATAAAAATATATAAATAAAGTTAAATATTTTAAGTAAAAGATAAAACGATTTGTTACTTATAATCTTAAAAAAATTATTTTAAAATTTTTATAAGAAATAAGATCGAATGAAGTTAAGAATATTAAATAAATTTTATACAAGATAATCAAATGTTTTAATGATATGTGTAGTTAAGGTAATATTTTAATAATATTTATATAATATAATATAATATATTTTAATGGAATCTTTTAAAACATAATATATAAATATATAATAGATAATATTGACAATATATAATATAATATAATAAATATCACAAAAGCTTTATAAATAAATATAATATATATATATATATATATATATATATATATATATATATATAATATAATATAAACGTATATACTGTATTATATGTAAAGTATAAGGTATATACGTTTATACTTTAGGAGTAAGATAAAAGTGGGATTTTGTTACTAAAATCTTTATTAGTTTATCATAGTATATGTCTCGGTTTTTGTGTACCCGCTGCATATAAACACGCGGTGATATTTTTGTAATTAAAGGCATTTTTTATGTCTCGGTTAACCGAGACATAAAGCTTAAAAAATTTTACAAATTTGCATTGTCCACAAAATTTGAAAATTTTTAACTGCTTTTATGCCTCGGTTACCACAGAACCGAGGCCTAATGACTTTTCTGCTTCAGGTTTTTTTTACCCGATGTAGTTACTTGGCAGTATTTTAATTTTTTTTTAATTCACTGACAGAATATGCCTCAATTTATTTATAACCAAGGCAGAAGGGACCTTTTTGCTTCAGGCCTATTGCCAACCGAGGCATATAAGAAGACAATATGCCTTGGTTTCAAATCAACCGAGGCAGTATGGCTTCGTAGGGTTAAAATAAACACAAATCCTTTCGCAGTCGCACAAACCATCTGTGATATTCTTCTTCTCCGAGTATCCCCACATAGCACACAACATCCAAATCTTTTCTTCTTCTTCCATTGTGCCCTAGTCGTTCATTCCAACTTCACCATCGCTGCACCGTGAAAGAGGTGGTTCCGTGGCCGCCACTCATTTTTGAGCAACTCCACTGCGTCGCTGCTGCGTCGTTCGGCCTGCGTCGCTGCTGCGTCGTTCTGCCTGCACCGCTGCACTGTCACTTCACTGTCGAAGAGATTGTTCCGACGCTGCTGCTTCTTTGACGAGATTGTGTGTTGGTGGTTTCATTATGGCTCATAGAATCCTTCTATGCGGCAACGTTTTAGGCCGCCTCAGCCAACTCTTCAAGTGCGTCTCTTCAGTGATTCTCATTGTATCCTTTGTTGCTTCTAATCTAGGGTTTTTTTCTATCGTTACTCACTTGGAACATTGTTTTCATGTGATTGCTGCAGGTGAGCAAATTTGCAGGTCCATTCGACGCGCTTTTGTGCGTAGGCCAGTTTTTCCCGGACTCACTGGAGTCCGTTCATTCCCGCTCC